>NC_058406.1:73388822-73732747 GCF_002201575.2 Neomonachus schauinslandi | reverse complement strand
TCTTAAAGAGACATGGGCACAATGTCATGGAGTCAATGAGGGGTTTTATGAAAGGGAGTGACATGATCTGGTCAGTGTCAAATTTTAAGTTTAGAAATTTAGAATTTGTAGCTTTGGTGGTAGCATGGAGGATTCATTAGAAGGGGAAATATACAATGTGGGTAGAGAACCAGATCAACAGTCCAAGGGGTAAAACAAGAAAGAAGGTTTGAACTAAGATGTGCCTAGATGGGAGGAGACAAGGGGATAAAAGCAAACAGCTTTAAGCACCTTCAGGCAGGTATTCTACTAAACAGTTTATGGACATGGATTCTAGGTTTACTCAGGTATTGATCAGAAGGACTTGGTGGCAGACTAGATGTTCAGGACCCCCAGGGCTCAAGGACAAGTGAGCACCCTAGTCTTGGCCAAGGGTCAATGGTGAAAATTTGTGGAGGAGAGTGATGAATGTGGTTTTTAAAACACTGAGTTTGCAGTACACTCTAGGGAGAGGAGGACATAGAAATGAATTTGTTAGACTGCACATTTTTGGCACTGACTCTGGCTAATACTGGGTTTAAAAGCTTGGTAACTTGGAAAAAATTATTTAAAATAAAAAACTCGGGGCACCTGGGTGGCTCAGTCATTAAGCGTCTGCCTTTGGCTCGGGTCATGATCCCAGGGTCCTGGGATCGAGCCCCGCATTGGGCTCCCTGCTTGGCGGGGAGCCTGCTTTTCTCTCTCCCACTCCCCCTGCTTGTGTTCCCTCTCTTGCTGTCTCTCTCTGTCAAATAAATAAATAAAATCTTTAAATAATAAAAATAAAAATAAAATAAAAAACTTAAGGTAGCCTGGGTCTATGTCCTATAAAAAATTCATTTGTACCTTCCTTTCTAAATATTTCCATTTAAAGACAAAATTTTTATGAAGGCAATCAACTTGGGACTAATTATATAAAGTTTGTATTTTGTAATACACACATACACACACACACACACACCCTCTTTGCTTTGAATGGCTTCTACTTGTCTATCCAACTGGAGGTAAACAGGTTTGGAAGTAATCAAAGACACACGACAGTAATCAAAGCCTCCTTGTTGTAGGGGCTCCAATGCCTTCCTGATCATGAACTGCCAACTCTCTCACAAAATATGTAAGGGCATATGTTTCATTTTACTTCAGTGTTAAAAAAAAAACCAAAAAAACCCTGCTACCTCTCCCACAGTACTACAACTTTCATTTGTGCTCTAAACTTACTGGTGGTAAAAACAGTGAATATATTTGGTTCATCAACAGAGTTAATAGAAACATGAAGGAATTCCAGATGTGGTGTGTTTTGTATCTTTATAATTATCAATCTTTGCTAGCTTTGATAGAGTTGGAAAATGTATCCTTGGGGAATCTAATTCTAGAGAATATTTCCTGTTTTGCTTTTCTCTAATTTATCTCTGTTTAATGTACTATAGAATTATTTCGTCTATTGTCTAGATCTACCCACCGGGCAGTAAGCTCCAAGAACACAGGGCTTTTACCTGTAGGGTGCACTGAGTGAGGTATGCCCAGCACTTAGCCAGATAGTAGAAACTCAATAAATTATCCTGGAGTAATCAATCATAGTCCTGCAATTCTTATACTTCAAGAAATTAACATGTGTTTTTTCCTTAGCATTCATATCTCAATCTGCATGCTTCAACTTAATCTTGAACCATGATTTCTATTTATAGACTCTGAAGAAATTCTTTCAGGACTTATGCTGTGGTGGGACCCCAGAGGGCACTGAAGGTTATGAGTGCAAAGGAGTTAACATGAGGGAAAAAGCAGCCAGGTCGCAAAACGTCCCAGGTTCTCCTGGTGACCCCTCTGTCTAGCTCTGTCTTAGGAGGATGAGTCATGGTTCTTGCCCTACCTGTGCTACTCACTTCTGGTTTCCTGATCTCGCTTCCTGTTTCAGTCTAGGCTTCCTTTTGGTATTCTGACCCAGGTTACCTGAGTTTGACATCTGTTGTTTTCATTGCTTGACACTTTGATTTTTTTTCCCCCTGTGGTTAAACCTACATAACAGTCTAGGTCTGTCTTTCTACATGGACCAGAGACTCACACAACTTAAAATTACAAAACAGATATTCTAGACTACTTTCTCCTCAAGGTTCTTACTGTCCTTCCCTATCCCCATTATAAAACCTAGTAATTTCCTCACCAAATCATTTGATGGGACAATCACAGTGACCACTTGCATTCCCTTACTCAACATAATTTTTTTTCTGGTCAACTGGATTGAGTTAGTATGAATTATTACACAATCAAAGACAAGAAGAAGCTATTACCATAATCTAACTTCCTATTAAGAATGAAATGAAAAGGACTGTAAACTTAGAGAAAGAGATATATTCTATGTAATCTATACTACACATTTTCCATTTGATGTCTAGATAACGTGTGAGGAAATAGACTGTGTTTGTGCACTCTTTGTGAAATGCAGTCAGTATGTAACCTATGCTATGCTTCTGAAGTCACTGGATTGGGTCTAATTGAATTCATAGGCTAACGATTCCAAACACATCACTCATATCAGCGAGGCAATGTTTAGAAAGGCTCTCGTCATCTGCACAGAAGACAATTCACTTGACAGCACTCCTTTCCTGAGCAATGACTCAAATCAGCTAGACTGAAAATAAATCTAAAGGGTACACAGCTGTCATGTAATCTGAAGTAGCCCTCTGAGCAAAAACTTGATTCATTTTCTCCTATTTGTACAACTGGTTCTGCAAACAGGACTGCAATCCAACAAATGCATTTGAACCCCACTGTGATGAGAAAGCTTTTCAGTGTCCTAGGGAGGGTTCTCCTGGATTCCTCTGTCCTCATGGGTATGGCAAACTGCACATCATGATTTCTTGATTTTATTTCATGAGAAACAGCCACTTAAACTCAGTGATCTATGTGAACCAGCTAGGAATCGGGCTCTAGAATTAGAGAATAATATTTTATCAAAGGAATGTTGGCAGTTTGAGGGGCCGACAGGTACCAGACTATCTACTGGGTATAGGCAGCTTATTTATTTTCATTGTAGCATTCCTTGTTTTTAACTTTTTATTTTTTTTATCTTTTATTATGGAAAATTTTAAGCATACATAAATGTGAAGAGAAGGGTTTAATCAAAATACCCACCCTCACTGGATTACTTGAAATAAATTCTAGATATCATATTTTATCCTATTTCAGAATGTATCCCTAAAAGGTAAGGAGTCTTTAAAACATACAACCAGAATACCATAATCATACCCAGTGTGCTGGTAGATATTCAACAATCAGTTCTCCAAGGGGGAAGAAAAGGCCTGCGTCAGTCTTTGCCGGTTTGTATGGCATAACTCCTCCACCAGAGCCAATTTCAAGCTACTGACATGATGGCACTGAATGTGGGGTTGAGAAGAAATGTGCAGACACCATGCTATGGGACTTGTGCTATGCAGATACGTGAACATCAGTAATCTTAGGAGCATGGGTAATAGCAAATTATCGTAAAATCATCAGGAAGGGATGAGTTTTGAGTATCAATTTTATTTTCATATCTCAAGTTTATATGATTTGTTTCATGGCATGTTTAACAGCTGGCTTGCATAATTTCCTGAGAATACAACAATCGGCTCTTGTCTGCTCTAGCATGCCACTGAATCACATCCAAATAATGAATAACGCCTTAATATTACCAACTCTCCAAATTTGACATGTCTTTCCCCTTCTCTCCTCAGCAGTAGAGAAACATTTTAAACAGGAAGGAAGAAGGAACGTTGCTTCAGAAAGCTACAGTTGCTACAGAAAGTACCACGTTTTCCAAATGGTTCAGAGCCACTGTGTATAACTCAGTCTGCTGGTAAAATCTGTTTTCAGAAGATTAGATTCCACCAAACACACGTACCTCCACATTACCGGGGAATCATAGTAATGATTTTATTTCCTTTTAACTGCCCACTCTTATGCCCACAAGAGAGGGAGAGAGAGAGAGAGAGAGAGAGAGGAAAGGGGTAGGAGAGGGACTTGGCAGAAGGGAAAAGAAGTCCCTTCCAGGTAGACAAGCTTAAGTTAATGAAGTGTTCTGCTAGGAAGATTCTCAACAAGATGCGAGACACTCTTCTGTGCCTGAGGTGTCCCACCAGGGAAACCTGGGTTTGTAAAAAGCCCTTTATAAATGTGCCTTCCAGAACTGAATATACCCGATGAGATGTAGTGGGGTCTACACAGATTTAAGTGGGTTGCGGCCATCCTTCCATCCTTGATGAGGATGCCAGGCTGCACTACAACTCCACCTTGACCTCATGTTAAGACTCAAGTCCAGTCAATGAAGTCTCGTGTCTATCAGTACTTACCCAGACTTCACAGGGTATGGTCATGAACGCCCTCTCCTACCAAATCTGATACCCAACTGCCTTCCCAACATCATTCCCCACTATGCCTTTGAACAAACCCTTTATTCTAGGTAGGCCAGCCTACCCACTTTCTGTACCATTTCTGTACTTTACACTTTTTATAGGAACATAATTCCTAACACATACAAAAGTATCAATAATAGTATAAGGAAGCCCCAATGTCTCCTTCACCCAGCTTCAACAATTATCAACTCCTATCACACCCATGCCCATGATTATTTTGAGTCCTCCTGGATATAAAATTCATCCACAATTATTTCAGTATTGCATCCATTCTTTCCTGCACACCTCTGCTTAGACATTTCCTCCCTCCACCCCCATCTTTCCTAATTCTATCTCGTCCTGCAAGGCTCAGCTCAGGTCTCACCTCCAAAGTTGTTTCCACTGAACTTGTCACTTAGTCATGTCACATTGGGACATCTTTCTTATTGCTATTCTGTTGTTCCTTACCTCTTAAATCATTCACTTACAATAATATCCTTAGCCTGGAAAGCATGAAACCTCTCTCACCACACATATACAGCAATAAAAAAATGCTTAGAAGGGAAAGGGCCAAAGAATAATACTTTGGTTTCATAAAGTGCATTAAATTTGGTCCAACAATTCTACACAGTATATTGAGCAAATTCCTTATATGAGAAATGTCTCATGGCACAGAACAGGGTATGTGAGCACAGTATGACAAGGCAGAAATAACACTGGACATGGAGTTAAAAGGCCTTGTTCTTGTCCCCCACCCCCCTTCTGTTTTGTGTGTTATTTTGGGTCTGAGTGACTTCTCAGAGCCCACCATAAAATAGGAATTAACTGCAGCCATCCTTCCTCTTTCCCTCATTGGACTGTCAGAATCAAATGCAATTACACATGTAAAAATAGCTTTGTAATTGATAGAGCATGTTGTTAATACACATCATTACCTGTAAATGCAGAAATGTTTGGCCATATGACTTGACAACAAGGAAAACTACTGCTTTAGATCCTGAATGTAGGCAGGAAATTTAAGCTCTCAACAGGGAAAATGGGAATGTGATAGTTTGGAGATCAGGTAGGACTCAGAACCAACAAAATTAACCCTGGGAGGAACAAAAGAGCATAGCTTTCTTTCTGAGACTTCAAAAACCATGGCCTTGCAATTAAAACAGACAAATCGAAGGAGCCCTAAAAAGAAACTGCAAAGGAAGCAACATACATTGTCAGCTATTTAAAAAGAGTCCTGTTACATGAAATAATTAAATGGAAAGGCAAAATTCATCATCTGATTTCCTCCAAACAAAACTGCAGAATTATCCAACAAAGTTGTTGTCATTCTAAGTTTATGCTCTTCTAGGACATTGTCAAAGCCTTTGGCCTCTCAATTTTGCAGTCTGCTTTGCCAAAAAGAATAACCATTAATATCAAACTTCAACCATTTATCATATCACATCAAACACTACTTAAATTACAATGGGATGGAGGTCTCTCCTTCTTCCAGTAGAAAAGAGGATAGATGGCTTTATCAGGAAAACACTGTTCTACATACCATGCTACAAGTGTCCTGGGAGAGATGTTCAGCCTAGCTATGCCATCCATTGGAATATTAACATTATAAGTTTCCTTGCAAGAAAATGAAAATTACGAGGGTTGGAGAAAAGGCTTACATTTTATAAAACTCTAAATAATCTTGGGGTGCTTGAGTGGCTTAGTCAGTTAAGTGTCTGCCTTTGGCTCAGGTCATGATCCTGGGATCCTGGGATTGAGCCCAGAGTCATGGGCTCCCTGCTCAGCGGGGAGTTTGCTTCTCCCTCTCCCCCTCTCGCTCCCCCTGCTTGTGTGCTCTCACTATCTCTGTCAAATAAATAAATAAAATCTTAAAAAGAAAACCAACCTACATAATCTTGGCCAAAGTAGAAAAAACAGTTTTTCAATTTTGGACATTAATTCAATTTAGCAATAGTCGGTGAAAACAACAGTTGCTAAACCTGGTAAATCCAACTGAGATTATTAGGTTAAAACAGAAATACGGAGAGGATATTTCAAAATTCCCAGCACACTGACAACAAAGCACCAAAGCAGGGTCTCATTAGGAAAGGAAACATTTTGTTTAAAAAGGAAGTTTTTTATAAGACTTCACTATGTGTACCTTCTCTGAGGACTTCCCTGGAGAGGAAAAACACAAGAATCATAAGGGTAAACTAGAGAACAAGAATTTCCTTCCCTTCCTCCCTCTCCCCCCTGCACACACCAGGTAACCTCTGTATGTCCTTAGATCTTGCTCTCCATAAACACATACACTCACAGAGATTTTTCAAACCATGCTTAGTTTCCCAAAAATGAGATGATTAGAATAAACCTTCTTTCACATAGACCCATTTTAAATAAGGAAACTACCAGTCACTGATTCCGTTACCTTCATGAACAACAAGGAAGAAAAAAAAAAACCCACAAAGGAATTCCAGGGCTTCTTTGTTTTTTTAAAGATTTTATTTATTTATCTGACAGAGAGACAGTGAGAGAGAGAATACAAGCCGGGGGAGTGGGAGAGGGAGAAGCAGGCTTCCCGCAGAGCAGGGAGCCCGATGTGGGGCTCGATGCGGGGCTCGATCCCAGGACCCTGGGATCATGACCTGAGCCGAAGGCAGACACTTAACGACTGAGCCACCCAGGCGCCCCGGAATTCTAGGACTTCTAACAAATACAAAGAATTTTGTAGCGTCTCAACTTGTCTGACTTTGAGTACTGTACCCTCGATGGTCAATTTGCATGAAAGATTTTTCAAGGTTAAAGTATACCTATCTCCAAATATCCATTAAAAATGTGAAACCATAATTTTTTGGGGTATGGTTTTCTTTTTTACTTGTCCATCTGCTGAATAATTCAAAATTGAATCTTGGAGAATGGGAAGATGGAAAAAGTTTCAGGCTATAACAACAACTCAGATGCTTTTCTGATCTGGTGCTGAGGCAGGTCTAATTTCTCCTAATTTGTCTATAGTGTGACTATTCGATCAATAATTATACAAGCCTAATTTGTCAGCATTAAGCAATTGACTGTACTTTAAAAATGACCAGGAAAGAGTCCATTTAAGCCTAATTAACTGAAATGACAAATTATAAATTATCCAAAGAATCAGGTAGAACTTGTCCTACGAGTTCCTCCTAGGTAAATAAGACAAAAACAAGCCCAGTGTGGGAATACTTCGGCCCCAAGTAGCTGATGTGAGGCCAAAGTAGTTGAATACGTGCAGTTTATGATAAGAATCATGGAAGATGGTGCTCATCACAAGGTAACCATACATTAAATATTCTTCTAAACCCTTTATGTCAATTAACTGATTTAACGCTTCCAACAACTCTATGAGGGTTATCTTTGCAGATGAAGCAACTGAAGCAGAGTTGTGTGATTTACCTAAGCCTGCATAACTAGTAAACTTGTAATAGTAACACCAGCGTGAATTGGAATAATCTTCCAAGAGATCTTTGAGAACAATAAAAAGTAGCTTACTAGTGGAAAAAACAAAAGACAAAATATGCATTTTGTTGCATTTGTTCATGCCCTCATTCATTCATTAATAAGCACAGAAGTCTGACTGAGCAGAGTGAACTTGAATCCTGCCTACCATATGCCTTAACTTTAGCCAAGCTACACAGTCTGTCTTTCTTAATTGCAAAAATAGAAATAATTCTACCTGGCCTACTTTCTACCTTCATATTGATGATACCATCAAAAGCAATGGAAACTCCCTCTGCGTAGGACGGATCAGAGAACAGTCACCCACAAAGGAGTAAACTCCTCACAAATACAAGCTCTGTTCTCCTCTGGCTACAGAATATACCCAATGTGCCCACAGTTTTCAGGCCTTCTGGAAGACAAGGAGCTATCCTGCATGGAGTGATTACCCGGTGTCAGCAGATTCTTGCCACAGACCAAATATTATTTCTCCCGAGTCTCTTCTCATTTCCAGTCACAAGACATCCATGCTTAGAAGCTGTCTTAGTCCATTCGGGCTGCTATAACAAACTACCATTGATTGGGGGGGGCGTGGCTTCATCAACAAACATTAAGTTCTCATACTTCTAGAGGCTGAGAAGTCCAATATTAAGATGCCGGAAGATTCAGTGTCTGGTGAGAACTTGCTTCTTGGTTCGCAGACAAATCTCTTCTCCACCACGTCCTCATGTGGTAGGGGGGCAGGCAGCTCTCTGGATTCTCTTTCATAAGGGCTCCTCCCCCTCATGACCTCATCACCTCCCAAAGGCCCCACTTCCTAATACCTTCACCTTGGGGGTTAGTTTCAACATATCAATTAGGGGAAAACAAGCAATCTACAGCAGAAACTATGATTTTTAAAGTTCTGCTAATATAACGTATATTTACCAGTACTCTGAAATTTGAGGCTTTTGGGGGGACCCAATAAGTAATCAGGAGAGAACTTAATCCATTCCTTCTATGAAAAACAATTGAAAAGTTAGGAGTAACAGTCAAACCAGTAAAACTTCGGTGAGCACAGTTTGTATTAATTGCCACAGGATCCCTGTGATGAAAGGAAATGGGACTGTTTAATCTTATGACGTCTTTCTCAAGTTTCTTTCATATTAGTCTCCTCTCTTCCAACCCCACTGCTCTACTTGGTCTCCCAAGATGACCTCTCTTATCTCCAACACATCCTCCATACAGCTGATGGCATTTACTTCCCAAAACAAATCTGATGTCACCTTTGGCTTCAAAATCTTCTTTGTGGCTCCTCCTGATGAAGCTGTGTGCTTGTTTGTAGGGTTAAAAATGCATCTTCAAGCCCATCCCAGGTGGCGGCTGGGCCAGAGTCAGCACTGAGTGTTCCAACCCTCACTCCAGGCTTGTCTTCATTCATTCAAAGAGGGAAAGCTGCCTTTGGTGGTGAGTAGTACACTGTGTGGGTATTTAAGAAAGTCAGAGAGGGTGGGGTTGACTCTATTTTCACACCAGTGTGAAAGCCATTACAGCAGATGACAAAACAGGCAAAATGCAGGCTCATCAGGTAAAAAGAAGGGAGCCACATGGCCAAAGAAATAAGACGTTAGAGCTAGAAGGAACTTCAGGCTCTCATGACACAGGGCAATAGCTACATGGAACCTTCAGCTTCCTTTAGCTCCAAAAATGTGTCGTGCTCAGGGACTTTACATCTAAAACACTGTGCTAAATTATTTTACCCTGTACATGCCCCTTAAATATAAAAATATAAGCAAAACCTAAAAAATAACAATAAATTAAAAAATAATTCTCCAGGGGCACCTGGGTGGCTCAGTTCGTTAAGCATCTGACTCCTGATTTTGGCTCAGGTCATGACGTCAGGGTCGTGAGACTGAGCCCCATGTCGGGCTCTGCGCTAGGCATCTCAGGGTCCTGGTATCAAACCCAGACTCCCTGCTTGTCCCTCTCCCTCTGCTCTCTGCTCCTCTCCCTGCCCATGTTCCCTGTCTCTCTCAAATAAAATCTAAAAAAAAAAAAAAAAAAAATTCTCTCCCTCTTGCTCTCTGCCCCTCCTCCACCCTGGTTTGTGCATGCTCTCTCTCTCTCTAAAAAAAAAAAAATAATAATAAAAAATAAAAATAATTGTTCAGAAGGTGGAGTAACTGGAATATTTTATTTAATCTTTGGGTAATTCATTAGGCGCACTCAAGAATATGAAACATGAAGATGTAATATATGAAAGTATAAACATGCATGTGGAAGGATAAAAAAATACCTATGGAGGGCACTTGGCTGGCTCAATCAGTAAAGCATGTCACTCTTGATCTCAGGGGTGTAAGTTTGAGCCCCACATTAGGCGTAAAGATTACTTTAAAAAATGTAAAAGAAATACCTATGGGCATCTTCTCCCAGATCTTATGGAAAACACCAATTTCTACAATATCTAGAAAATATTCTAAAGCAAGCACACAATAAGCACACATTAGTAGTTTAACCACTTAAACAAATTCAATGGATGGGAGCAAACACTACAAGCTGTTGGTAGTAATCAAGATAGGTATTTTATTTTGAAAAAAATCTAAGTACCTTGAAGGAAAGAAAGCCTAAACTGGCAAGTCTCTATTGAAAGATTTGGTTGAACAATGCAAAATCAAGCAATAGGATTAATAACTGGTAAACCTTAAAACCAGTCCAAGATTCCCTCTCATGTAATATGCTTTGGCAGAAATACTTGTCTTTTGCAGTGGGTTGACTCTGTAGCCCTAACTTCTATACTACATCCTCCCTGCAGGCTCCCAATTCTCTTCCTTCACCCTCATGACTCATGGGTAGAGAAGGGTCTGGTGAAGTGCAGAACAATGGGAAGAGTGAAGCCTAAATCAGCTTATAACCCCAGGTATCCCCCACAAGTTGGGCTGGTCCAGTTCTGCCACCAATAAAGATCAAGCCATGCCTGAAAATCCTAGATTCTTTTCTAGCATTGTAAACCATGTAAGAGATGTGCATTACATCTGCTTTGTTCTCTATTTCTATGGTGCCCATCACCATAGTAACAAGGCATACAGATGGAAAAGTAGGCTAGAAATACCCAAAAATGGGGGTGGGAATGGAGAATATGGGGGAAAGGGCCTTTCACTGATTAAGAGAGACAAGGCTAAAGTTTCTTCTATCAGAGCTGTCAGTACATTAATAGGCAAGCTAACTGAAAAAAGTAGGTTTTGTCTTTAAGTGGGCCACAGCAGAGAGCAGCCTAAAAATTCAATAAATATCAATATTTAGAGGAGGTGGACTTGCTAGGTTTCTGAGGTTTTAAAGCCAGAAATATTTTATTAGATAATCTTGTATGCAAATTAAAATTTTTACAACAGCCTGCAATTTTGGAAGTCAGGTACTCATCTCAGAGTGTGGATGATTACTATTAAAATGTTTTGGTTACTTCCTAGTACTCAAAGTTGAGACACCTGTTAAGGAAGTGTGGCTGAGAAGATAAGTTGATACAATGACTATTTTTCTGAAAGTGACAAGTTTATCTTCCAAGTTTTTGTGTAAAATGTCCCAAAAGGAAATCACTGGGTGGTGAGTGGGGGTGACTGTTGTTTCATCTTAGAGAGTAACTGCCCCAGTTGAAACTGGGACAAGGCCTTTTCCATCTGCAGCCCCTCTGCTTTCAATAGGTTCAGAGATCTTCACGGGCACTGTCAGTCCCTCTATGCTCTTTAAAGTCATGATGGGCCAAAGTTTCATCTGTAAGAAATCTTCCCATTCCAGGATCTTTTTTTTTTTTTTTTTTTCCTTTTTCCTTTCCTGCTGCCAGCCTGAGTTCTCCTTTCTAGGGTATTTGGAATACCTGGGATGTTATTTACATAGTTACTGGTCAGGAAATAGGAAAAGGAGCCACACTAGCCACATAAACTACTTGTTTTACTACAAGGCTTTTTACTACATAGGTTTTACTCTGTGTAAATAAAAATGGTGCAAAAAATAATAATAATAAGCAGGAGATGCTTTATAGACTACAATTGTTTTAGAGAATTTAACACTCTAGCAACTAGGGTGCCTGGGTGGCTCAAGTCGGTTAAGCGTCTGACTCTTGATTTTGGCTCAGGTCATGATCTCTGGGTTGTGAGATCGAGCCCCATGTTGGGCTCCTCACTGGGCATGGAGCCTGCTTAAGATTCCCTCTCTCCCTCAGCATCTCCCTCCCCTCCCCTCAAAACAACAATAACAACAACAACTAAAACTTCCAAAGACAAATGCCACTCTAGCAACTTACAGATTTTAGTGGAAAAAAGCAACAGACAACTTTGTGGGAATCTTGACTCAGCCACTAACGAGTTGTGACTCTGTGGACAATTTTTACTTTGTCTTTCTCAACCTTAATCTTATCAGTAAAAAGAAAGGACTGAAATAGATCTGGGATGTGAACTTGAGGGGATCTAAGGATGATCTCAAGGCATGTTAAAATGTTATGCATATTAGTGTATGCATACTTTCTGGGAAAGACCCTCAAGCATACCTATAACATAAAGTTAAAAATCAATAGACATCGTGTAAGGTTTCTTCCACATGACTCTAGAATACCATGACTTGAATCAACTTACCCAAATAAAGCCAAGGCTTTGAACTTAGACTCAGGTGAGCATAATATTCAGGTCTTTTCAAGTCCCCACCCCAGGGATGCTGTCCCTGACCACCCTATCTAAACCTCACCCCAACCACCCTTTAGCCCTTTACACTGCTTTATTTTTCTTCATAGCATTTAGCACATGACATTTTATCTTGCATTTACTTATTATCTATATTCCCTCTAGGATGTATGCTCAATGCAAAAAGGGTTTTTTCTCTTTTCACTGTTGGATTTATTCCCAGTGCCTGGCACAATGCCTAGCACACATTAAGTGCTCAAAAAGACCCAAATGAATTAATTTTTTAAAAGCCATAAAATAAAGCATGGCAGAACAAAAACTCAAATACATTCTTTTCCTTTTTTTTTTTTTTTTAAGTCGGGGGGCCTGCTAACAGCCATGAATTTTACTAAGCATGTTGCAAGCATATCTATTTTACTTAATCTTTAAGGCAAGTTTTCCAATCCTTAGGGCCTTTTATAAAGTAACACATCTGGGAAAAGGCGCCAGGCAATATACTGTAGAAAAAGCTGCTTCATCAGGGATCATATCTGCCACTAACTTGTTGGGTTTGCTTAGACAAGCCACATGTCCCCTTACAAACCCCGTTTCCATGTTTATATAATATTTGCCCCACCTACTGCAGGTCATCAGAAGAATAAATGCTTCAAGTATGTTAAGCGATAGAAACATAAGTAATATGGTGGGGGTTCCTGTAGAGTGCT
This sequence comes from Neomonachus schauinslandi, assembly GCF_002201575.2. Taxonomy (NCBI): domain Eukaryota; kingdom Metazoa; phylum Chordata; class Mammalia; order Carnivora; family Phocidae; genus Neomonachus; species Neomonachus schauinslandi. Next base: position 73,719,568 of record NC_058406.1, on the reverse strand, counting down.
TCAGGAGAGATTTGCTCTAAGATTTGGGGGAAGGTAAGAGAGCAGGGGACACCTGTACAGAGTTCTTTCATACAGGGCCAGAGCATCTAGGAACTGGGAGGACCCCCATAAAGCCTCCTTATTTAGCAGGATGACAGCCAGGCTCAACTCCTCTCCCTTCAGGATGCATTATTCCATAAAGAAAAAAATGTCCCAAATCTAGCCTGGGACCAATCCTTTATGCATGCTGTAAATTACAACCTCCTCCTGGGAAGAAATTAGCATTCTTGATAAAACTCGAAAAACACTTTTTTTTTTTTTCCCAATAGGATTCTTATTCTTAGAAACCAGTCACCTACTAACCCAGCTCACCTTCAGTCAAGTGTCTGGTGATCTTTACCCATGTTCTTTTTGCAATGTTCTATTTTCTAGTCTAACAATGGATATAAAAAATTATGTACAATTTCTAACTGTGTGTTCTTAAAATGGATGATGGTGATTAAATCACTTTGGCATCAAATTAGCTTCTACCAGATATATATAAAGAAGTGATGTGCTCTATCCACTCTCTTTCCCTATTGAATGTTCTTTCCCCTAAAGAGGAAATCTTTAAATTGGCCTATTAGGGACCCTTTCCCTCAGAGTTGACAGCTAATTTGACTGAGGAGTTTTCTGTAGCAGCCAAACCACTTGATCTTCAAATAGGGTATGAGGTTTGGGTTTTTTTTGTTTTTTTTTTTTTGGAGAGAGGGGTACTCTGGTAGAATCTATTTGTAGATCATCAATTAATCCTTGTCTAACAGTATCTGCTTCAAAACACCAGATGTCATCTTGATTCTTTCTGGCCATCTTCTTTTTCCCTTTTCACATTTATCTTTTCCCACATTCTGAAAGAAAGGCAAATATCTCACTTTTTAGGAGTCTGCTTATAGTGCACTGCCTTGGGATGTAAAAATTTCCAAGCCCCAAGCAGAGGGCCATTTTGAAACACCTGTAAAGGTTACAGATGCAATGAAAGTGAATGACTTTCATGACTGAGAAACAAATCTTTTTGGAGTCAGGGGAAAGTTTCCATTTTTTTGCTTTGAATGCAAGATGAACAAGACCTCATCAACAGACAATAGAAAATAGAATAGAATAGAATAGAATAGAAAAACTGAAAGTCATTTTGGGGATCAATCACTAGCTAACTTTTGACATGTAACTCAAAAGTTTAAAAATGGAATCAGGGCGTCTGGGTGTCTCAGTCAGTTAAACATCCGACTCTTGATTTCGGCTCGGGTCATGATCTCAGGGTCGTGAGATCAAGCCCTGAGTCCATCTCCACATTGGGTGTGGAGCTTCCTTAAGTTCTCCCTCTTCTTCTGCCCCTCCCCCCTCTAAAAAAAAAAGTAGAATTACACTGCTTTCATCCGCCTATACTTATTTATGTAGCAAGATTTCTTAAATGCTACATTAAAAAAGGAAACACTTGATTTGATAATAAAGGCTATCTTACTCTAGCAATAAGTAATACTTATGTATAAATAAACTATTTTTAAGCCCCAGGAGTCTCGAGAGATGATTTTCCCGTAAAAGTTTACTTATATCTAAAAATGATTCATCAAAATTCTAATATACTTGTTCTGATCAATTGTGTACTAGTAAAAATCATGGCAACTTAATCCAAAAGAGATTTTACTGTCACAAGAACTTAAAAAAAAGATATATAGTATGTGTAAATGTGTGTCTCACAAGAGTTTGAAAAGGTAATCAATGGAAGATTTTCAAACATAAGAATGTTACATTGGATTAAGTTTTATAGGAGAAGAGAAATAAAATGAGTTCCATAAGGGAAACAACTATGAAAAATTCCTGACTTCTGGAGGAGCTTGTTCATATTTTTTTAAATATATACATATATTTTATTTATTTGAGGGAGAGAGAACAAGCAGGAGAAGTGGGAGAGGGAGAAGCTGAGCAGGGAGCCCCATGTGAGCTCGATCCCAGGCCCTGGGATCATGACCTGAGCCAAAGGCAGATGCTTAACCCACCGAACCACCCAGGCGCACCCATATGTTTTTTTGAATGATGTTATAATAGACATGAAATTACTTTGGTATTTAATTTAGCTTCTATTGGATTCCAAAGAAATTAGTATTTTTAATATCAGAAATGTCATCTTTCAGAACTATTTAAAATTATGATAAAAAACTTTAGATTTTAACTTTTATTTATTTTTTATTATTTTTATTTTTATTATTATTTTTAAAGATTTTATTTATTTATTTGAGAGAGGAAGAGCACAAGCAGGGGGAGGGGCAGGAAGAGAGAGACAAGCAGACTTCCCGCTCAGTGGGGAGCCAGACACAGGGCTGATCAGTCAGATCATGACCTGGGCTGAAGCCAGACGCTTAACGACTGAGCCACCCAGGTGCCCCTAGATATTAACTTTTAAAGTGTATTGGGAGAGCACATAGTTTTTCAAAATCCTTTAAGGGGTACTGGAAGAAAAAAAAAAAATCAGAGATACCACTCTAAACTACCTCTAAGCCAAAAGCTTGTGTTGACTATCTGAAGTTTTGACTTCTAATAGAGAGACAAAACCAGGACTATTTCAGAAAAGCAAGCAAACAATAAACCAAGATCTGAAAGACCTATGATGGGGCAGGTGTGGGGGGTGTGTGGGTACTTTATCTGAGGAGGTCAGGGAAAGCACCTCTGAAGTCCTGTCTGAAGCATCCCCTGCAAGTTACCAAATCCATAACTCTGAACACAGTAAATATTCAATAAACACTAGGTCATTGACAAAATATTTTGGCTATCCAACTGGTATCTATTAACAGCATATATGCAATATCCCTTCCTACTTCCAACCTTCAAGGAGAGCTTTCAAATTTTGGTCAAATACCAGTCAAAAGTATGTTACCAAAACAAATCCCAGGACTAGGTAATAAGTACGTAGAGTTTTATTCTTAATTCTTTCCCAGATACTCATGTCCACGCCAAGTATGATGCCTGGCCCAGGAAGCCCAGGAGATAAACAAAATAATCCTTACAAGAGCATCTAGGAGGTAACAGAGTGTTTCCTGCATAGGTATTACCACAGGTGTACAAAACTCAGAGCCAGTAGAGTAGGGAATGCAGAGCTCTCGTGGGTGGTAGGCAGAGGGAGCGTGTCTGCAATGACCTTTCAGTATACGTATGCTTGAACTGATCCTTGCAAGATGGGCAGGTGATTAACAAGAGTATACCAGCATCCCAGGTAGAGGGAAGGAACAAAGCCATGAGTACAGCCATCTGACTACCTCATGCCTTCCTCCCCATAATGCTAAGAGTTTAGGATGGCTGGTGGGGGAGTGTGACCGTGCACACTGTCCATGGTGCATACATTGGTGATTTGGAAATGACAGGGTGGCAAGAGGTGAAGCTGGAAAGTTGTGGAAGCAGACAAAGGAAGACTTGATTATATGGTTCACCAAGGCATTTGGACTCGATCCTGTGGTAAAGCAAGTCATTAAAGGGTTATTGAACTGGGCAGTTATGGTATGAGATTTGCCTTCCAGAATGATTACTTCCCTGCAGTGTGGACAACAAATTTGGGGGCGGAGGATACAGAAGACTACAAACTGAACTACCAGCTGGAAGACCATTAGCAGTTGTCCTGGAAAAAACTCAGGGCAGTAAAAGGGCCATGGAGGAAGGGTGCAGATGGAAAAACCTGAAGGACATGGCCCCTGGACAAACTGGTTACAAACTGTACAAGGAGCGGTTGGGGGGAGTGAGGCAAGGAAAAGCCCAGAATGACTTCTACATTTCTATGGGTTATGTAATTGGGTGTATTGCTATTTACAAAAATATGGACTCTAAAGTGACACGTTTTGGGGAAACAAAATATCTTCAGTACACTGACTCCAGTCCCTCATTTGTTCTATGAGGCAGGCAGCAGAGGTATTATCCCCAATCTCTGCTCAAAGGGGTAAATATTTTTGCCCAATATCACATGCAACAGTTTGGGAAGCTTACTATATACCCGACTCAAGAGCAGGTAAACAAGGAAGATAAGACCCATACATTCAACAGAATTTATATTCTGTTGGGGGCAAGGGGAGTAGAAGACAAATAAGCAAGCAAACAATAAACCAAGATCTGAAAGACCTATGATGGGGCAGGTGTGGAGGGTGTGTGGGTACTTTATCTGAGGAGGTCAGGGAAAGCACCTCTGAAGTCCCATTTGAGCTGACCTTTCATTCAGGAGAAAGAAGCATTCATGTAAATTCATAAGGGAAGAGCATTTCCAGACAGAGAACAACAACTGAGAAGTCCCTGAGGTGGAAACAAGGTTGGTGTGCCACTGAGGGAGGAATTCCAAATACCGGGGCAAGTGGGGAACAAGAGAGGAAGTCCCAGTTCCATGGGTATTCCTGGGAGGGTGAAGGTGGAAGACTTGGGGCCCCTCAGGGCAGCACTGGCGTAGCATAAACTCTCTTGGGAAGCCTGCAAACCACCATGCACAACACTGGCATCTGAGAAACTGCATCATGACTCACAAACGCTTTTGGAAGACAAGCCATTGCTCAGTGAGGACTGCCTATTTTGGCATTGAAATAGGGCCAGGAACAAACTTATTTAGTTTGCCTAGAGAGATGAGCTTTAAAATCTTTAGATGAACAGAATTCATTTTATATTTATCCACTCAGAGCAAGAAACAATCTGCAGTATAATGGCAGGTGGCTCTGCCCACCCCCCAACCCCCGCCCCAGGCTCAGCAGAGCCCTAGCACACTACATGGAAGCAGAGCCGCCTTGCCCACTCTCCAAGGTTCTCAATGGGATTAGAAAGGCGACATTTCCTCCAAAGGATCCCCCAGTAGCTCAGCTGGAGGGCAAGGAAAAATCGTACCCCCCCCCCCCCCCCCCATGTGCCAAACAGGGTTCTTGTCTATGTACACCTGAAACCCTTGGAGGGACTGGATGTTGGGGTTGCCTACTGGCCCTGACACAGGCCACCCAGGGCGCAACAGTCCAGCCAGCTCTCTGGAACACACTGCCCATGCCTCCCATCCTGTGGTCATTTTCCACTGCTGCTTTATGGGCTATCTAGTCTTCTGCCAACCGTCTTTCAGATGGCCCTCATTCAGCCAAATGGCTTTAAATTCCACTTCCATTTAAATAGGGTGATGCAGATCAACCCTATGACCCTCTCTGAAAAGATCCTACTTCATAGCCAACTTGCTCAGATGCATCTGCTTGGTGTATCAAAAAAAGTATCTGTATTTAAAGTTTGCCAATGTAGCATGAATAAATTATAGAAGAATTATTTCTGAATTATGTAGCTCCTTTCAGAGTATCACAGTGAGAAGTTATAGATTATATGCACTTACTTTAAAGATGGCTCCAAGCATTATGAAATGCCTTCTTTGGAACGGTGTTAGAAACCTGTGACACATTACGATCCATGCCTAGGGGCAGGCTCATTTCATGTCTGAGCTCATTTCAAACTACACTCCCATACCATCTCTTTACTTCAGTTCACTGGCCAATTTTTTCTTCCTAAAGTCACCATTCAACCTGTGACCATAGGACATTCACATGTGCTTCCATACCACCTGTATTTCTCTTTTTTTTAAAAAAAAAGCTTTTATTTATTTGAGAGAGAGAGCACAAGCAGGGAGAAGGGGAGAAGGAGAGGACGCAGGGGGAGGGGAAGAGAGAGAAGCAGACTTCCTGCAGAGCAGGGAGTCCAGTGTGGGGCTTGATCCCAGGATCCTGGGATCATGACCTGAGATGAAAGCAGACCCTTAACCAACTGAGTCACCCAGGCACCCCTCTCCTTCTTAACAAATTTTGAAGTGGCAATTTTTTTCATTTAATTGCAGCAATCGATTCGCCTGTCTCCCCCAGTAACCTGCAACCTCCATGGGGGCAGGGACCATGTACATTTTTGCTTACCTTCTGTCCCCAGAGCCTGGCATAGTGTGGGGCACACAATAGCTGTTTACTAAATAGATGCTAAAAAAATACTATGAAATACACTCATTGGTGGAAATGTTTCAGTTTCTGAGAGCAGATCAGCCAAAAATCATTCAAATCAAAGTTGAAGAATGTTAAGGCTGAGCTGTTCTGTCTTTGATCAAAAGATACAGGAAAGATTTTGCTGCTAGTTGGGTTTAAACTGATTTTGGAGACAACTCTCAAAAAGCCTAACAATTTAACAATGCTTATTTGGATATATATGAAGATGAAAAATTTTAAAACTTTTTTTTAATGGAGTAAGAGTTAATTCTCAGAAAGATTCACCCAGATTAGGCCAAATTTTAAACAAAGTTACCATTTACTTCATCGGGCAGTTTATTAGGCACTCTACTTTAATCTTCCTATCTGATTCTTGCCCCCAGTTTGCAGATGAGGAAACTGAGGGTACAAGAGGCTAGGGCTACATACTGAGTAAGCGGCAGAGCCAGGATTCACGTGAAGGTCTATTTGATCACAAGAGCTAGGTTTTTAATCTAAGCCATGCATTAAGCGAAGAAGTAAATGTTGACATTTAGAAATAATGCATTGCACCCTCCTGTAGAAAGGTACAAGACTACATAGGGTCTGATACTACCAACTGGGGCAAATAAATATTTAAGTATTTAAAAAAAATAGGATCTGGATGCCAATGATGTGGTAGCAGGGAAACTAGACAATTTACGACAAAGGAATAAGGAGAAACATGATCATCTACTGAAAGTTTGTTTTATGCCAGATACTGTATTAGATGCTTTACTGTTAATATTTCCTTTAATCCTAAGAATCCTGTAAAATGGGTAATAAGAGTCAAGAAAACACAGATGTAGAATAACTGATGTTTGGCTACCACAATGTTCCTTTCCTCCTTCCTAAGGATGTGACCTCCCACATTTTAGTGGGGCACAAGGTTTTCAGGAATAAGAACAATATTCTCCAGTCTCTATTCCAGCTAGGTGAGGTCACATTACTAAGTTCTGGCCAATGAGATGGAACAAGGGTAGTATGATGGCCCCTGGGAAATTTCTGTAAGAGACCATGATCTCTTGCCTTTCCCCTTTTTTCCTACCTTCCTTCTTTCCTCCTTTCTACTACTTGGAACCCACATGTGATGGCTGAGGCTCCATCTAGGACCATGAGGTTGAGGGCCTCTTCTGATGTGTGGTAGATCTATAAGGTGGAACCAGCCTAGGTCTCAGAAGACTGTAATACCATTATACCAGCCCTGGATTGTCTCTTTGTAAACTTTTTTTTTTAGTGTGAAAGAGAAACAAACATCACTTTGTTTAAACCACTGTTTTTGCCGTCTCTGTGACTGGCAGCTAATCTTAACTAATACAGCAACTGGTTCATCAGGCCCTTCTGCAAAGTCCACACTCTCAGGTAGAAGCTGAAAAACTCCTGTTTATAATTTGCAAAAGACTGGGGGAGGAGGGCAGTGAAAAAGGCTGAAAAGGAATTTGACAGAAGAAAAGAAGGTTTAAATTATGCTCTCAAATCTGCACACCTGAGAAAAGATCAAAAGGATATGCTACTCAACAATAAAGAATTTAGTCTCCATCAGAGATGGGCGGGGGGAGAGCTCAGTCACCTGCACAGAGCTGGAAATAGAAGAGAAATAGAAGCAGCACAGCTGGTAGTTTCTGAGAAAGATGCTGTTGGCTAAGGAGTAAGCACTGGAGAATGGAGCCCTGGAAATGGCCATAGGATGAGACAGACAAGAACAAAGAATTACAAGGAACTCTGAAATTGAAGAAGCAGGAGATGAAGCTCAAAGATACATGGTCTGGAAAGGGACAAGCAGAATCATGTGACCCGTATCAAGGACAGCATAAAGGTCAAAAAGGCAAAAGGAAAGGTCAAGAATGAAGCTCTAACAACTCATTTTTAATTCATTTCCTTTACACAGGTTCACAACAGCATTGAAGAAGTGAATTTAAATTGTGTTGCAATGGAGTAGAATCCTAAATGAGAGGAAGTCACAGAACAGGGAGTTTATTATTACCCTTTGCTCAATTTCTAAATGAACAGCAGTGATAAGAACTTAGCAGAGAGATTCAGTGACTGCAGTTAGGCCTCATTTTATTTAAGATCAATCTTCATGATTCAGAAAAGGAAAAATAATTTATGTCTGCCAAAGACGCTATTTTAAACATCAGAGAAAAAACTAACTCACAATAAAGGTATGTAGGAAGTGTAGAAAATATAGATGGGAAATAAAATGAAAGTAAGTGATAGCAATAAAAGAAAAGACAGGAAAATCAAAACACACACGACAGAGATGAGAATGCATTTTACAACTGGTTAAAAAAAAATTCTGCACTATAACTGGACCTCCCAGATTCCTTTTGAGTGGTCACAGGTCTGAATTGTTTGTGGAACATCCAGTATTCTCTTAGTCGGGGAAACAGGGAAGGACATGCTACGTGGAAGGCAAAGCAAACCATTCCACCAAGTCTGGAGTAACACGACAGCTTTAGCATACATTCATTTCTGATATTATCAGTGTACGCTAGAAGGGGGATGGAAAGGAAAAACAAAAATAAAATTTGGAAATTCAACTTGAGAGACACCAAGTGTAAATCAAGGATTAAATACGCTATTTTTTGTATGGGCAGTAAAAAAATTAGGAAAGCCCATAAAAATACCCAGATACCATTAAAAATGATTTGAAAAAAAATTTTTCAGTTGTTTACAAATAAAAACATTGGCTAAAGCAAGAATCTTTTAAATATTAAAGTATTTGCCTGTTTCAACTTCAACAAAACAACAAAAACATCACAAACTTCAGGCCACTGAAGGAAAATACCCACACAGTCTTAAAAATAATTGGAGTGATAATGGAATGTTATTCAGTGCTAAAAAGAAGATATCAAGCCATGAAAAGACCTGGAGGAAACATAAATGCCTAATACTAAGTGTAAGAAGCCAATCTGAAAAGGCTACAGAGTGTATGATTCCAACTATGATCGTCTGGAAAAGTCAAAACTATGGAGACCATAAAAGGATTAGTTAGTAGGGGAGGGAGGGATAAAAAGGTGGAGCACAGAGGATTTTTAGGGCACTGATACTGTGATATAGTATCACAGTCTGTTATTACAGTGATAGATACATGTTACTATATATTTGTACACCACCAAGAGTGAACCCTAATGTAAACTATGGACTTTGGGTGATAATGATGTGTCAGTGTAGGCTCACTGATTATAATGAATGTTCCACTCTGGTGGGGGATGTTGATAATGGGGCAGGCTATACACGGGTGCGGAGGGGGATGGGAGCTTAAGGGAAACCTCTGCACTTTACTTTCAATTTTGCTATGAACCTAAAATTGCTCTAAAAAAATGAAGTCTATTAAAAAAAAAAAAAAAACCAAACTTGGTGGGTCTGGTATCTTCTTCAAGTTGTACTGATTAGGGCCCTTTTCATTTTAATTAATGTTGGTGCTTCCATTCTGAGGATTCTGAAGAATGAAACAGCAATGGGTAATGGTCTTAGAAAAGCAAATCTTAACAAGCAGTCAAATGAAGTCACTCCAAATGTGAAAATATACATGTTAGGCTGGACATGTTGGAACACCTTTCCAGTCGAAGAAAAACAGAACAAGTTTTGAAGAATAGTAAATTTAATTCTAACATGTAGGGTTTTTATTTTTTGCTATAATAAAAACATTTTAGGGGGATAGTAGGTATAAGAAAAAGTACCATGACTCAACGGTACAATCAGTGACAACTTTGCCTCCTTCGTTACCTGAACTAAAAGTAGTATCAGACATGTTAAGGCTTATATTCTTAAATCACACAGGCCCAATTACTCTGGGGATTAGCTGTCATTTTACATTCTCTTCAAGAGTGGAGCTCGGACTAGGAAAGCCAGGGACAAAAGAAAGTCACCTTGGCACCCACAACTCAAAGGAGCATTTTGCGTTCTCAGGAGGTGCAACCTGAACACACTGAGGGCATTGGAATTGTTAAATAATTATACTGCATTTTGACCACTTCTGTGCGCGTCAACCTTACACTTAGGTTTAAGAGACAGAACAGTCTGACAAAGACACATGCCATTTAATTTTCTCCTAGAAAGCAGGCAACAAATTGGCAACATATTTGCAATTTAAAATTTTCAGGCTGCTATCTTTTTCAGAGTTTTAAAACCAGTTTTGAGGCAAATGTATTCAAGAAACTTCAGGCATAGGTTTGTTTTTAAATTTAGGTTTATCCTTTTCTTGGGAAGGGAAAGGGGGTTGCAGAGTCTTTCTGACTACAAAAGAAAGTCTTCCACAAATGTCATCTGACTAAAGGCAACCTGTGGACTTTGGGAAGTCAGTTGGAACACAGAGTAATGCATTAGCCAACAATCGAGCCTCCTGCCTTCTGACCTCTCAGCACCTGCTCGACTGTAGCCTAGAAGAAGGGAAACTCTTGGCTTCTCTACGTGGGTATAGGTTGCCCCCCACCCCACCCCCTTCAAGCAAACGAACACCAACACCATCAAACTGCAGGCGAACAATGAGTACCCAAGGACTTTGTCAAAGAACAGCGCAAGGGCAGGGGGCAAAGGAGAGCGAGCAAAGGCGGACGTCCTCGGGAGAGGTGTGCTCACTCTAGCCTGGGAAACCAGAACCCAGTGCCCGCACCGCGCCGAGGGCTCACACTCAGGTGCAGCGCCGAGACTCCTGCGGCGGAGAGGGGACCGCCTCGTCGTGGCCGCCCACTCCTCTTGCCCCGAATGACCCCAGCACCCAAGAGAGGTCCCCTCAGGAGTTTCGCTCCCTCTCTCCCGCAGACAAGGGAGCAGCAAAGCTGCCACTCATCTGCGGCCGCGCCACCTGCCTGCAGGCCCGGCTCGCAGGTGAGGCGCGGACAGGTAACCGCACCTGCTCGGCCAGCCCCACCTGCTGCGTCCCCTCACCCCGTCCTCCGCCTCCACCGGCGGGGTCGGCTCGGCTCCTCCTCCGGGAGCGGGGGGCGCCCCGCTCCGTCCTACCTGCGCGACCCCAGCCCCGGGCGCCCGCGCTCCCCGCCGCGTGCGCCCCGCGCCGCTCCGGGCGTGCCGGCGGCCCCCGCGCGCCGGCACTTTCTCGGCTGACGGCTGCTGCGGGCTCAGCGGGAAGCCCCAGCGCTGCCGGGCTCGCCGCCTCCGACCGGCTCCATTGTGACGCGGCGCGTTCCGCCGGCCAATCGCCGCGCGGCGGCGCGAACCGCTGACTAAGTTCGCGTGTGGAGGAGGAGGGGACTGGGCGGAGGCGGGAGGCGGAGGCGGTGGCCGCGGGGTGGTGGCGGCTGAGGCGGAGGAGGAAGAGGCTGCGGCTGCTTCGGTAGCTGCCCCTGCCGTGAAATTTGCAGCCGCCACGGCCCGAGTGTGTGCCCAGCTTTGGGCGCGCGGGGGCCGTGACTCACCCCTCGCCGGTGGAAACAAAGCGCAGCTACCGTCACCCGGAGCGCGCCATGTGGCCGCCCCGGGCCGCTCGCCACAGCCTGGGGTCGGCGGGCAGCGGTGCTCAGCTACGCGATTCGCGGGCGGCTGGAAAGCGCGGGGGCTGTTTTCAAGAGAAGGGAGGGACGGGGGCTTAAGGCCGTCCGCCAGGCGCACCGGGCAGGAGACTTTGGAAGTACTGTATTTTTTGCCGCCCCCCCCCCCCCCCCCCCGCCTTTTCACGTGGGCACCCCTGAGTAACTTATTTTCATAATGTGTGCTGGGCCCTGAGAGAAGGCTCACGTGGAGTACGTGGGAACCTACCTCTTAACACAAAAGTCTCTTTACCTTTCTTTATTCGGCGGGCTTAGGAAGGCCCCAGGGCCGAGTCCCTGTGCGGGAGAGTTACAGTTGTGCCAAACGAAGCGGCTTAAGTTAGGATTCGGGGCCTCCAGTATCATCCGTCTCTCTCAGAGGTCCTTATCCTCGGCAGAGGGAACATGTGCAGGGGCCATGCTTAACGCCATCACCAGCGTTTCACTGCTAATACACTGCAGGTCCACCTCATTTACTGCCCCACCTGGTTACCTCTACAGTTGGGGCCCTGCCTTTGAAAAGTAACAATGCGCCTTATAGAACAAAAAATTCAAACCCAGGAATTCGGGGACTTAATATTGTCATCCTCCTTCAGTCCCCATTTCATCCCCACCCCAGATTTATCTCGGGCTTTTTGCACAAGACTATCTTCTTCAACACAATGATTCAATTAGGCAACATTTATATCTCTGAGTTGCTATGGCAATCACATGCCCATTAAAAAAAAATTGTAGAGGGACCTCCCAAAGGAATAAAATGAAGACTATAAAAGACACAGCTTTGGGGGGTATATCTGATGGGTTTGTGTAAATGGGAGAAAAGAAACCGGCACAACTGGGTTATATGAGACCAAATTGTGTCCTACAAAGACTGTTCAGATTAGGACTACAATTTGAATTTCTCTGAAAGGGAATAAGAAGAAGGCTGTCTTTCTGACACTGCTCTATTCTTTCCTTGTCCATTCCATTCTAGGTTGGCAGCTGTCTTCTTCCTGAGTCTTGGAGGAAAGGTTGAAAGAGCATTTCTGCATAAGGTCATTCAGAGAGAGTTTTTATTGAATTTATGTGTGAAACACTGTGTATGTACAGATCTATTAAGCCAATTTAGGTTTAGGTTTGCTCCTCAAAGGGCTTACCACCTGGAGAGGAATATAAAAAATATATACAGAATTAAATATGAAACAAGGAAAAAAGTGAGTTATAAGCAATACTGATTATAAAGTCATGAGATTAAAAGTTGAAAATGTCCAATTTTCCATATGTATCTTGGAATGTTTGGAAAGGAATTTTCTCTTCCCTTCCAAATCCACAGACAGATAATCCATCTTCTATCATATCACTACCTGTGTGACTGGGTGTAGTTACTTCACCTCCTTGGGAATCAGTCTCTTCCTCTATAAAGTAAAATATTATAAACCAGATGCTCTGTTAAGATTCCAGTTCCAATGATGGTATGAATTAAAAGCTGACTTCCATGCTTGGTAACTCAAGGTACCATTCGCAAGGAGTTGAAGTCATTGAGTTCATTAAGACTGCATTAGCTCTGGGTTAATCTCAGATATGTCGCTTATAAATATGTTTATTTTATTCCAATTCTCATGAACAGTGTCACCCTCCATGATGACAACATTTATTATTGTCAACTAGAGGATGTGGGCTTTTGAATTTGTGATATTGCTTCTGGGAATCCTCCTCTGAAACATACAATGGATGTTTCTCTTGTTTCTTCTTCCCCCTGTGATGCTTCATATAAGCTCCTACTTGCATTACAGTGAGGAGAAAGATGAATAACCTCTAATCCTACTCTTGGAGAACTTTAATACTATGCATGTGGTATGGGACCATAACGAAGAGAAAGTATTTACTAACTGGAAACTACTGGCATCCCAGAGTAGACCTTATGAGAAACATAAATACGGTTTGTCTTTTTATGTCTGTACCCAGTTTTAACACTACATTGTAACCTCTTTGAAAACAGGACCTGTGGAGTCTTAGAATATGACTTAGAATATGTCAGTCCTTACAGGATTACAGGAGTATCTGAAATTCTCTAAGGGACTCTCTGATTAAGTTATTTTGGTTAAAAAAAAAAAATTCTACAAGACTCAGTCACTATTTCCACAGCCAAATTAATTGAAGTCTAAAATGTTAGCAGGCTACCTCTGAGCTAATTCTCTGAAAGGAAAAAAAAAAAACAACAAAAAACCACACATCTCTGAGTGTCATCAGCATAAGCTATGCTCCATGTGGCTGTCTCGATAAGAGTTTCATTTTTTCTGAGTCTTGAGAAAATTTTTATGATTAATGGAAGACAGAATATTATCTAATGTTAACAGTTCTTTTCCAATTCTGTATTCTAAAAATTATGATAAGAAAAATCCTCTTTCTTTAAATTAATTAAACATTTGAATGTCTACACAGTATAAAAGAAAGACTAGGGATCTGACAGAGGTGAGGGAAATACCCAGATAAATATAGTAAGATAGGTATTCTAGGGGTGCCTGGGTGGCTCAGTCGTTAAGCATCTGCCTTCAGCTCAGGTCATGATCCCAGGGTCCTGGGATCAAGCCCCGCATCGGGCTCCCTGCTCTGTGGGAGGCCTGCTTCTCCCTCTCCCACTCCCCCTGCTTGTGTTCCCTCTCTCGCTATCTCTCTCTCTGTCAAATAAATAAATAAAATCTTAAAAAAAAAAAAAGATATGTATTCTAGTGTGGAAGATATATCCAGGTAGCATACAGCATCTCAAAGAGGAGGGTTGGTGGGCCATGTAGGTTGAAGGAGAATCATACTGAACATGGGTCTGAGAAAGTTTGGCTAGCTTTAAGATTCTAAACTGGAATATTACTTTTAAATATTGCCTCAGCAAAATAAATAAATAAATAAATAAATAAATAAATAAATATTGTCTCAGCATCATGGTTCAAGTTTGTTAGTTTTATTGAGATGTCAAATCAAAAGAACAAAAATTAGAAGTTATTCACAGTTTTGCATTCTCAGAAAGTTTGCCTGAGTCCCCCTGGTTCAGCTGTATATGGCTGAACACACTGTTATTGATAAAGAATTTTTATTTTTGGCCAATACTTCACCCTGTTTTCCTGACCTTTTCAATCTACTGGTTTCAGAGGTTTAACATGAGTTTTCTTGGGCCTGGGGGAAATTCTGAGAATAACCCCTGAGGATGAGCTCAGTGGTGGGAATTCTGAGGACAGGATGAGTAGGACATTGCACATGTGTTTGGAATAAAGTAGCTTGACCTAGAAATCCAGACTGCAATTGTGCAAGGGTGCTGTGCACTTCAGTGTGAGTTGATCCCTTATCATGGTCCCAGTCTGAAATATTCATGACTAGTTACTCTGTGTTCTCACCACCCACCATGCTGATTGCCCCCTCTGCCTTAATTGTACATTGCTCCTTACTTATGAGAAAAGTGCTACAGAGGTGACCTCCCAGCCTCTTCTCTGAAGGAAAAACACCAATTCCTGCAGCAGGATGCCCGACATCCCCAGCTGATGTGTCTTCTGGGAAGTTGTCCAAATATTTCTTTGAAAGTTTCCCATGCATCCCATTTAGAGAATACATACTGTCATCTGGGTCACATATTGGAATCCACCACACAGCAGCCAGCCAGTTACTGACTTTTGTCCCTTTCCTATCCACAAAAAGGAGATGGCTTCTAAGAAAATATTTGCAAGTGAAGCCAGGCTGAAAGCCTAGAGATTAAAGCAGAGTTGGTGCTCCTCAGTGTCTGCAAGGTGGTTGAAAATGACCCTGATGAGTTCTGCTAGTGACTGGACAGTGCTTGTTGGGATCCCTGCAAGGATTCGCCCTGTGTTCCATGAACCATGTTGCAATCTGTGCAACAGGTTTCCTGGTGTTGTTACAGTGACTGGTTTCTGAGGTTCCACATAGTAAACCCTTCCATTTATTTGGTTGAGGGTAACCCAAGTCTCAGACCAGCCAGACCTTGATTTCTCCCCTTTTTTTTACCCTTCAGCAGCTGTGTGTGTCTGTGCGCATGCCTGAGCATTTCTTGGCCTGATGTTAGGTCATCTGTTAATTATAATATACATTGAATATTGGACTTCAATTCTCATCTAAACTGATTCCTTTTTTTTTTTTTTAGAGAAAGGGAGAGGGAGAGACAGAGGTGGGGGGAGGGGCAGAGGGAGAGAGAGAATCTTAAGCAGACTCCACACCCAGCGTGGAGACCAACGTGGGGCTTGATCTCACAATCCTGAGAGCATGACCTGAGCCAAAATCGAGTCAGAAGTTTAACTGACTGAGCCACCCAGGTGCCCCTAAACTGATTGTTAAGGGTAGGAGCTAATATAGCTCTGTGATTTATTAAGAATAAAAAAAAAATCGTCAAAGAACAGGATTCAGGACATTTTAGGGCTGGAGAAGAAAGAGATATATGCAAGAAAGAGCACTGGACTTGGAGTCTTGGGTTCTACTGGTGGCTCTTCTGGCCATGAAAGCCATTAACAGTCTAGGGAGGAGTTTCTGTTTTACAAGGTGTTTAATATATCTATCGTGAACTATATAAGAAAAGAAGATGAATATAGTTCACTCATGTTTTAGAAGTTTCAGAGTTCATTTCACTCATTTATCATCCAACAAGATTTATCCTATGCAAAATACTGCACTGGTTTCTGGGGATACACCAGTCCATACAATGGATGTGGCTTTTGCTTCCTCAGGTCCACAGTCTCTCAGCATTCCTCCAGAGAACGTTAGGCTGGATGTGATAAATCAATGAGGACTAACTAACCAAACTCCAATCTGTCCCCACAACTCCATCCTCTTTGGCTTGGTCTTCTGAATTCTCCATATCTAAATGCAGACACACTTTCCAATTACCTACTTCTTCTACTGACTTATCTCTGCAAACTTCTTTGCATCCAATTTACTATCTCCACCAAACTATTGTTTTTGGAACATATAAAAGCAAAAGGACATTTTCCCTCAAGAAGTGTAAAGGTTTTAAAACTTGAAAAAATAGAGGCAAATATGTAGCCAGATAAGTGAGCAAATATGGGGCCTGGTAGAATCTCCTAACACAGGATATTGACATGGCTCAGAGACTATAACTCAAATATGCTTGATAATAGCTTAATATAATCTAGTTACCTTATGAAAAAGAGCAGTAAAATAACAAAGCAGATGTTCTTTTTCATTAGGTCATTTCATTGACCTAGAAATCCAGACTGCAATTGTGCAAGGGTGCTGTGCACTTCAGTGTGAGTTGATCCCTTATCATGGTCCCAGTCTGAAATATTCATGACTAGTTACTCTGTGTTCTCACCACCCACCATGCTGATTGCCCCCTCTGCAATGTAAGGCTTACACAGGTAGAGGAGAGGGTGGGTTAAAGTAAGAAAAACTTCTCAGAGAAATTGAGACCTGATGAGTAAATTAAAGAACTCAGGGCTTCAAAGAAACCTGTTGTTTTAGTGAGTAGAACAGCTGCTGGTGGCTGACAAAGGCCTTGTGTAGGTGGGGGAGTTATGGACAGCTTTATTACAAGTAAAGATGAAGGGGAAGCATCCTGAAGGATGAAAACAGGTATATAGGTGGGTGGAAACTTTACACTTTTATCTTTATCTTTGAGTGAGCTTAAATGTCAAACAAAATTCCTGGATTTACTTTATTTACTTATCAGTTCAATAAGCAGATATAATATTTTGCTCTTCAGGGTCCAGGACAAAAAGGATCTGTGCATTCTGAGTAAATAACAATCAAAATGCAAATAATTTCTATTTATAAACTAAAGTTCACACAAATTACTCAGTGTATTATAGTCATTTCTGAGCAATATTCTCTTACCTCTATATTCTGTATACCTAAGAGTGCTGTCATCTATTAGCAGTCACTAGCCTTGCTGAGTCACTCTGTGAAACCTCCTGCAACCCAGCCGTCATTCAGAAGCCCAGTAGGTTGAAAGATGGCAATTACTCAATTGCAGATCCCCAACATCCTCTGGAGGATAAAGGCTATATCCATCACATAGACTATGCATCCCCAGAAACTGGTACAGTGATTTGCACATACTAGCCACAGAATAAATAGTTGTCAAATGATGAATGAATAAATGAAGCAAAATGTAGTCTGTGATTTCTGAAATGCACATATTCTCTATTCTGTATATTCCAGGGTTGTCTCAGGATTTAACCTCTAGCTCTGTCCACTTCAGCTCCTACAGTTTAACATGATGTCACTTGATTGAAGAATCAACAAATTTAAAAGACTGGGATTTGGAAGTGCAAAGGAGTACATAGGGATGATTTGAGACAACAAGGGGATGATATAGAAGTGGCAACATTTTTCAAAATTAGCTAAAAAAAATTTACTTATTACAAGATCACTTATTGTATTTCTCATGGCTAGAATGTCTTCATCTCCTCTTTCTTGGTAACATATACATCCACACTGGCATTGGGCCATTTTTTCCAACTTGAGTGTCTTGTGGCTTTGAAGTGTCATAATATCTTGAGGTTTCTTTGATAATACTTGACCAGAGGACTGGCTTTGGAGATGCCAGAAACCATGATGATTAGCATATAAGACAGCATACAAGACAGTGCAAAACCATGAGTCAACAAATTATGACTACCTTTAGATATAGCTACCTATACATAGCATAAGTGGCTAAAAGCATGGATTCTGGAGCAAGGCTACTTGGGTTCAAATGTTGGCTTTGCCCTTATGAGCTGTTTGAGTTTTGTTATTACTTAATTTCTCTTAGCCTTAGTTTTCTACTTGAAAAATGGGTTGTGGTAAGGATTAAATGAATAATATGGTTAGAATAGCTCCAGAAACATATTAATTTAGCTCTTATCATGATTTTTGGTAAGTGAACCACTCTGAACTAAGAGTTTCCATGCACAGAATGAGAGGTTTTGAGTAGATTATCTCTAAGGCCCTTCTCAATCTACTGTTTTCAAGCAAGAACAGTTCGTCTATGCATTTTTCTACATATATGTGTATGGTTAGAGATAGGGAAGTGGGTGATTAGTTAGTAAATGCTTTCCTTGATTGATGGAAGAAGGGGTTATTGGGAGATTAGGCCAAGCTTCTTTCCTAGATTCTAAATTTCTTGGGAGTGAGAAGTATATGGTTCTTCTTCCATATCCCAAGGCCTAACATGGTACCTGGGGATAGTGGGTGCTCAATAAACTGTTAATGAATGTGGAATAAAGTCTTAAGTTCCCAGATGTGTGGGAATCAGAAAGGGTAGAAACTGCTTCCTAAGCCTTTTCTTGTTTTAACACTACTTACCCAAAGTATTCAAAAAACATTAGCGCTCTCTACTGGAGATATTCATAGTGCAGGAGTTCAGTTAATTGGTTATTGATGGCAGATTCTGACTGGAGTTCAGAAGTCCTGGATATGGCAGATAGACATATTTTACTGTTTCAAGTACATATTTGGTGTATGTCATTGAAGATGACATGATTTGCACTAAAATTTCTTTGCCTTCTATTTCTGACCCTCCTTCAGAGCATTTGTTTGTTTGTTTTAAGATTTTATTTACTTATTTGACAGAGAGAGAGATAGCGAGAGCAGGAACACAAGCAGGGGGTGTGGGAGAAGGAGAAGCAGGCTTCCCACTGAGCAGGGAGCCCGATGCGGGAATCGATCCCAGGAACCTGGGATCATGACCTGAGCCGAAGGCAGATGCTTAACGACTGAGCCACCCAGGCACCTCCCTTCAGAGCATTTGTATCTATACATTTGTACAAATTGTGTATTCTTTCTCACTCATTGTGAATAAAAAGAGGATAGCATTAATTAAAATATCAATGTTGAGAAAATAAAAAGACAACCCACAGAATGGTAGAAAATATTTATAAATCATATATTAGATAAGGGATGTACAAAAACAAAACTCAACAATAAAAAAAGACAAAAACACAATTTTAAAATGGGTAAAATATTTGTTGATATTTCTCAAAAGAGATATATGAATGGACAATAAGCATATGAAAAGATACTCAACATCATTAGTCATTAGAAAAATGCACATCAAAACCACAAGGAGATAATACTTAGAACTCATTAGGATGATTAAAATAAAAAAGACAATGACAAGTCTCAGTGAGGATGTGGAGATACTGGTATCCTCATAACATTGCTGATAGGATTGGAAAATGGTGTATCCACCTTGAAAGACAGCCTGGCAGCTTCTCAAAATATTTACCATAGAATAACTCTATGACCCAGAAATTCTACTCCTAGGAATATGCTCAAATGAAATATCACCATACAAAAACCTATACATGAATGTTCACAGCAGCATTATTCATAATAACCAAAAGGTAGAAACAGCCTAAATATCCATCAACTGATGAATGGATAAAGGAATTGTGGCATATCAATATAATGGAATATTTTTTGGCCATAAAAAGTAATGAAGTATAGATAAGTGCTACAACATAGATGAACCTTAGAAACATGCTATGTGAAAGAAACCAGTCACAAAAGACCACATATCATATAATTCCATTTACATGAAATATCCAGAATAGGCAAATCCACACACACACAAATAGTGCATTAAGGATTGGGAGAGAAGGGGCAGAGAGTGACTGCTAATGGGTACAGTGTTTATTTTTGGGGTGACAAAATGTTTTAACATTAGACAGTGATGATGATTACACAACTGTGTGCATAATACTAAAAGACAATGAATTGTATACCTCAAAAAGGTGAATTTTGTGGTGAATTACATCTCAATACAACTGCTATTAAACAAAATCAATGTTCTCTAAATATACCCAGTTGCAGTAACCATAGGACAAAATGTCAGGCTTTGGTGGACTTTTAAAACCTGTACTTTGCCATATAAAGATCTCCTGGAGAGCTAAGCCAGTCAAGTGATTTCTGTTTTGTTTTGTTTTCAACTAAAGAAATCATCTGAGGTTGTATTAGTATGATGCCAAAATTGTTACGGAACCTGGACTGGATTGCCCAACGGAAGAACCAAGTGGCGCTCTCAGATCTTGGAGGATAGGAGGTTTATTTAACGTCGGCGGGCTCAGAGGAGAGTGACCTCCAAAGGTCTGAGCCCCGAGCACAAAGGGGGCAATTTCTGCACTTCTACTTCTGCATACTTGGCACTTTTGGTGTGTGCGCAAGCGGGGCAGGGAGAAGGACCCGGACTGGTGCGCGTGGGAAGCAGAGCAGGGAGAAGAACCCGGAAGAGCCCCGGGGCAAGGACTGGGACTCTCGCGCTGGCCCGGTCGGCCATCTTAGGACACAGATTTTCCTTATCAAAATAACTGATTAAGAAGTAAAAAAAGGCAATTTGGTTATTTTAGTTTTATTGAATTTAAACTTTTTACTTTCTATTAGGCAAACTCTCAGGTATGTTAATTTTTTAAAATAAAAAGTATAAAAGAGTGAATTCTGTATCAAGTACTCCCAAGCTGTGCATTTGGACTTATAATAAATGCTGGCCAGGGCTTTAAAATGATATGGAATGTTATATATATGTATATATTTCTCTTTTCATTTTTTTCAATTTTTGTTTCATATCTTTGGTGTTTTGTTGTTAGGTGCATGTGTTTATAATTATTATATCTTCCTGATGGATTGATAGTTTCATCATTATAAAATGTCCCCCCAAGCTCTATTGTTGTTTACATAATGTATCTTTTTCTATCCTTTTACTTTCAATCTATGTGTAATTTGGCAACAAACTGTATCTCTTTTAGACAGCATTTAGTTGGATCCTGTTTTATTTTTAAACCCAGTCTGAAAATGTCTGCCTTTTGATTGAATTATTTAGTCCATTCACATTTGTTATGAGTACAATTGGACTTACACTTGCCATATTGTTTTCTATATGCCTCAAGTCTTTTTTGTTCATCTATTTCTCCTTTACTACTTACTTTTTCATTACTTGAATATTTTCTAATGTTGCATTTTAATTTCCTTAATGATGTTATCACTATACATTTTTAGTTATTTCCTTAGCGATTGCTTTAGGGCTTACCATATACATCTTAACTTGTCAAAAACAGCTCAGAATTATATTAACAATTCCAGTGAGATGTAGAGACATCATTCCCATATAGCTCTATTCTCTTTCCTCTGCTATTGTGGTATTATTATGTATTACCTCTATACATGTTATAAAAACCCAATAATATGTTGTTGTAATTATTGTTACTTGCATGTCTTTTAGAGAAGCTGAGAGAAGAGGAAAGAACAAGTACATAATTTGAGGCTTCTGTTGTATTAGCCATCTTATTTATCATTTTAGGTTTTCTGCATTTGTTCCTGTGGATTCAAATTAACATCTAGAGTTTATTCTTGGCCCAGTATAGCTTTGTCCCCACACATCTCCTTGTGCTGTTATGAGCAAATACATTACATTTCTGTATGTTATATAAGGCCCAGCAATACAATTACATATATATTGCTTTATGCTCTTCAAATCAGTTAAGAGAAGAATGGATAAGAAATACGTATTTATATTCTTATAATTATATATTTACCTTTACCAGTGCTCTTTGTTGTGTGTGTGTGTATTTAGATTACTTTCTGGGGTTACTTGCTTTCATTTCAGTCTGTTGAACTTGCTTTAGTATTTCTTCTAAGGCAGATCTGCTAGCAACAGAAAATATATTGCTAGCAATATTTTCTCTGTTTCATTCTCTCTCTGTTCTTCTGGTATTGCCATTTTATGTATTTTGGTGTACTTAATAGTGTCTCAAATTTCTCTGAAGCTCTATTCATTTTTCTTCATTCTTTTTTCTGTCTGTCCTATGGATTATGTAATTTCTATTGATTATTTTTGAGTTCTCTACTTCTTTCTTCTGCCAGTTCAAATTTTCTATTTAGCCTGTCTAGTGAATCTTCAAATTTCAGTTATTGCATTTTTTAACTCCAGAATTTCCATTTGGTTCTTTTCATAACTGCTATATCTTCATTAATCTCTTCATTAATTACATTAATTGATGTAACACTGTCATCATACTTTACTTCTAAAACCCTGGTTTCCTTTAGTTCTTTAAACATATTTATAATGGCTTCGTTGAAGTCCTTCTGACAAGTCTGACATGTGGTCACTCTTCCAGGCAGTTCTGTTGCCTTTCTTCTGGTATATAGGTCACATTTTCCTGTTTATTTTGCATGTCTCATATTTTTTGGAAACAGAATATTTTAGACCACATATTATAGCAACTCTGGGTACTGGCTTCATCTCTCCCCTCCTCTGGGGCTTGTTGTTATTAGCTTGTTTACTTGTTTAGGGACTGGTTAGATTACTTTAGTGAAGCCTCTTCTCCAACTCTCCCCTCCACCCTGCTAAACACACACACAATGAAGCCTCTGATGTTGTTCCTCAGGGGTCCATCCTTGGATATGGTCATAGTCACTCTGGGAGGACAGTGGTTTTGGTGTGGTTCTCTGTCTGAGTATGTGCCCACATCCATCCGTGTAGCTCTACTAATTGGTGGTTGCTTGCTCTATTGTTTGTAATAATGCTCTGGGGAATAAATTGCTTCACACATTAATACAATCAAATTTAGGCTCCCTTGGAGGGACAGTTCCTGACCTCAGTGTTTGAGGTTTACTCAGACTCTAGGAAAGCTCTTCCACCTGTTTCTTTGCTTATTTTTCTCCAGCAACTCTTTGGTTCACTGTTTAGCCTATATCTTTCATGAATCTATCAATCTCCTCCCAATTGTCTTTCACCAAAACCTCTACTCTTTTTGAAAGCAGTCTTAGGCTTGAACTTCATATTCTGTTGCAGATGAAGTTGGTTCCTTTGGGGAAAGACCTTGAGCATTCTGTTCTATGGCCAGCTTTTTCTCCCTGCCAAAATTTCTGAGCCACAGCTCTGGTGCTGAGGGAAGGAGAAATAGCTCACTTCTCCCTAAGTGAAACACTAGCTTAAAGAACTGAGAACTCAGTGGATGTAGGGGCAATAGCCCCAGGTGTCCTTGGCTTGTCTCCCTTGGCATGGTATCCCTGCCCTATGAGCTGAGGGAAGAGCAATTGGGACCTCAGTGTTCTACTATGCCCAAGGTAGAGACTTTGTACCCTGAGTGGGAGTTAGTGGAAGAATGGAGTCCCTCCTCTTGGCTGCACTTGCCCAGAAGTTTGCCTCAGCAACTAGTAGTTAGGGGCAGCATGAGAAATGCTAATGTCTTATCCCTCCCGGGAAAATAGCCCTCCAATGAGAAGCTGGGGGAATTCAGAACCTTGTAATCTTGACTGTACTAGTCTGGAGTGAAGTTCCCATTTCACTGACCTGGAAGTAAGGAGGGAGGGTATGGGTGTTGGTTCAAATACCACAGGCTCTTGCAGTTTTATGGAGTTTTAGTAAATATTCTTGAGTAAATGTTTCCTCTTTTGCTGTATCCCCATAGGGCCACTTCCATTTTTTGTATGCCCATAGGGTTAAGCATTTTTAAATGGTGGTTTTAGAAATGATTTCATTAGTTTCGCTGAGGAGTGACTCTGAGTTGCACACTGTCATGCCAGCAGTGGAACCAGGAAAGGGATACTTTGATCCAGTGTAGATTAGCATTGTCTTTAGCGGAGTGCTTCAGGTGTCTGTGGGTGCTAGTGGAAGGCCTAAGATCTATTTGTAGTAATAATGTTAATAATAATAATGATGATAATTTCTTAGGCTAGTATTCCAGAAGCAAGGCTAAGATGGAAATTCCTGTAGGTGGTTTGTTGAGGGAGTCCTTTAGAGAAGTGGTGACATGGGGATACATAAGTCCCCAGGCATCTCCTGAGGGAGGCGGTATGAGCCTATAGCAGCCAATACCCATCTCATCTAGGGATGGATACTCTGTCCTAGTAAAGAGATCGGGACTGGAGTTCAACAGAGGTAAAGAAGAGTTCAAGAACTAAAGAAGAGAGAAATGAAAGGAGAAAAAAAAGACAGAAAATAGAGAAAAGAATAAAAAAAAGCAAAAAGCCGGGGCGTGCATGGGAGTGCCAGGGCAGGACTAACAATGTTCCTAGTGGTCATTCAGGAATACAAAGGCCCTTGGCTTTGGCCTAAGCCTTCGGAGGTCAGGCTTGTCAGAGCCCAACAATGTTGTAATCTCTTGGTTAATGTCACCCAAGGAGTGAGAATTTTGGGAACATTGCCCATGGACCCATTTCCTACTCAATATGCTTAAATTATTTGGTTTAGCAAGGAGTAGAGTTATTTCCCTAAAGCAAGAGCCCCGCATGGCAAATATTTTCCTTCAGGTAAATTGGCAACAGAGAGACTTCAAGTGGTACTACCTGCCCCCAAAGCCCCATTGTGGTTCAAGTGCTAAATAGGTACTATATGAACATCCACTTAAATAGCATGCTGCGGTAACCTCTTCAGAAGGAGCTATATTTTTGTAAATAGAGTATGCATGCACCTGGTCTCTCTTTGATAAGTGACAGTGTGATATCTCTTAATAAGAACAAAGTGAAGGAGGATTTACAGACTGAACCTACTCATTGTTAGGTGTGATAAATGCTTTCTTCTTTAACTGAAGATGCTTAATGAAGTAGATTATAGAGACCATTTCAAAACCTTTGCTTTTAAGGTTAAAGAGAAACTGCCATCCAGTAAGAATAAAATCCCACTGAAATGTTAAGTTAGGTACCGAACTACACCCCATATATGCCAGGGAATATGTACTGGGGAGCTAGAAATCACTTTCTCTGTCTTGTTAATTTAAAATACATTAGCAGGTAAGTAACCCTCTCAATAGCACACCTGATTCCATATGGTGTGCCATTCCAATACCACAGACATATTTAAAAGTGATGATTTTATCACAAAACAATACCTCTCCTATTCTCCTAAAGCAGAAGCTATAACTTCAGACCCAGAAAAACCAGTGCAATCCAACAAGTTAATAACTTCAACAAAATCACAAAGACCTCATTGACATATGAATATCGGGGGGAGTTGTAACAAAGACATTTGGGAGAAATTTAGATATATTATATTCCAACAGAATACTTTCTAAAGTTTCCTCTAACATCTGCTTTTTCAATGCCAGCCAAGATAGGTAGTATCTGAATCATATTTTTGATTCATATTTGATTTCAATCAAATTCAATCAAAATCAAATAGGATTTGAATCATATTATGATTCAATCATTTCAGTATATGAATCATATTTTTAATCTCTTGGGTTTCACATTGTTTAAATTTGTCATGCCAGAATATTTGTTTAGCAGATGGCATTTCAATGTTTTTTTTTTAAGTTTCTTATAGTTTCTAGGAGAATTTAAAACTAAATTGTCCTTAGGAAATGATTCCTTATCTCTTCTCATTGGAAATAAATTCAGAACTCACAGCTGGATTAAGCAGAACATGTGAAGCAATGGTACTAATGATTGGTATCTGTTGTGAGATGACCACTACTGATGTTTCATTCCTTACGAAATCAGACTGATCTGTAATTCACTATTATTTTTGTTATCATTTTGATTTTATGATGCAACAACGGAACAGCACTTTAAGACAATGACAGTATATTAAAACAATAATCTATACACCAGCTTTTAGTATTTCTATGTTTTCTCTCAGATGTATTCCATTTGCACTGGATTTTTGTCTTCAATGGCCCTATGTTCCCTTTAGTGCCCACAACTCCAAAGTCAACTGCAAATGGAGGGGATAAGACCCTCTCCATGCTTTCAATCTTATTACTCCTCTTGCTAACCCTTGGGATTCTGCCCCGTCAAGTCAATTCTAGAAGTGTCAGTGGTTGATAATAGCTTAATATTTGCTAAAATCAACAAAAAGTCATTAAACATCTACTATGTCCTAGATGGAGTATATGCTTATGTTTTATGTTATCTCACACACACACACACACACACACACACACACACCCCAGGAAGTCCCTTTCCTTGGAAGACTGAAATGTAACAATGGCCCCATGATTTTGAATAAATCAAATATTATTATCTTTCTGATGACAGTATGTTTTTAGATAGGAAACATAATAAACATTATACAATACTTCTTTTCAAAGTCTACTGACATTGATGAATAAATATGCAATTATTGCCTTACCAAGAACTAAAAAGAGATAGATCGCATTTTAGGCAAAGTATTCATAGAGGAGACAGAAACCCAGGATTATAAAACATTGATTAGGGGTGGTTACTTATGCTAAGCAAGGATACTTCACAGGATTCTTTTAAAGTATAAACTCTGATTTAAACATTATTTTTAATAAGATTTTTAAAAATTCAATTTGGGCACTAGCTTTAGGGGTATACCTGTTACCATTACAGCTACATAGATTTTAAATTTAAAAACATTGTATTTGATTCTCTTGGAACATTGGGTGTAGAGAAGAAGAAAGCAGAGGTAGCTAATATTTATTTAATATTCAATTTTTTCAGACTTTTTGCTAAGTGCTCTCTCTTTGTCCCATTCAGCATCAGAACAGTTTTTGAGGTGAATGTTCCTATCCTTATTTTGTAGATCAGGAACAGAATCCCACAAATTACTGTGATTATGCAGCTAGCAAGGACTGGAAAGAAGTTTACAATCCAGTTCCATTGGACTCCAAAGTGCATGCTTTTTTTTTTTTTAAACCATTTTATAAACCATAAATAAAGCAACCAAAAAACCTCCTTGATTTTGAAAGGAAATAATAAGTATTTTTTGAGTACAAAGAGCCAGATTGTTACACTCCAACTACACGTAAAATAACTTTTCTAGTTAGCTAGCTTTAAGCCCTTGCAAATTGTGGGTTTAGCCTCTTGAAAAACACTGAAAATTCACCATGCATGAAGAAAACAATTCATTGGACCCATTATAGCCTACTGGCATATTATATGCTCCGTTTTTATGAGTAAGCCATGCCAAATATAGGATCATGTTAGCTGTTGAAATCTGTCTTTATGTAAATAGATATATGCTCTCATCGGTGCCGTCCCCAGCAATACAGATGGGTTATTTGTTGTCTGGTGCCAGCCTGTAGAAAGATCCCAGAGTACCACAGATTGGGCTGCTGTCTGAGTTGGAACTGAACCAACCAGCACATGATGACTCCAGTCATCTCTTATGATAGTCAGTTCTCTTCATTAGCATTCATTTTTGCTCTTGGGATTCAGCCCTCACACAAGGGGTGGGTTCCTGACAGCATCTGGTTTCCCCTTTTCCGTGTCGCCAGCTTTGGGTATTTTATTAATTGCAGTGCAAGCTGGTATCATTTACTAGTTTTAACTACTCTCCAATGCCACTGGTTATGTATACATAACTCTTTGTTCCTTCTTTATCAAAAGATCCCAGGATTAAAAATCTTTAGCTCATTATGATGTTGTAGTTTATTTCATTCTTGGTATGGAGTGAGCACAGCCAGACTCTCAGAATGTGGTAAACACTTTGCTGTGTGACAAAGCATTTTTCTTGTATGACTTTATTCTGTAGTGACTTTCCTTCAATCCACCCTGCCCTCTCCTGAACTCCTTCTATTGCTTCTCTCCAACTTGCAATTCTTTCTCAAAGTAATAGATGTCACATCTGAGCCACTTCAGAATTTTCATGTGTCCATGTTCAAGTAATGCCCTTTGCCCCTCTTTTACCACAATGTGAATATGGACCACAAGGTTGGTCAGGCAACTAAGAAACCTAGCCTCTGAAATGACCAGTTTATCCTTTTCTCCACCCCCCCCCCACCTCCAGGGAAAAGCCTGGAAAAATTCTCATGAGACGTATGAAAGTCCTGAAATGGAACAGGCATGACATGTATTACTGCGAATGAATCCTATACGCTAAAGAAAAGCAGGAGCGCATCCAAGGACGTCCTGGTGTGGCAGCAGGACAGAGCCCTGCCTCAGAGCCTTCGGAATCTAGAAGCCCTGGGAGACACAGAGGATGACAGAACTTTGGAGGGCACCTCAGATGCCAGCACATTTGCTGCCCTCCCTTATGTAAGCAACTATATTCTGGGTCATGAGGTGGAGTCACTAGGATGTCTCTATTCCTGGTGTTACTCTTTTGTTCACTCAACAAATATTTATTGCTTGCCTGCTGTGTGCTGGGAGCTAGGCATACAGCTTAGAATATTTTTCTTGGCACCATGGTGGTCTTTCCTCCTTCTCTCCCTACCCATCAGCAAAGTATCATTAAATATTTGCCAAGCATCTGTGCTGTGCTTGGCACTGTGGTGGTTATTGACGTTCAACAAATAACCCATCTGTATCTCTCATCAACATCTTAATCTTGAATGGTAGATGCTAATATTCCCATTTTGTAACTGAGGAAACTGAGACTCGGCAAAAACTAGTTGATCTTCTCAAAGTCCAAGATGGAGCCTGGATGCTGTGGACCCTCATTCTGTTGGGCTCCAAACTCAGCTATGTTACATGTTCTTTCCCCTTGGATGGTAGAAAACCCTCCTAAAGAGTGAATGAAAGTGCTCGACATGCCAGACCGACAGCCTCCTGCAGCACTTTGGAGCAATTCCAGCTCTTGTCCAAGCAGGGCTAAGGTCGCGGGCTTCCTTCCCTCGCCAGGGTTTTGGCGACAGAAGGTTCTTTTTTTTCTTGTGTCTCTTGACAAATGTGGTCCAGTCGTCTAGTAGCAGACTCAACTTTTTTTTCTTTTTGTAGTTTTTCTCACCTGCATGAGAAAATTTGTTCTCACTTGTCTTTCCTTTTCCTAAAATGCACTTAGCCTTCTTTTATACAAGGCTTAAGTTTTTCTGTGTCATTGCCTGGATCAATGGAATGCCTTTTTTCCCTGTTGAATGTGCATGCATCAAATTATCAGTTTTCCTAGAAACTTCCACATGGTTGAGTCAAGTCTGGTCTTTTCACTTAAGAGCAATTAATATTGGGCAATACCTAATTGAGTATGTGCCTCAATTTCCTCATTTGTAAAAGGCAATAGTACCTACCTCATAGGGTTGTTGTAAGACCATGGGACACCTGGGTGGCTCAGTCGGTTAAGCGTCTGCCTTCAGCTCAGGTCATGATCCCAGGGTCCTGGGATCGAGCCCCGCATCGGGCTCCCTGCTCAGCGGGGAGCCTGCTTCTCCCTCTGCCTGCCGCTCCCCCGCTTGTGCGTGCTCTCTCTCTGACAAATAAATAAATAAAATCTTTTTAAAAAAAGGACCAAATAAAAAATACAATACTTCCCACAGCGACTAGAACTTAAGATATTAGCAGACGTTAACTCATTATTATTGAGATTTGGTAGAGCATGTCAATTACTTCCACTGGAATATGTTCATAGGAGGGGATAGGACCTGGCAATAAACCCACCCACAGGGGAGCTGGACCCTGATGCATATGCTCAGCTGGAGGTTCAGGTCGTCAGGTTAAGTACACTTTCCAAAGACTACAGTCAGGTTCAACTAGGCTAATAGTTGGCAACAGAATTGACATTGAAGTAGCAGGGAGTCCTGGCCCTGGAGCAAGAGACTGCAATGAAAACTTGAGGAAGATCGGTCAAGGGATATGAAGGCTCAGCTGCCTGGGCTGATTAGCTAGGACAGGCCTCCAAGCCTTCAGACATGACCTTCAGAAGAAGTCCTGGAAAGGAAAAGGAATGTAGGCAAGTAATGAAGATGGGCAGAAGCCAGCTGCATGTGAAGGAGGTAGATGACCCAACTGGGAATTCAGTGAAGGCCCAGATCACAGACGGAGGGCCCAGCGCCAGAGTCAGATTCAGAACAATGGGAGCAACATGCAGCTCTGGGATGCAGGGCTGGAGCGGTCCTGGGTCAGGCCTAGGGATCCAGGCAGTCAGGGGGCACCTGGATCCAGATCCAGTGATTCTGGGTGGGGAGAAATATAGAGGTGAGGAACCAAGCTGAGCTGGATCCTGTGTACATTTATTTTATTAGTCATTATTAGATTTATAAACTCTGAGAGTTTAGATAGCTCTGGGTAGGTAGGTAGGTCTCTGGATATGGCGTGTAATTGACATCTTATCCTGCTACCACTGTGAAGGGTTGTAGAGAGAATGAAAAACAGACGTTAAGGTGATTTTTAAGTTTTTTTTTTTAAAGCTTTTAAAATGTAAGGCATTATGGCCATTATTTATAATCATACTTTTTCATGATAGCAATGCAATTTTCCATTAAATTTTTTTTCATGATTTAGCCTGAATAATATTTCCATTAAAGTAAGTACAACTGGTATATTGAATAAGCATGCTTTGAGGAATGTAATAAGAAAAGCAATTTTATTTTTGCCTCCTACTGTCACTTTAAAGTGTATTCAGGAAGAGAAATCTTTTTCCTGCTGCTGGTTAAAAGCTCAAAGGGGCTTAATGACAGAAAGTCCCATGGTTGCTTTAACTTTCAAAACAGAGCTTGATTCAGAAATTAGCATGTCTAGTCCAAATTCTAGTTTTCATTTAAAGGTAAGACTTCCTTCCCCTCTCCTTCCCCCTCCTATCCCGAGCTGCTTCCTAGCAACCTCAGCAGGGAGGCACTAGGTGGCTTCTTCCACCGAAGCAGGAAGCAGCCGCAGGTCTGTCTCCCCTGAACATTACACTATAAAGCAGAGCTCAGGGAGGGACAAGGGGAAAGGCACCAGAAAGTTCCTACTTGATAGGTACTTCCATTCTATCTTTTTCCTTTCTGGGTGGCTGATGTTTAAAGCTGACTTTTTCTGAGACCAGCCTGAACTCTTTGACAGCTCACCTGAAGGGCCCATCTGACCTCAACTCCCACAGGGTGCAATGCTCCTCACCCTGCTGGTGACAGGCACTCCTTCTTGGCTTCCAGATTTCCAGCAGTCCAGCCCGAGCCCAGACTCTGTGGGGACCTCTTGCTCTCTGGCCAAAGCTGTGATTGAACAGGTAAGATCCCCTTAAAAAGGCTTCCAAGATGAGCTCTCATTCTCTGTTGATGAGTCCACAGCTGCAAATCCCTTAGATATTTCTGTCCTGATCCTCAGACCAGTCGCCACAGCATCCCACCATAGTGCTCAGACTTGGGTTACACCCCAGCCCAGGGAACATGGGTTAGGTCTCCCAGGGGCTCTATAAAGATTTCCTCACCTCATTTGAAGAAGGACAACACTCTTTTCAGTAGGTGAAATTTCTTTATGACTCTACCCTCCCAGCCTACTCTCAATGTTTTATATCATCCAATTAGGTGAGGGGTTTTATTTATTTTATTTTTAAAAAAAATATTTATTTATTTGAGAGAGAGAGAGAGAGAGCAAGCAGGGGGAAGGGCAGAGGGAGAGGGAGAATTCTTAGGCAGACTCTCTGCTGAGTAGGGAGCTGGACACAAAGCTTGATCCTAGGACCCTGCAATCATGACCTGAGCTACCCAGGCACCCCTATGTGAGGGGTTTTAAAAGTACTGGGTTTTCATAATTTTATTTGCAAATGTATATATGG
Source organism: Neomonachus schauinslandi (assembly GCF_002201575.2). Taxonomy (NCBI): domain Eukaryota; kingdom Metazoa; phylum Chordata; class Mammalia; order Carnivora; family Phocidae; genus Neomonachus; species Neomonachus schauinslandi. The sequence continues at coordinate 73,687,748 of NC_058406.1, read as the reverse complement.
TCTGACATCTCATTTTGGAATTCAATACCTATTGAAACAGACATTTAAGTAACAATTACTTCACCTTCCTGCCTGCCCTCACCCACTGCCTTATTAAAGACTGCGGCATCCATTAATAGCTACTTCAAGGCACTTGGGGCTTTCATCAATGTTCTCCTCAGTGCCCACTGCCCAGTTCCTAAGCCACTCCCACATTTCTGATATTCACTGTGGTAGCACCCCACTTCCAGATACCAAGATCTATAGAAGTTGTCTCCTTTGGAATAAATTACTCCCAAACACAACAGCTTTAAACAACAGATACTGATTATCTCACAGTTTCTGAAGGTCAGGAAGCTTGGAGCAGCTGAGCCGGTAGTTCTGTTTCAAGCTGTCTCACGTGGTTGCAGGTGGACTGTCAGCTGGGCTGCAGGCTATGGAGGCTTAGCTGGGGTTGGGGTTCCATTTCCAAGCTCATTCCCTTGGCTCTTCCCCCTCCCATGGGCCTCTTTCCACAGGGCTGTTAGGACATGGTTTCTCTCTGAGTCAGTGATCCAGGACAGAAGAAGCACATTCCCAATGAGGAAGCTGTAGACTTTTTACACTCTCATCTCAGAACTGAATACCATTGCATCTGCTCTATCCAAATCATCAGCAATTAGTCATTAAAACTAACCTACACTTAAGGGGAAGGGAATTAAACTTCATCTCTTGAAGGGAGGAGATTTGATGAACTTGTGGGCAAACCTTCAAAACCACGGCAGGCAACATGCTGACTGAGGAAGATCATTTTAGATAGTTTAAACCTCTTTGTTTCCCAGTTGTCTGAGTTTAAGATATAAAATATCTTAACCCCACCCTCTAAAAAAGGCTTAAGTAATATGATGGCATTAAAGGAATTGGTCATTAAATTTCACAATCTAGCTTAGGCAAAGAGTAAAGGAAAAAGAAATCTTGCATGCCTGGCTAATTTACGAAGCACTGACATCAATGAATTGAGCATATTCTTGCATCAGCAGTGAAAATGAACAACTCCTACGTCTGGCTTTATCTTGTGGCTTCTTTCTTTCAGATTTGTGGTTAAATAATATGTGGTCAAAGGGTTTTCATCACCTACCTTGTCATTATAAATACTTCCTCTTAGTTGACTTCTAGTTAACTTTGAACAATCAATGTATTACAACCTGAATAAGACTTATATAGAGAAAATCCATGAATTTGAAGAAGATACATAAAAATCATTTAAAAGCTACAATTAAATATTACAGACATGGTGTAGACATGGCATATTTGTTCGTTCCTTAGAGAGGTGTAGAACCTTGCCAACTGTAATTTTCATTCGCATTTTTTATTTTTCTACATAGATGCCGAACAAGGTAGTGTTAATTCAATAAGTAGGTAATATTTAATGGTCATAAAAGGTTGGAATAGTTCTAGAGCAGTTCTGTTGTCATCCATTGTTCTGGTAGGAACTGGAGTTCACTAGACTTGAGGATGGGAGAAAGGAACTTTTTCCAGTCTTCCCTAATATATCCACGTGGTCTGTTTAAATTGAGCATTCAACATCAGGTTCTAAAAAAGGAAGAGGGCTATTTATTAAGTAGGGTCGACAGACAGGAAAAGTAGTCACTGATAACCTATTTTTCTTAATTTACCCTCAGGGCTAAAAACTGTACAGGCTTTGGAATGGTTGCAGCTAGCGACGAAGGTGATGTTAATGTTTTCTCTTATGGCGGTGGATGGCCATAGAGCGCAATGCCTTGGAATCAGCTATTCTGCTCCTCACAGCGCCCTCTTGTGGCCAGAATTCAATCTTCTTAGAGAATTTCTCCCCCGCTTCTCACAGATCACTCTTCCAGTTACATCAGAAATAAAAGATTATTTCTCACGGATTACTTGCTTCTACAACAAACTCATTAGAATTGGGAACTTAATTATTATGAATTCACATGCTTTATGTGTTCAATACTTATAGGAATCAAGAGATTGTTGTCATCACTGACTGATTGGATTGTTACTTTTGTTCTCTTGTACAAGGAGTCCATAAAAGAATTTAAGGTTTGTTCTCCTTTCTTTTTTTTCTCCAATGCATGATAATTATAAGCAGAAATTTAAGAAATCACTATATTTGTATGTTGACAAAATCATAATCTTATAGGAAATAATAACATTAACAAAAATCTCAATAATTTTCATGAATCATTCCAGTATCATGATATTTGGGGGCATATGGAACAACCTACAGCTATCAGGAGTAAATAATGTCATTAGAAAAGTAAAGCTCTCTGATGGTGATTTGTAACAGTAATGAAAGAGGAATTTCCTAAGCATCAAACTTAAAAGTCTGTAATGTGCTCATTTATTGTTTCTATGATTATTGTAGCAGATGCTACATATCATCATTAATATTTTGTCAAATAAAAAAATTTTCTCAGCTCATAATTTCCACTGAAGAACTACATAATAAATAAAAATACAGGAATACTTTTTTCCATATTTTCCCCATATTTTTCCATATTTCCAGTTTTTAATTAAAAAAACTAGAATTAAGTATGACTTAACTCAGAAAAATGAACAAATTATAAATGTTCAGCTCAATAAGCTATCACAAAGTCAACTCAGCTGTGTAATTACCATCCAGGCCAAAAGACAGGGTGTCATCCTCATTCATCTGCCAATCAATGCCTCCTTCTTTCTTTTTTTTTTTTTAAGATTTTTATTTATTTATTTGAGAGAGAGAATGAGGTAGAGTGAGCATGAGAGGGGGGAGGGTCAGAGGGAGAAGCAGGCTCCCTGCTGAGCAGGGAGCCCGATGCGGGACTCGATCCCAGGACTCCAGGATCATGACCTGAGCCGAAGGCAGTTGCTTAACCAACTGAGCCACCCAGGCGCCCCAACCTCCTTCCTTCTTTCCCAGGAGTATACATTATCCTGACTTCTAGCATCATTTTGGTGGTTTTACAACTTTATATGAAAGGAATCACAAAGCATGTACTATTTTTTTTTTAAAGATTTTATTTGTTTGTCAGAGAGAGAGAGCACAAGCAGGGGGAGGGGCAGAGGGAGAAGCAGGCTCCCTGCTGAGCAGGGAGCCCGATGCAGAACTTGATCACAGGACCCTGGGATCATGACCTGGGCTGAAGGCAGACGCTTAACCGACTGAGCCACCCAGGCACCCCTCACAGCATGTCTTCTTTAGTGTTTGGCTTCTTTTGCTCAACATTGTATTTGTGGGAGTCATCTATATTGGGATGAGCTACAGTTCTTCCATTTTATTTATTTATTATTTATTTATTTTAAAAAAGATTTTATTTAATGGTCATAAAGAAAGAAAAGAGAGAGAATGAGTGAGTGAAAGAGAGAACACAAGCCAGGGAGAAGAGGCAGAGGGAGAGAGAGAAGCAGACTCCCTCCTGAGCAGGGAGCCAACTCGGGACTCAAGGATCATGACCTAAGCCAAAGGCAGATGTTTAACCAACTGAGCCACCCAGGCCCCCCTAGTTCTTCTATTTTAATTTTATATAGTATCTCATTTTATGAGTATATATATATATACTATACAATTATTCATTTCATGTTAGTAGACATTTGAATTATTTCCAGTTTAGGTTAGTAGAAACAAGGCTAATATGAATGTTCTTGAGCATGTCTTTTGGAGCACATATACATGCATTTCCATTGGCTATAAATCTGGGGGCAGATCGCTGCACAGGGCTGGCTTCATGGGCATGCGACTTGTCCAGTCCCAGAGGGCCCCGTGCTCACAAGGACCCTGCACTTGGTTTAAGGCTCTGCTGTTACTGTCCTGAAATTCTTAATCATTTGATCTTGAAACTTGGGTTTTGTAATTGAAGTCTGTTGAGATAACGAACATATGCATAAGCAGAGGAGAAAGGCACGATATGCATGTTCCCAGTGGGTTGTGGCTCCATTTGCATATGACCCAAATTCCACAAACCCGAATTCTGGGGAGTGACTGCTCATGGGGTTCAACAAGACTCAGAACAAGTTTAAGGTAAGTCTGTTGCAGCTACAGACTGAGTAAGTGGGGCACTGCCAGACTTGCGAGGCGGTGCTTTCTTTCAGTGAGAACTTGCATCAGATACAGCAAGGAGGCAGCTTCTTCTAAGAAACACAACTTCCACTTACTAGCCAACCACTTCACTCTGAAAATGCAGACAGGGTGGGAAAAGGAAAGATGGGGCAAACTCTAGTTGCTTTTCCTGTTAGTCTTTCCTTAGTCGTCAGTAGGCCAAAGGTAGAGAATGAGCATATGGAGAAGTGAATAGAAACAGCAGTTAGTTTTGTGCAGTTTCCACTGTTTTGGCAGAATAAAATACATGCACTTCAACAGGCTGTAAAATACAAGTTGTGAAATTTTGGTGATTACACATACGAGTTAAATGCCCTTATATTTGTGCCTAAAACTGTCATTGCACAGGGGCGCCTGAGTGACTGAGTTGGTGAAGCATCCGACTCTTTATTTCAGCTCAGGTCATGATCTCAGGGTCATGGATCAAGCCCAGCCTTGGGCTTCACACTGAGCATGGAACCTGCTTGGGATTCTCTCTCTCCCTCTCACCCTCCTCCCTCCATCTCTCTAATAAACAAAACAAAACAAATTGCCATTGCACAATATAGAGATCAATGATGTAATTCATGCTAAATAATTTAAAATTTAATTTTTCTTCATTTAGAATGTCATTAAAGAGAAAATAAACAACATCATGACAAAGTTGCCAAAGAGAATGTGGAAGAAAGGAAACATTTTTATGTTTTATTAACTTTAACAGCACTTTTGTCCCTGCGACTTGAACAACTGCTTGTATTTTTGTTTTTCATCAGACCTACAAATTACGCAGCCGGCCCTGCTACATAGGGTCGTAGGGTATACGTGACTGTTTTAGTAAATGGTATTTCAAAAATGTTTGTACTAATTTACACCACACTTGAAGGGGACAAAATTCCTGTTGTGTTAGCTTGTCCGTACTTGATATTATCAGTCTTTAATTTTAGATATTCTGATGGGTGTGTTGCATTTCCTAGATGATCAGTGAGATTGAGAACCTTTTCATATGTTCATTGGCCAAAGGATATTTCCTTTTGTGAAGAGTCTATTTAAGAGAACCATTTTTCACTGATTTGTCTTTTCTTTTCTTTTTTTTTTAAGATTTTATTTATTTGACAGAGACAGAGACAGCCAGAGAGGAAACACAAGCAGGGGGAGCGGGAGAGGGAGAAGCAGGCTTCCCACAGAGCAGGGAGCCCAATGTGGGGCTCGATCCCAGGACCCTGGAATCATGACCTGAGCCAAAGGCAGACGCTTAAGGACTGAGCCACCCAGGCACCCCTGTTATGTCTTTTCTTACCAGTTAGTAGGATTCCTCATATATTTTAGATGTGGATTCATATCTTCTGGGTTGAAAATATCTCCTCCCACTTTTTTATTACCTTAATAGAGTCTTTTTATGAACTTAAATTCATAATTTAAATCTAGTCCAATTCATTAATCTTTTCCTTTATGGTTTTTGCTTTTTGGGGCATCTTTAAGATATTTTTCCCTATCCCGAAATCCTGATATTCTCTCTTGATTTCTTTTTGTTTTTCCTTTCATATGCAAGTCTACAATCCACCTAGAATTGGTAGAGGTAATGTTTCATTTTTTTTTTCCACATCACTATCTAATTAATCCTGCACCAGCTTTTCCCAGATACTATCTTTAAAATTTTTTTTTTCCTGAAGAATAATTGACATGTAATATTGTATTAGCTTCAGGTATACAACATAGTGTATTGATATTTATATACATTACAAAATGATGGCCACAAGAAGTATAGTTACCATTTGTCACCATACAAAGTTGTTACAATATTATTAACTATATTCCCTATGTTGTATATAGCATCCCCAAGTCTTAATTCATTTTGTAAGTGAAGGTTTTGCCTTTTAATCCCCTTCACTTATTTTGTCCAAATGAGCAGTGCTACCTTTTTAACAAAACAAGGGTCCATGTATATGTGTCTGCTTTCTGTGCTCTCTGATTTGGTCCATTGGTCTATTTGTTTATTCTTGTTTCAATACCATCTTACTAAGATGTCTTAGTTACTGTAGCTTTATAATAATAAATCTTGATATCTGATAAAGCAGGTCCTCCTGGCTGTTCTTCCAAAGTGTCTTGGCTACTCTTGGCCCTTTGTATTCTTTTTCTTTTTTTAAATTAATTAATTAATTTATTTATTATTTACTTATTTATAAATAAGTAAGTCTATTTTTTATTTATTTATTTGACCGAGAGAGAGAGAGAGACAGCGAGCACAGGCAGAGGGAGAAGTAGGCTCCCCGCTGAGCAGGGAGCCCGACGCGGGGCTTGACTTCAGGACCCTGGGTTCATGACCTGAGCTAAAGGCAGACGCTTAACTGATTGAGCCACCCAGATGCCCCTATTTATTTATTTTTAGTAATCTCTACATCCAACGTGAGACTCAAACTCATGATCCTGAGATCAAGAGTTGCATGCTCATCTGAGTGAACCAGCCAGGCACCCTGGCCCTTTGTGTTCTGATGTAAATCTTTGAATCTGTTTGAAAATTAACATACATATACAGATCTGCTGTGATTTTTATTGAGATTGCAATTATTTCATAGATCACTTTGAGACTTTGATCTTTACAATTTTGAGGCTTTCTATTCCTGATATAGTATATATGATTTTCTTTGGTTTCTGTTTTATGATTTTCCATGTAGATATCTTGAACATCAAAACAAATTAAATTTATTCCTAGATATTTGATGTTTATTTACGTCAATATAAGTAACGTCTTTTTAAATTTTAGTTTTCACAGACATATATACCTATGATATATTGTAAGTAGAAATACAATTGAGCTTTGTAATATTGACTTGGTGTATGTGATATATAATTTTTTATTTTATGTAAATTTTATGCCATTTGCAAATAATGATAGATTTCCAATTATTTTGTTTCTTTTTCTTAATTTATTTTACTGGCTAGAATCTCCAAGTGTGTGGAATAGAAATGGTTATATTGGAGGATCCCCTATTGGCACTGTATTATTTCTATTCTTACAAGATCCACTAATGGCATTGAATCATTAGGTATGGTGTTTTCTAAAGTTGTCTTATATGTACTTTTTGGAAAATAAGAAGATCCTCTTCTTACAGTTTGCTATATTAATTATGAATGAGCATTGAAATTTCTGCATTTTTGAGATAATCATATGGCTTTTTTATTTTGTTAATGTGAGGATTATATCAATTGATTTAAAAATACTAACCAATTTTTCATTCTTTGAATAATCTCAAATTAGTTGTGAATCATTCCTTTTATATGTTGCTGTATTCATTTTGCTCTTATTTTGTTTGGGATATTTGCATCAATGATCATCAATAAGAAAGACTTACACTTTTATTTTCCTATAGTGTATTTGGTAGAATTTTTTTTGCAATCCTTTGGGCCTGGAGATTTTTTTATGGTAAGTATTTTAATTATTCAATTCCTTTAATTGTTACGGAACCATTTAGATTTTCTATTTTTTGTAAGTTCTAGAAAGTTATGTTCTTCTGAAGAAATGAAGTGATTTACATCTAAATTTTCAAATTTATTTGAATACTATTTTTCATAATATTCTCTTCTGCTATTTCTAATGTCTTTCTGAGCCATACTGATTTTACCTTGTAAATGACCAATATTATTTATTTTATACTTTCTCTCTTTTTCTTAATCAGGTTTTCCAGGGATTAATCAGTACTTTTATACATTTCAAATAACAAGTTTTAGGCATTATCTTCTTTGCTACTTGTTTATTTTTCTGTTTTCTTAGCTGCTCTTATATTTATTCCCCCTGTAATTTCTTTGGATTTAATTTGCTATTCTTTTTCTAAGTTTTGTAATTGAGCTTAACTCACTGATTTTTTTTTACCTTTTTCTCCTTCTAACATACGCATTTTAAGGCCAAAAATGTTTGGCTTTAGTTATATCCTAAAAGTTCTGGTGTTGACTGTTTTCATTATTATTCTGTTCAAAATATTTTGTAATTTTCATTTCAGTTTCCTTATTGGCTTACAGGTTATTTATAAGGTATATTTTTAAATTTCCAAATTTTCACTTTATCTTTGCACTATTGATTTCTAGCTTAATTCTACTGTGATGAGATAATATGCTCTGTGTTTTATGACCCAGCAAATGTTCAAAAAAAAGGATAACTATAGTTATTTGGTGCAGGGTTTCATATATCAATTAAGTCATTATTATTGTGTTGTTCAAAACTTCTCTAGACTTAGTAATATTTTTCTGATTGTTCTAGTAATGAGAGAGGCAAGCTAAAATTTCCCACTTTATGTATTTCTCTTTGAAGTTTAATTTGTTTTGTTTTATATTGTTTGAAGCTGTGTTATTAGATGCATACAGATTTAGAATTATTATAATTTCTCTACCATTAAATGGTTCTCTATCTATATAAGTATTTTTTACTCTTAAAGCCTAATTTCTGATATTAATATAGCTATACTAGCTTTATTTTGGTTAGAGTTTCTATGGTATATCATTTTTCCATCATTTTAATTTCAACTCTTTATTCTTATATTTTTGAATGTATCAGAAGAACAGAACATTTGAACTCCATTTATATTCTCTCCCTATTTAAATGTTATTTTGTAGTGATTTTAATTTTTTATATAATTTAAACTCAGAGATACTATTTCAAATTTTTACATTTTTAATTGTGGTAAAATATACATAACATAAAATTTACCATCTCACTTTTTAAAAGATTTTTTATTTTATTTTATTTTTAAATATTTTATTTATTCATTTGAGAGAGAGAGGGAGAGAGTGCACAAGCAGGGGGAGAATCAGAGGCAGAGGGAGAAGCAGGCTCCCCACTGAGCAGGGAGCCTGATGTGGGGCTTGATCCCAGGACCTGGAGATCATGACCCCAGCCAAAGGCAGACGCTTTACCGTCTAGTCATCCAGGAGCCCTATTTTTTTTATTTTAAAGATTTTATTTATTTGAGAGAGAGAGAGAGAATGTGTGTGGGGGCAGGGAGGGAGAAAGAATCCCAAGCAGATGAGGTTGGGCTCGATCTCATGACCCTGAAATCATGACCCGAGCTGATGCCAAGAGACAGTCGCTCAACCAAGTCATCCAGGTACCCCTCATCTCACTCACTTTTAAGTGTATAGTTTACTGGTATCAAGTGGGAATTTTTCATTCATTATCTCTGCAAATATTACGTCTGCCTCATTCTCTCATGTTTTTTTCCCCCTGAAACTCAAGTATATGTTAAATGTCATTGTATCCCCTCTATCTCTTATATAATTTACTAATTTACTGTATTTTTCATCTTTTGTCTCTCTGTGATTTATTCTGGCTTTTTTTCTTATGATCTATTGTCATTCCCACAAATCCCTCGTCAGCAGTAATATAAGGTATTCTAATCTGCCCCTAATTTATCCACTGAGTTCTGAATTCCAGTGATTTTATTTTTTTTAATTCTACAATTTCCATGTGATTCTTTTTTCCCCTGATAATAGTTTATTGTGGCAAAATGTACATAACATCCAATTTACCATTCTAGTAATTATTTATGCTTACAATTCAGTGGCATGAAGTACATTCACACTGTTGTGTTAACCATCACCACCACCCATTTCTAGAACTTTTTCATGTTCCCAAACTGAAACTCATACCCATTAAACAATGACTCCTTATTTCGCCTCCCCCTGGCCCTGGGCAACCACCATTCCACTTCCCGTCTCTGGTTTTGACTACTGTAGTTACCTCACATAAGTGGAATCACACAATATTTGTCTTTTTGTGACTGGTTTATTTCATTTAGCATGATGTCTTCAGGTTTCACCCACGTGGTATTTTTTTTTTTTAAGATTTTATTTATTTATTTGACAGAGAGACACAGTGAGAGAGGGAACACAAACAGGGGGAGTGGGAGAGGGAGGAGCAGGCCCTCCGTGGAGCAGGGAGCCTGACACGGGGCTCGATCCCAGGACCCTGGGATCATGACCTGAGCTGAAGGCAGACACTTAACGACCGAGTACACCCAGGCACCCCAGGGTTCACCCACGTTGTATTATCTGGCAGAATTTCCTTCTTCTTTCGAGATCCTTAAAAAAAAAAAAAGGTTTCTAGTTCTTGGAAAACTCAATCTTTTAAAAAATTTCTTTAACCATGTTAACCATAACTTTTAAAAAGTACATATTTGGTCATTCATTATTTGTATCGCCTGTGGACTTACTTTTCTTATTTGGTGTTTCTTTGCCTTGCCTCATCACATGGCTTGTTACTTTTGATTGAGTATTGGACATTGAAAATTGTGTTAGAAAATTACAGAAACTGTTAGATGTTTAAGATGATGTCATATTCTTCCAGAGAGGATTTATGTTTGCAAACCCAGATATCTAATCAGTAATTGGTGTATTCAAAGCTGAACATCAGTCCCTGAAAGGCCTACCCCTTCCAGATAATACCTTATTTGTATTGTAGGGTCCAATAAAAAGCTAATGGGCTATCAGGATCTTCAATCCTTGGCAGGTCCTGAACCCTAATTTTGTCCTGCTAACCATGTGAATTTGTTTACATCCTGGCTCAGCTTCTCAGCCTCTCACTTGTCACTGCTGGAGTTGGCAGATATCCTTAGGAGAAAAGCAGCCCCAACTGCCTGGTTTAACACTCTGGCACCTAATTTAACCTAATTTTTCTTTACCTTTTTAGTGCTTTGATGTCCTGAGACATATGTTTGCATATTTTTTCCACTTCTTTTAGTTGTTCTATGTGGGAGGGTTGATCTGATTCCTTTGTCATTGCAAGAGTGGAAGATAAGACTAGTGTGCTTTACTTTTTTACTCAATGTCCAAAATATGCTATACTCTGCATAAAGTAACACATCTTTATATCTAAACATGCGATTCTGATTTTGAATAAAAGAAGACTGTGTTCACGTAGAGGACTCTGTGAACAAATTAATGAATTTTGGGAGGCTTCACATTTTGTTCCCATGGGAAATTCTTTATTTACTTAACTAAATGCCTCTGCCATGCTTAGAACACTTGGTAAATACATGCATTTTATTTGTACAGATATTTCTGCATTATTTCTGTTCTACTTGTAGTTCAAGGCTTGACACAGATGCCATTTCTACCATGAAACCTTTTTTTTGATATCTCAAAGCAAAATAGTTGCTTCCTCTTTAGGACTTTCATATTAATTTGTACAGCTGTAAAAGTACACTGTAACAGTCTTTTATTTTCACTGTACAATTTAAGCTCTTAGGAAGAAGAAATAGTCTCACCAAAATATATACATTCCAAAACATCTAACATAATATTTTGCATATAATGGGAACTTAATATATATTTGCTAAATGGGGCGCCTGGCTGGCTCAGTCAGTAGGGCTTGTGACTCTTGATCTCAGGGTCATGAGTTCAAGCCCCATGTTGGGTATGGAGCCTACTTAAAAAAAAAATGTGTGTATATATATATATATATATATACACACACACACATATATATATATATATACACACACATACACACACACACACTAAATAAACAGAGGGATGAATGAATTAATAAGGATGTTGGAGTGCAGTGAAGGGAACATTGACTGGAATCAGAAGAGCTAGGTTCTGTGCCATCTCTGCCTTGGGTAAGTGTTTTAATGTTTTCTCAGTATCTTTACTTGTATAGAATGAATGCTTACCTCAGGGAGTTCTGAGGCTTAAAAACATAATTTATCTTCATGTGCATTGCAAAACAATATACAAATATAAAGTGGCCATTTATAGTTTTAAAACATGTGAGAAGGGAAAACATATGCCTATAAAGGCATAAAATGTCTTCAGAAGATGATACAAGAAATTCAAGGCCAGGGAGCAGGGGGTTGGGTAGACAGGATAGGAATGTGACTTTTAACACTATACCCATTTGAATTTTGAATCATATGGATATTTTAACTACTAGAAATAAAATAAATAGAATTTAAGAAAAATATAATGTACTATTGCTCTGTTTTGTATCAGAGTAGTTGGCTCAGCAAAAACACTGCTTGCGCTGACTGCAGTGATTGAGAGTCTTATCTGAACAATTAGTTTTATAGATGGAAGTTTAAATAATCTGTGAATTAGTTACTTTTATTTATTTATTTATTAGAGAGTTCTTACTCTTAATATGTGTACTGTAGCTCAGAGCTTGGAGCATATACTGATTATTTCTTACATTCATGATGTAGTTTAGGTTTGTTAGATTACTGTGTAACTAGATTTGGAAGGGTCAAAAAGCTAGAGATTTCTGGCATGTAAACTTCCTTGTCACTTAATATAACTTAGAAAGGTTTCCTGAATACCCTGTTACCAATAGAGAGATCTCTTTGGGGACATTCAACAGAGAAGGGCAGGTACTCATGTGTTCTTGGTTAGGAATCCTGCCCTCCTGGGCTGGGCTTGCAGCATTGATGGGGATGCATGTGACTTACTGAGAGAGGACTGGGCCCTCAAGCACTTCAGTCAACCATCCAGTCTGGTGATAAACATAGTAACACATGAGCCAGACAGATTGCCTTTACCTACAGAATGTCCACAGAAGTTATCTGAGTCCACTTTTTAGTCATTTACAGTATTTCCTAATATCCAGAAACCTTCTAGCCTTTGGTTTTGTCTGTGTTCTGGCCATTTCCAATTTCATGAGATGACCAATGAAGACAGACTGGGATCTGAAATCCAACCTAAGAAAATATTGCTCCTTTTAAATAGTTCTTGTTGAACTTCAATGGAGGAGGGACTGAAACTAGTGCCTAGTTTTTGTGTTTTTTTTTTTTTCCTTTTAAAGATTTTATTTATTTATTTGACAGAGAGAGACACAGCGAGAGAAGGAACACAAGCAGGGGGAGTGGGAGAGGGAGAAGCAGGCTTCCTGCTGAGCAGGGAGCCCGAAGTGGGGCTGGATCCCAGGACCCTGGGACCATGACCCAAGATGAAGGCAGACGCTTAATGGCCTGAGCCACTCAGGCACCTCACTAGTGCCTAGTTTGAGGATGGAGGTTGGCTCTGGAGCTCATTCATCTATGTCTTTCCCAGCGTTGGCAGGAATTAAGAAAAAAAAAAATCACTTGACTTTGTCTACAGCTATTGTAAAATGATTTCTGACATTTTTTAAACTTCTTTTATTCTCCTTTTCAAACTCTGCAGCTTCACTGAATTTAATTTATGCTGTTTTAAACTAAATAAACGGACTTTGGGAGGAATATTTTCTATTTACCATTTGTTTGGATATCCCAGTTTCTTAATCACATCTCTCAAAAGACTCAGTTTTTTTTGTCTTAACCTTTCAAAATCTGTTATATTTCCCTTGAGAGGTAAATGGGATATTGGCCCAGAGCCCTGCTATTTCCAAATTTGAACATCAAAAATAAGTCATGTCAGACATTATATTAACAAAAGATTCACAGTCTCCACTAAGCTGCAAGTAATAAGAACTTGTTATTTAGTTTCAGCTTGATTAAAAAACTGAGCAAGCCATTTTACATTCATAACTTTTGGTTCTGTTGCTCAATGTGAAATATAATATGGACCAATTTTCTAGGTGTTTCAGTTACATATTGCTTATAATTTGGGGTGGTTTGTTACACAGCAATAGGTAACTAAAACAACAGGCAGTAACAACTATTCATTTTCTCATGATTCTGCGTTTGGGGTAGGGCTCAGTGGGGATGGCTTGTCTTTGTTCATATGGTGTTGGTTGGGGTGGTTCAGTTAAAGATGGAACATTTACAAGCTTCACTTGCAAGTCTGGTGCCTCACCTGGCGGTGCTGGATCAGCTGGAGACTGGCTGGGCTTCTGTCTTTTCCTTCAAAATCTCTAATTACTCAGGGCTTCTCTCTATATACATGGTGTCTATATATCTACTTACTGGTCTATCAATCTATCATCTGTCTATCTATCTATTCAGCTACCCATTCTTCCATGCACCCACCTATCCATCCAAATGGCTCTCTAACATGGTGGTTGAGCTTTTTTATATGGCTGCTACCTTCCAAGAGAGTAAAAACAGGAACTACCATGTTTTTTAAGGCCTAGGCCTTGAACTGTCAAAGAGTCACTTCTGCCATATAATTTTTAACAAAACAAGTCACAAGGACAGTCCCGATTCAAAGAGAAGAGAAATAGACTCCATCTCTCCAGGATGGAGTGGCCTGGATATCCAGAGACAAGAGGAAGTTGGCCATCTTTAGAAACAATTTACCATATCAAGACAGCAACACGGTCCACTAAAATATCTTGATGAGTTCTTTTATTTTCATTTATGCATGTATATATGTATGCATATATGTATGTCTGTATTTTGAGAGAGAGAGAGAGCATGTGAGTAGGGGTGGAGGGGCAGAGGGAGAGGGAGAGAGAGAATCCCAAGCAGGCTCCATGCCCAGCACAGAGCCCAATGTGGGGCTCGATCTCACGACCCTGAGATCATGACCTGAGCTGAAATGAATAGTTGGACACTTAACTGACTGAGCCACCCAGGCACCTCTGAGTTTTCAAAAAGGAATCAGCACATTCCCTAAAATATGTCCTTTTATGACTCTGATTATTATCAATGTGCACAAAAGGTTTTTTATACTTTTTACATTACAGATTAAATGTTTAAGTTTGCTTTTCTTATACATTTTTTGTAATAATTACCCATACTTTCATGAACATACACACACACACACAGAGAAAATGGTTTCTACAATAAGACAGCTCTAGGTTTTAATTCCAGGTTTTATCACACATTACCTGTATGGCCTTGGGCAAGCTATTAAAACCATGACTCTCAGTTTCCTAATCTGCAAACTGGATCAACAGAAATATCTATCGATAGCATAGTTCTGGTATTTCAAGTTCATTTATAAAAGAATGTTTATTTTCACTCTTATTTTTCAAGGCTCCCTATAGCTTGAACAACCAGGTGAATGGTGGTGCCATTTACTGAGGTGGGAAAGACTGAGGTAAGAACTTGTTTTGGGATAAGTAATTTTGTGAGTAAGAAATGATCCCAGAGGCTATTAAGATGATATATGAACATATACTCAATGGTGCATATATATTCATATACACATGCATATATTTAAGTGTATACAACTACATGGCAAGACATGCAGACCCAGGGAGGGAGGGAGAGAGAAAGAGATGGGGGGTGCAGAATAATTTTGTAAAAACTTATCCCAACTGATGATGGATGACTAAGGACTATTCATTACTCTTTGCCCTCAAAGACAGAGATTTTACCTTATTTATCTTTCTAGTCCCCATAACACACACCACTCTCACCTCCATGTGATAGAATATTCATATACTTTTTTACTAAGTGGTGTTAGCATATTCCGTGTAGAGTGAGCTTGAGAAATAATCTGGAGACAATTTTTAGAGCTCCTCAGTATTCCACAGATTCAGTTATACCCAGGTCAACTCATGCCTTGCATTTGCCGAATGTTTTCAATACCTTTCTTTGCTTTTTCAGTATTGTAATAGAATAGGGAAGAACTTAAAATGTGAGTATGTTCTTTGTCTCTAAGGCTGATAACTGATAGAATTTGAACAAACAGATATGTTTTGTTACTTATTAACATTTAATACTAATAACATGTATAATTTATAAAACATTTTCATAGTCATTACAGATTTGATAAAGATAAACCCTTGAGGTATCATCGTTATGCCCATATGACAGAGGGGGAGACATGCTCAGAGAACGTAAGCACATAGGTGGTGTGCAGCAGAGCTAAGATTCAAGCACATGTCTTCCACCTCTGGAATCTATACAATAATAAAAGGATTGATAGAAGCAGCAGCTCTGGGGATGTATATGAATTGAAGTTATTCCTGATTCCTATTACCAGGACTAATTTGAAGTAACTCCACATATTTCAAAATTTCTAATTAAAAAATTTTGGTAATGTCCTTTTAAAATGCGCCATCTGTGATTCTCCAGCAACTTGTCATGGTGGATCTGTGGTTTATTTTCAATATGTAAGTTATTAATTCATAATCAAAGTGAACTACAATGCTAGTCAAAGAAACTCATCAACAGGTAAATCTTCCATTAGAGAAAGGATTTTTAAAAGTGTTCTTTTGGCTAGTTCATTATAAGATTTTTTAAATTAAAATTATTCCCATTATAGCAAGCTGATCCTTATTATATCAGGTTGAGAAATTATTTTGACTAGCATATTGTCTTTAGTCATAAACTCATGTCATTAGGCATACAGAAAATCACATTAAAGAGATCTTCTTCCCCTTCAGGGATTGACACACATGATATAAAACTAGAATACAGTGATTGGATCTAATTTTCTTCCATTGTTATTTAAAAATATAAACCTAGGGCGCCTGGGTGGCTCAGTCAGTTAAGTGACTGACTCTTGACTTTGGCTCAGGTCATGATCTCAGGTTGTGAGATCGAAGCACCCCAACCCCAGCAAGAAGTCTGCTTGAGATTCTTTGCTGCTTTCTCCCTCTCTCTCTCAAAAAAAAAAAAAAAAAAAAAAATATATATATATATATATAAAACATATAAACACCTGGCTTCTAGCGAACAAGAACTAACCTGAGACATCATTAGGGGATGTTATTAACATTAAGCAAATGAAGATTCAATCCTGATTCTCAGAATGTGTTTTCACAAAGCAAGGAATTATATTTGATGTGAAAGTACCATGCTGTATTTTTCCAACTGAACAGAAATATGCCCTGCATTTTAGATAACAAAAAATAACCCCACAGACTGTCATTCAAATTAAGAATGTATACATCATTTGTCATTACAAAGAAGCATTCAAAATAATTTCTCATTCTCACTGTTACTTCTTTTTGACCTACAGGTTATTTAAAATACATGAATTTTTTTCTAGTTACCTTCTATTTTTTACTACTAGCTTAATTTTTTTTTTGGTCAAATATGTAGTCTGTGATTTCAACAATTTGACATTTGTTTGAGGATTGATTTTGAGGCTCTATTATTAATAAAATTGTGGAAATAGTATAACTTTTTCATGAAATAAACATTTATCATTGTGAAGAACCCTCTTTATCTCCTTTCTTTTCTCTGGCCCACCTTCTTCTCCTTTCACAGACTACACATTCATTGCTTAAGACCAAGCAAAAGAAGGTGCCTCTTTACTTACAAAAAAATTAATACAATTACTCTGAAAGAAAATGTAATGGTTAACAAGAACCAAGTCAATCTCATGAAAAGATCCAGCTATATCTCAAGTGAGTCTACATGATGGGTACATTCATATGGTAGGAACTTGTGGATAGGACTGGTTTACCATGACAACACAGCTCCTTCTTTGTGGTCAATGATGTGTCTGCTAACCACATAGTATCTTCATTTACCAAGATGGCAGGAAAAACCACTTTGTGTGATCTGTTAATTTGGTTTTGGTTTTGACATCCCACAGCAGGTTCAGTGTTATACTGGACTTCATTCTTGGCGAATGGATTCTTCCTTGGCACTGAAATGCAGTGACATGAAATTGTGTTTTCAATACCAGTTAATGGACTATTACCCTAGATGCTGTTATTGATGATCTGAGCATTTGCTAGGATTGTCTTTCTGGACAGCTACTGATTAATGGCTCTTCTCTTAGCAAACACATGTTTGGTGAGCCTGCAGCCTGTTCTAGGCATTACAGAATTATATTTCATAGAGGTATTTAGTTCCTGATGTGTCATGATTGTTCTGTCTAAACTTTCAAGAAAGAAGCTAAAACACATGACAGAAATGAACACTGCTCAGGGGAAGCTGAAACATTCCTGTTGTTTGTATATTCTTCAAGCTTGTAAAATACTTTCTCAGACTTCTGTAATCCTCAGGATGGCTTTTGGGGCAGGTATTATAATTGAGATCTTATAGTAGTAGGAATTGAAGTTCAGAGATGTTAAATGACTTACTCAAGGTCCCTTTAGTGGTGGCAGAGAGGGTGCTGGGGCATCATGAAGGAGCAAAGTATAAGAGAGGCTCAAATCCAAGGTCCACCATCTCTGCCATTTCCTAGCTCTGTGACCTTGGACAGGTTTCTTAAAATTATCTGAGCTCGTTTCCTCGTTTGCCTTGGCTCTGTCACAGGGTTACAGATAGGAGTGAATGAACAAATGGGTATGGAAATGTCTACATCCTGAAAAATGTGTGAGTGTTAGTTTCATTATTTACCTTTGGGGAGGAGATGGGAGATGGCATGGTATGGTAGACCACCACATTTCAAGTCAGACAGAATTGGTTCTAACTAACATTGGTGCATGAATTTGAGTATGTTACTTGAACTCTCTGGGTCTCTATCTCCTCTGTTGTGAAATGTGTATCATAACATGATGCTGTGGACCTGTGAGTATGGACCAGCAGGACAGAGGTGAAGCACAGAGCACAGCACCAGGTGAACATTAGGGCTCCTCTCTCTGGCCCCAGCCTGGTTCAGTTTTCTGAAAGAGCACTGAATATTCTAGCATAAAAGAGCTGTAATGGACTATGTGGGTCCTTGCATGGATAAGGAATCTGAGACCCAGAGAGGTGAACTGATTTACCCAGGTCACAGAACTAATGGCAGAGTTGGAAGTTGAACCTAATTCTGATTTCAACTCCAACAGTCTTTTTCTTTTCTTTTTACAATATTACAGTAATCTCCATAATAGCATTATTTGTACCTGTCCTCACCTTGTGAAAGTGATTTTTATTAAGAACCCAAAAATATGCGCTGATAGCATTGCTAGAGCTGTTGAATCCAACCTGAATTGCACTACTTCACATATAGCCAAGTTTGGACTTTAAGCATAGAAACATTTCTTTTTGTATCTTGGGCTATTCTCTGTAACAAAACCACAGGGATTATTTTGTCTCTGCGCCTGATGTTTAAACTTGTGCTCTCTTGGAAACAAGTCACACACTTTTAATGTCTGTATTTAATTTGACTCCCACTTCCATGTTGCTATTACTCCAGACACTTAGGCATGTCAGCTGAAGGATGTAGTGGAACTAGCCTAGCACTGAGGCATCAAGAGACCCAGACGCTAGTTCCATATCTGGTATTCACTAGTTGCTAAACCTTGTTGGAAACAGATCTACTACCTTTCTGACAGCTCTAAAGATCTTAAAGTGAGTCTGAAATATTTCTAACTGTATTAGTTTTCTATTGCAGCTGTAACAAATCACCATAAACTTAGTGGCTTTAAATTTATTTTACACAAGTTTATTTTCTTATAGTTCTGCAAGTCAGAAGCCTGAAATTGGTCTTATGGGGCTAAAATCTAGGTGTCGGTTCCCTCTGGAGAGTCACAGGAGAATCTATTTCCTTGACTAGTTTCCTTGACCCTGAGATCATGACCTGAGCCAAAGGCAGACCGAGCCACCTAGGCGCCCCACTATCATTTATTTTTGAATTTCTTTGAGCACTAGTGGAGTTGAGCATAAGTTTATATACTTGCTGGTTTTCAGGTTTCTCCTGTCTATAGATAATAATTATAAATTATATGTGTATAACACACATATAATTTATATGGATATAAATTCTTTGCTCATTTCTTTTTTTGGCTTAACTAGCTGTTTGTTGCTGTTATTTGTTAATGTACTGGTGTTCCTTGAATGTTCTAAATGCTATTTCTTTTTTGGGGTCAGATATTTTAAATTTCTTGTCCAAATCCTCATCCTTTCTTAACTTTACCTTTGACTTATATTCTAGAAATACTCAGATATAGCTGGTTAGTTATTGATGCTATAACTATCTTTGCCCAATCACTTGTATTTTTTTTTTTTAAAGATTTTTATTTATTTATTTGACAGAGACACAGCGAGAGAGGGAACACAAGCAGGGGGAGAGGGAGAGGGAGAAGCAGGCTTCCCACGGAGCAGGGAGCCCAATGTGGGGCTCCATCCCAGGACCCTGGGACCATGACCTGAGCTGAAGGCAGATGCTTAACGACTGAGCCACCCAGGCGCCCCTGCCCAATCACTTGTATTTTAATACGTTCTTTTTTTTTTTTAATAGATTTTATTTATTTATTTGACAGAGAGAAACACAGCGAGAGAGGGAACACAAGCAGGGGGAGTGGGAGAGGGAGAAGCAGGCTTCCTACAGAGCAGGGAGCCCGATGTGGGACTCGATCCCAGGACCCTGGGATCATGACCTGAGCCGAAGGCAGATGCTTAACGACTGAGCCACCCAGGCACCCTAATACGTTCTTTTGATGAAAAGAAACTCAATAATTTTCCTCCTTATAGCATATGATTTTGGGGTCTTATTAAAAATTTCCTCCCCACCCCAAGATAACAAAGATGCTCCCCTATGTTTTCTTCTATTATCTTTACACATTCCTTTCTACTCTTAGTTCCTTAAAGCTTCCAAGCCTACCTTTGTGTATGACATGAGGTAGAGATCCAATTTATTTATTTCCCATCCAATGGCTAGTTTTTTTAATGCCATCTCACAAGCCACACATCCTTTCTCACTTATTTGTGGGACCATATCCATCACAAGGCAAGTTTCCATATGCACATGGACCTATTTCTAAATTCAATATTCAGGTCCATTGGTCTATTTGTCCCAGTCCCTATATGAGTACCATATGTTTTAAAAATATATCGTACATCTTAATTTCTAACAGGCAGAGTCCTCTCTTCTATATATAAAGAAATAATTTTTGGCACTCACAAACATTTATTCTTCCATATGCTAAATTTGTCGAGGTCCCCTAAACTTTCTATTGTAATTTTTATTGGAATTTAATGAAAATGACAAGTAGTAATCTTTGATTCTTGGCACTGGATGAGACATGAAGATTAATGTTTATAGATACTAGAGAACTATTTCTAGCATTTACTACAAATTATTGAGGGACAAATAGTGCCTTTGTGCATAGGGACTGGGAATTATCTTTGGAATATAAATAGGCTTTTTGCCTAACTTACAATTATAGCAAAAGGTGCAGTGTTATGAGAATGTTTCTATCATCATAAAATTATAGCATTTGAATACCACTGTATGAAGTCCTTTCATGTACAGACATGATTGCAAACAGGAGCTCCCAACTTTGGAGACTCTGGGGCCACTGATCATTTCTACATAGTGGGCCCTATGGACTATCAAGTTCTTTCCAATATGTCCAAAGCCTTAATTCTGGAGCAAGATATTAAATGTACACTTTCTGGGTTGTGTATCTACAGTTATATAAACATTTATTTTACTCTGGAGGCACAGTTATTTAAAGATGACCATGTATAACAAGCTCTCTATCTCGCAAAGCCAGATTTCTATCTCTAGGAATAAATATTCTGAAAAAATGTGACCATGGAGAGGTATCAGACAGAAGATACTTTGCTCTAACTAGAGTTGGCCTGGCATAAAATTTTGCAGCAGTCACGTATCCCTTGAGTACTTCTGTATAGATCCGTGTCCATTTCCCATTCAGGTGCTCATTCTCACACTCCTCATATTCTTGATCTCACCTGCCCTGGTCAGTTGTGTCTCAGGAAGTAATCCGAAATTCATCCAGATCAAGGTGTAAAGGACCCATAAGGTGTAATGGCTGTCTCTCCCAGTGATATTTGCATTAAAACAGAAATCCCTGTCTCAAGCTAAAGACGTGGCTCAGCAAGGTGGGCAGTGATGTCTTCTGAAACCCCTAAAATTGTAATTCACATTCCATTTATGCACAATCTCAGTTTTAGAACTAAGGAAAGGATGTCAGCAAAAATAAAACACTCAGCTGGCTAGACTTGCCGTTAATTTAAAAAAGTGTACTGTTACCAGGTTGCCCATAGTGACTATAAACTCAATATAATCACTCTGCCTTTCTGCCAACAGGCGAGGTCTGCTGTGAGATTATGAGTCTGTCAGCGAATGGTGTGGAAGCTGTCACTCCTCTCCCCTCCCCCCTCCTCCGGGCCTCCTGTAGGAGAGTGAGGAGGGGTCTGAACACAGAGTTTCAGGAAGGCTGTGTGATCTGCGCCACCCTTCCCCCCAACACATCCTGGCCTTCCTGGCTCAAAGCCATCTAAGACATGGGAACTCCAGGAGTCATACCCTTGGATCTGTCCTAAGTAATTACAGCTGTCTATAAAAATACTTCATCTGGAAGGTATCTGGCATTCTCAAAGGAAAATTTGGTTTTAGTCAGCCTTTCTAAAAAGTAACCAGTCACAGGAGAGGCTCCTTCTAGTCAAATTAGTTAATTTGGAAGAAATATCACTTCACTACTATAGTAGTTCAACTGTAAGGAATATGATGGTTGTTTTGGTTGAATTTCACTCAATATGATTCAACTTAAGCTTTGAAAAAAAGCTTAGGTCAACAATTAGTCAGCACCTTAGTTTCTGCCAAGTGTGGACTGAACTTTCCAAAGCCAAGTTGGGGTTGGAAAGAGCCAATGGGAAAAAGGAAGCAAGGGGTCATTCTGAGTTCAGCCCAGGATTTGGGGCATGCTTTCCAAACTCTGCCATTCCATGCTGCCCACGGATTAAGCAGGGCAAAATGATTAACAAAAGTGTATGTATGTGTGTGTACTGGAGACACGGTCAACCATTTCAAAAATGCCCTGACCGACAAGAATGCATTTCTCAGCCATGGATCAAGAGGAAAATGATCACACCTCGTAGCAGATTTTGGACATGCACTGCTTGCTTTTGGTGAAAGTCTCAGAAAATTAACTACGGAGCTGACTTTGACTCTGTCCCTTCCTAGTTACCTACAAACCCTTAAAGAAAAAGACAATGGCTTATTTGTTTTGATTCCCTCACATGCAGCACAATGCCCAGCACATAGTAAATGCTTAATGAATAGTTGTCAAATGATGGGATAATGTCAACAGACTAATGCAGGGGGAGCCACTTCATAATCTGGCTATGCTATGAGGCTCCCCAGGGTAGAAGGATGTACAGATCCAAGTTCACTGGAAGAAAAAGCCTTTGAACTTACAGCCAATCACTTCTGTGCTGAGAAACCAGAATGCAAACCACAGAGAGCCACATATTAGTTTATCAGACAAGACAGCTATCACGTGGCATTGGATCCAAAGGAATGTCGTTATTTAGGAGAGAGTGGAGAGCAGAGATCTGCCGAGGGAAAGTGCCTGGAGCCTAAGGGCAGATAAAAGAGAAGAAGGCACTTTAAAGGAAAAAGGGACTAGAATGCTTTAGAGGTCAGAAGAGATGGTTCTACCCCAGTGGATATTCAGACTTTTGGGCCTGCTAGACTATGAGAACAGGTAGGCTTTGAAGATTTACAATAGTTCAGAAAGCAGTAAGCAAATGGTCTTGTTTTTATTATTCAAACATTTAATACAAAGCAGGCAGATCTTCAGTACTTTACTGGCATTAAGCAAGAGGAACTGTATGGAAAAAAAAAATGAAACCCAGACAACACATCAAGTTTACTTTCACCATGATAATACTTCACCCTTTTTCCCACTAGATTTTGACAAGGAAGCTCTTCCTGAGTGTTCCTGCCCTACTTTTTTTTACCACCTCTGCTTCTGTGATCAGGGAAATGGATGAAAGGGTTTTAAGTGGAATACCAAGGGTCTAGGAGCCTCATACCTAGATAATAAACCTTTGGGGAAAAAATCAGAATCACACATGATTGGGGAAAGATGGGATTCTCTATCCCCTTCTGCATTTGTTCTTCCTATCCTCCAGTTGGTGAGGGTTTGTAAGACCATTCTGTAGTTATGTGATGAGGACTGGTCATGACCAGGTGGATGAACCCCACCTGAGCACAGTGAGGACTCAACTTGGCCTTTGCACATCTCAGCCATGAATGGCAGTCCTGGGCCTCACATGGACCTACGTGGTCTTTCTGGGCTCTACCACAAGGCCCTTTGCAATTCTGTGCTTGATCTCCTTTGTCTAAAATGGCACAGTCAGGGGCACCTGGGTAGCTCAGTTGGTTAAGCGACTGCCTTCGGCTCAGGTCATGATCTCAGGGTCCTGGGATGGAGCTCCCGCATCGGGCTCCCTGCTCAGTGGGGAATCTGCTTCTCCCTCTGCCCCTCTCCCCCACTTATGCTCTTGCACACACACTCTCTCTCAAATAAATAAATAAAATCTTTAAAGAAAATAAAATGGCATAGTCATTGCTTTCCAGGGTCTTGACTCTCCCCTGACCCCCAGGGCCCCATATCTTATCTTGTACTTCCTCCGCTACTCCCAGGAAAATCCTATTCTGGGCTGGGAAAAGCCCCTCTATCTTGCTTACTTCATCCAAGATACCGCCTGTAAATTCTCTTTTCTATTTTCTCTCTTCCACACATCTAAATTTTCCCATGGGTTTAGGTTTTGTGAAATAGAACCTGGAGATTGTTGCTTTGGGCTCTGCTACAGACCTCTTCAAAAGCAATGAAACAGAGCCAGCTACTTGTTTGAAAGACAGACAGGAAAGGAAAACATACAGAGAGAGAAGAAAAAAAAAAAACTCCATAAATTAAAGGCTTAAAATATATTTTTTTTCAAGTACCTATGTATTTGTAAGTGCTCTAATCCCAAATAGCCATAAAAACATAAAGGCATAAAACTTTGGGTACTTGAAGGGGAAATGTTTATAGGTAGATAGGACTTACAGGACCCCTCGATGCTGCTATACACGAATGTAAAACTAGCCCTGAGTACAATAACCTGGAGCTTGGTTTGCTGACTGATATTCCCTGCCATCTCAGGAAAGTTGATCTTTCTTTATTCCTGATTTCCTTCCATCCCTTCTATGTTTTACTAATAGCAGGTTCTGGTGAATCAAATTTCCTTACCACTTTCTTCTACCATCTTTGGCTTGTTTGCCCTGAATCTCTTCTTACAAACTTTTCCAAACCTTACAAAGTTGTAAATTTCTTACACACTTGCTTGTTTATAAAATTTATTTAAAAATCTCTCCCTCTCCCCTCTGTCTTCCTCTTGCAAGTGCTATAGAGGACTCCAGCTCTTAAAAAACAAAACAAAAACCAAAACCCAAATAACCCTCTGCTGCCCTCTGGTGGATATCAGGTGATAAGCAGGCCTGCTCCTCAAAACTAATGAGACTGGTTGGCAAAATGGTTAAGGAAATTGTGGGGTTATCACTTGGCTCCCACCAGTGGGAGTTGCTTCCCTCTCTGGCAGCAGTCAGGACGCTGACGGGCAGTCACAGCTACACTAGTTCTTCGATTTAATTTCATAGACTCAGCCAGTTTCCCGTTGCTGGTGGCATATTAGTAGTTTCTCCTATTTTCTTCATTACAAACGTATGAAGCCACTCGTGGAGAGTAGCCGCCTCACTATGGAACAGGGCAGGCTGCCACCTGGTGGACTATCACCAGGTGGTATCAGAATGGTGGTTCTCTGGTGTCCAGACTGACCTTCATTCTGAGCACGCAGGAGTTGCTGTGGGCTATCTCTGCTGCTGCTTTTTTGTTTTTACCCCCTAGGGTGGGACATACATCTTCCTTTTAATTATTATAAAATAACACGTTTGTTTGTATATGCTTTAGGAAAAGCAGACAGTGACAGAGAGACAATGAAAGTCACCTCTGAATGTCAACAGACTGCTCTGCTGTTGATAGTTTGCACCGCATCATCCTATATGCATACATATCTCCATATCTCCCCCAAAACGTATCCTATTAAAGAAGTGGTTTTATATCACTCTTTTCACACAACATTTCACAAACCCCTTTCTAAGCGATGATCCATAATTTCCACCATCCTTTCCAAGTTGTGGAGACTGTCGTGCTCACATTAGTGTCTGGGCACTGGGCTTTCCTTTGTGAGGACAGGAAGATTAAGAAGGTATCCCCCTGGTCAGCTCCTTGTTGTCATTCAAGCCTCAGCTCCAATACGGCCACAGCCATGTGGCCTTCCCAAACCCCTCAATCTGGGAAGCCTCCTTTGATGTCTGGCATTTCCTTCATGCCTGTGTCCTTCCTATCTGAAATGATCTTGCTCACTTGTTGCTTTTTTCAGGGGCTCCCCTAGTAGAATGTAGGCTCGCTGGGAGCTGAGACTTTATCCTCTTTATCACTCTGTCCTCAGGGCTTTGGGCAGTAGATGATGGAAAGAATTTGCTGAGAGAATATTTATTGACTAACTGAGCTCGTTCTATGGCTGGACAGACTGTAGGTACCAAATGCATTTAAGCAATTTCTTATTGTAGAACATTTAGACTGTACCCAGTGTTTACATATTTTTAACAGCACAATAAGAACATCTTTGTTCACTTGGACAGTTCTTTTCTCCCTCCCAACATTAAACTGAAACATTTTAAACATACAGAAAAGTAGAAAGAATAGTGTAATGAACACCCATATACCTTTCATCAAGATTACATTTTTGTTAATATTTTTCCATTTGCTCTCTTTGCACGTTTTTTGGATGAACAATGTAAAACTAAGTTGCAGACTTCAATGTACTTCACCCCTGCACGTTTCAGCATGCATCTCCTGAGAGTAAGTACATTCTCCTAAATGAACACAATGTTATTAGCACATCTCATAAAGATAATAATTAGTAATTCTCTAATATAACCTGATAGCCTATGTACAAATTTCCCCAATTGCCTTCCAAAATACTTTTATAGTATATATTTATATATTATATTATATATTTTTGAACCATGATCAAACCAACTTTATATTTATATACATTTATACTTGATCTAGAAGAGTCATTCTGTGTTTTTATTATTCATTTTTTAGACACCATTGGCTTTCTGAGGAAACTATTAGTTTTCTTACAGAATATCCCATAGAATCTGCCTGCTCATTTCCTCATGGTGTCATTTACCTTGTTTTCCTTCCCCCACCATTCCTGTCACTATAAGTTAGATCTAGATATTTGCTTAGATTATATGATTATAATCACTTATAGTCATGATTCTTTTTGATGTTGAAATTGTCCCAATTTTGTCCACAGGATGCTCATTAAGCTAGCCTCTCTATCCTTTTTGATATGATCTTGTTAATCTTTAAGTGCACTTTGGCTCTCGGGCATAGAAACATGTCCTAGCCACAACTTGTATTTTCCCCATGCACCTCGAATCTGCAATTTCACCAAACGAGCACTGTTTGCTTGTTGTTGTTTTTTTTTAAGTGAACAGAAATTATTTGAAAACAAAAATCTGGGTGCTGGATTTGCTCATTATTTTAAGAGTGCTATTGTGCTATTGTTACAAGGAGATTTTAGTGGGCTAAACTATTATATATATATAATGTTATTTAAAAATTTTTCAATTCCAGGGGTGCCAGGGCGGCTCAGTGAGTTAAGTGTCTGACTTAATTTCAGCTCAGGTCATGATCTTGGGGTTGTGGGATTGAGCCCCACGTCATGCTCCTTGCTGGGGGTGTGGAGCCTGCTTGGGATTCTCCCTCTGCCTCTCTCTCTCTCTCCCTTCTTCTCTCTAAAAATAAATAAATAAATAATATTTTCAATTACAATTTATATTATAAAATTTTTTCCTGATTTTATATTTTTATTTTAAACACTCACCAACCAAAATACACCAAGGGAAAGGTTAGATTTATTTAGCTTATTGCAGCAAGGGAAAATGCACACCATAGAACACCATGTGGGCCATCTCCAAAGTGGGGCATTAGGGAGGGTGGGAGGCGTTTGGAAGTAAACCCAGGATAGAGTCGGCAGGAATTACTTAGAATTCATGAAGTGGGTGAGTTGCTGATATAATTGTAGTTTTATCTTCAGAACACATGGGTTCCTGATGAGTTATTGTTAGATCAGCAGGATTATGGTCTCTTCCCAAAACTATGGGCTGAAATGAGCCAGTGTTAAAAGAATTTGAGCTTTGATAATTTGTCTTGCTTAGATAATTTATCTATTTGATAAATCATAGTAGAGTTATGTCAATTGTGGTTTCTGTTTCAGTGATCGTTTCAATGATCAATAATCCCCTCTTGACCTAGCTGCCATCAGGATTATTTTTTTTAAAACAGTTTTGTTGAGGGGCACCTGGGTGGCTCAGTTGGTTAGGTGATCGACTCTTGATTAAGAGCTCAGGTCCTGATCTCAGGGTTGTGAGTTCAAGCCCACATTGGGCTCCATGTGGAGCCTACTTAAAAAATTTTTTTTTAAAAACAGCTTTATTGAGGTATAATTGATATACCAAAAACTGTATCTATTTAATGTATACAATTGATGAGTTTGGACATTTGCATACAACCATGAAACTATTACCACAATCAAGGTTATAAACATCTATCACCTGCAAGTTTCCTTGTGCTTTTTTAATTTTTTTTTTTTATTTTGAGGTTTCTTTTTCTTCAGGAACATTTAACAAGAGATCCACCTTCTTTTAACAGAATTTCAAGTGCACAATACACTATTGTTAACTATTGGACCTATGTTGTACAGCTGTTTTCTAGAACTTCTTCCTCTTTCATAACTGAAACTTTAAAGCCACTGAACACAACTCTTCATTTTCTCCCTCTTCCTAGCCCCTGGCAACCACCATTTTATTCACTGCTTCTATGAGTTTGACAATTTTAGATATCTCATACAAGTGGAACCAGGAAGTATTTGTTCCCCTGTGATTGCCTTATTTCATTTACATAACACCTTCCAGATTTATCCACGTTGATGCAAATGGTAGGATGTCCTTCTTTTTTTAAAAGGCTGAATAATATTCCATTGTATGAATACATTACATTTTCTTTATTTATCTGTCAATGGCCATGTGGGTTGCTTCCATATCTTGGTTATTGGGAATAATGCTGCAATGAACATGGGAGTGCAGATAACTCTTTGAGATCTTGACTTCAATTATTTTGGATATAAGAACCAGATGTGGGATTGGTGGATCATAAGGTAGTCTATTTTTTAATTTTTTGAGAAAATTCCCTACTGTTTTTCAGAGCAGCCACTCTATTTTGCATTCCCACCATCAGCGAATTCTAATTTCTCCACATCCTTGCCAAGACTTACCTTTTTTTTTTTTTTTTTTTTTTTTATTTCCTTTTTTTTTGTTTTTGCTCATCCTTCCCGGGTTTTTTTTTTTTTTTTTTTTTTTTTTTGGTAATAGCCATCTAATAGGTGTGAGGTGATACCTCAGTGGATTTTGATTTGTGTTTCTCTGATTAGTGATGTTAAACATTTTTTCCATGACTTGTTGCCATTTGTATGTCTTCATTCGAGAAATGTCCATTTGAGTCCTTAGCCCATTTTTAAACTGGGTTATTTGTGTTTTTACTATTGAGTTGTAGGTTTTCCTTATATATTTTGGAGATTAACTCCTTATCAGATATGTGGTTTGCAAATATTTTCTCCCATTCTATAGGTTGCCTTTTCATCCTGTGGCTTTTTTTTTTTTTCTGTGTAGAAGCTTTTTAGTTTGATATAGTTCCATGTTTGTTTTTGCTTTTGTTGCCTGTGCTTTCGGTGTCCTATCTGAGAAATGAAATCATTGCTAAAACCAATGTCAAGAAGATATCCCCTGTGTTTCCTTCAAGGAGTTTTACACTTTCAGGTTTTACATTTAAGTCTTTATTCCATTTTGAGTTGATTTTTTAATATGGTGTCAGAGATCCAGTTTAATTCTTTCGCTTGTGAATATCAGTTTTCCCAACACCATTTGTTGAAAAGATCATTTTTTCCATGTGTATTCTTCCCACCCTGTTGAAGATCATTCGACCATATATGTGTGGCTTGATTTCTGGACTGTCTATTCTGTTCCATTGGTCTATGTGTCTGCCTTTATGCCAGTACCATACTGTTTTAATTACTATAGTTTTGTAATATATTTTTAAATTAGGAAGTATGATACATCCAGCTTTGTTCTGTCTTCGCAAGATTGCTTTGGCTATTCTGGGTCTTTTGTGGTTTTATGTGAATTTTAGGATTATTTTTTTCTGTTTTTGTAAAAACTACATTGGGATTTTGATGAGGATAGCACTGAATCTGTAGATTGCTTTGGGTAGTATGGACATGTTACAAATAATACATCTTTCAATCCATGGACACAGAATGTCTTTCCATTTATTTGTGTCTTTTAAAATTTCTTTTATGAATACTTTGTTTCAGTGTACAGTCTTTCACCTCCTTGGTTAAGTATAATCCTAAGTATTTTATTCTTTTTGATGCTATTGTAAATAGGGTTATTTTCTTAATTTCCTTTCTGTATAGTTCATTGTTAGTGTATAGAAATGCAACTGAATTTTGTATGGTGATTTTCGTATGTTGTAGACAACTTTAGTGAATTTATGTATTTGTTCTAATAATGTTTTTGTGGAGTATTTAGAGTTTTGTTTTGTTTTTGCAAATAAGATAAGTTTTTCTCCAAATTGAGATAATTTTACATCTTCCTTTCTGATTTGGAAGTCTTTTATTTCTTTTTCTGCCCTAACTGCTCTGGCTAGGGCTTCTAGTACTATGTTAAATAGGAGTAGTGAGAGTGGGCATCCTTATTTCTGATTTTAGGGGTTTCATACCATTGTGGTTGAAGAAGATACTTGGTATGATTTCAATCTTCCTCAGTCTGTTAAGACTTGTTTTACGGCCTAGTATGTGATTTAAATTTCCCTCTAACCTCTGCTTTTGCTGCATCATCCATTTTGGTATTTGGTATGTCATGTGTTTTTGCTTTTATTCATCTCAGAGTATTTTCTATTTTCCCTTGTGACTTCTTCTTTGACATTCATTATTTAGGAGCATGTTGTTTAATTTCCACATATTTGTAGATCCCTAAATTTCGTTCTATTTTTGATTTGAATTTAATTCCACTGTGGTTGGGGAATATACTTCACGTGATTTAAGTCCTTTTTACTGAGGATTGTTTTATGGCCTAGCATATGGCCTACATTGGAGAATGTTTCATGTGTGTTTCAGAAAAGAGCGTATTCATTCCCCTGCTGTTGGGAAGAGTGATCTGCAGAAGTCTGTGAGGTCTAGTGGGTTGATAGTGATGTCAAATCCTCTATAACCTTGCTGCTTTATGTTAGTTGTTCTATCTTACCAACTAATTTTGAGATTTCCTTTTGTCCTTGTGGTTCTGCAGCTGCACCGTGGTGTGTCTAGGTGGGGATTTTTGGAAACTATTCTGTTTGATTAATTGGTCTTGAATCTTTCAACATTTCTAGAAAATATCAGCCAATATTTCTTTCAGATTGTATTAGCCCCTCTTTTGTTCTGGAAACCTCATTCAACATAGTTCAGAACACAGTTCGGGTCTTCTTGCCTTATCCTCCCTGACTCCTCACTTCTCTTCCTTCTTCCTTTTCCTCCTCCTCCTCCTCCCCCTCCCCTCCCCTTCCCCTCCCCCTACCACTCCCCCTTCTGCGGCTGCTGCTGCACTCAGGATATTTTATTCTGAACTATCTTCCGGGACATCAATTCTTTGCTCAGATGTCTCTAATCTGCTTTTAATAATATATTTTGGTTATTCCATTTTCATTTAAAGAAATTTCCATTCCTTTTGCAACGCTATGTCACTTTATATAGTTTGCTATTACAAATATTTTATAGTTTGTCTTTTATTTGTTTAAGCAGTGAAAGCCCATGGTAACCACTGTAATCTGTATTTAATATTTCCCATATTTCAACTTTGTTAGTCTCCTTGTGTGTATGTATGTGTGTGTGTGTGTTTGCTCATTGCTTCAAGCTTGGTTACTTTTCTCTTCATTTCTATTTAATTTCTTAAAAAATTTCTTGTAGGGATTGTATGAGAAATCAAGTAAGACTATCTCCCACTGTGGAGAATTTACATTTAATTCTTCCAGGTGCCTGGATGTTACTCTAGAAAAACCTTAAACCAAGATCTTGGCTTGAGCTGCTGGACCATCCAAGAGATTGACTCCTAGAAAATGTAAAAACTACATTTTCTAACTTATGTGCTTAATGCTTTGGCATCGTGGGGCTTTTCTGACACTAGAGAGACTGACCATCCCCGGGCTAGCCAATTCTTAGAGATAGGAAGGGACTCCCTTGTAAGTGTGTCTTTCATATACAAACCAACCAATCTATAGTCCATACCCCAACCATCTCCTCTATCAGCTCTTACACTCTGGGCCACTATCTACATGCCCTAATCACCTGAGGGTCAGATATCAGACAACTATAGACATCTCATATGTACAAAAGCCCACTGAAATTATTCAAACTACCCATCCTAAGACTTCTTACCATGCCTCACCTGTTCCTTCTTGCAAAAATCACAATAAAGTCTCTCACCCATGTTTTACCTTGCTTTTTCTGTCTCCTGACTGACCCTCATGCTTCCCTGTGTGGCTCTGCATTTGTGGCATGACCTGTCTGCTTGGGAACTGTGAGTAACAACTATCTTTTCAATGGCAATCATCTCTTGATCTGTTAGCTTCATCATATTTGAATAACAATAATAATAATGATAAAACCTGTATTTAAAACAAACCCCAGGCTGCAAATATATGTGATAGCCAGCTTGTCATTATAGTTCCCCAGGGACCTTTTTTTTTTTCCTTTTATTTTTATCTTTTTCATATTGCACCAAATCAAACTTGGGCATAATCCATTAGGAATGAGATAGCAGATTTACTTCTAGTTCACACTTTCTTTAAAATTCTACTCCAGTTGTTTTCATTCTTGACTGCAATTAGAATCATATGGGGAGGCATCTTTAAAAAACATTCATGCTGGGGCACCTGGGTGGCTCAGTCAGTTGAGTGGCCAACTCTTGATTTTGGCTCAGGTCATGATCTCAGGGTCGTGAGATGGAGCCACAGGTTGGGCTCTGTGCTCAGCAGGAGTCTGCTTGTCCCTCTCCCTCTGCTCCTTCCCCCACCACTTGCTCTCTCTCAAATAAATAAATCTTAAAAAACAAACAAACAAAAAACCACTCATGCTCTGCTCCAAGTCCAGACCTATAAATCAGTCTCTGATGATGGATCCAGGGTTCAAGTAAAAGTATCTTTTAAGAGAATCCCAGTTGACGTTCATGTGTAGCAAATGTAAAGAATTACTGAGTTAGTCTTTTAACATCTAAAGAAGGTCTCCTACTAGACTCTTTTTTTTTTTCTGTCCTCCCAACATGCTCAGCTAACAAAGCTTAACCTTGTGCCATTTTGCAAAGGGAAAATATTTAAAGGGTTCTGCTCTATTTTGTCAGAACAGGGAATGGAAGGTAGATTTGGAGTTGGAGGCAATGAATTAATAAATAGCACAATCACACTGGCAATCACATGAAGTATGGTAGTGGACATCCTTAATATAGTAACACTGAACATGTTTAGCTCAGTGCCTGCAACATGGTAGATTATTAATATATATTAATAAGCATATTATTCTATTATTCTATTTTCCATATATCCCATTCTAATTTTATTTTTAAATGAGGCTGCAGTTCTAATTAATGATTCTAACAGATGTGAAACAATGGGTAATGTTCAGAAGGATGAGACAGTATCTATTCTCTGTAAATCTAGGGAAAAAAAAGACAATTATTTATTTACCTCATATAGCATAGAGAGCATCCTGATCTGTGATTATTTTTTGAAACAGAACTCTAAGTCCCTAAAATAGCAGCAAGACTACTTTGCTAGGGCTCTAGTATGGGAAATTCCCAACTTAGAATTTGTAATTTTCCAACAAAACATACTTCCTCATAATAAAGACACTTTTCTATTGAAGCTTCATTGCCTTCCTTTTGTATCAGATGGAAATGTGTTGTCATCCCATTAATCCTCAGTGCTCTTGAGAGGCAAGAATATAGAATTAACCATTCCATTTTATATTGCCTTTACTTCTCATAATTGGTTTAGTATCATTTTATTAAAACCAAGTTCTCTACCTTTCACTTTTCTTATTGATAGCAACAGACTAGCAAGTTTTGATCCTGAATCATAATATTTTGTTAATTTGGTGCACGGCTTTTTATGCTACTTTTTAAAATTGAGATATCATTTATATATATATATATTTATATATCATATATTCACAAATGATATATAACATATGCATTTCAGGTGTACAATATAATGATTTGATATACATATATACTGTAAAATGATCATCACAATAAGTCTAGTTAACATCTATCACCACAGATAGTTACAGCCATTTTTTTCTTGTGATGAGAACCTTTAAGATCTATTATCCTAGCAACTTTCAAATACACAAAACAGTACTGTTGACTATAGTCATCATGTTTACATTATATCCCCATAGACTCTTTGCTTCAAGCAAGGGCTGGCTTTTGAACTCTGGCCCCTCATCTCATAATGCCTTCAAAACTGATGGTACATTTCCTCACTTGGAAAGTGCCACCAGGAAAAAGCAGCTTCAAAGCTCCAAACAACTCCTTGGGTTCCCACTTTCCCTGGGAATTTGGCCTTGTAACGTCATTCGCTACAAGTTTGCAAATTTTTTATTACTTTTAAAAAGATGAAAATTTTTCTTAGTCTAGAATTTTAAATCGCTTTTAGCACAAGGCTTTGTTTGAAAAGATTATTCAAGTTAGGTCACCAATTTCCCAATTCCTGGGCTTCAGTTATTTCCAATATTTATTGTCTGTTCATTCTGTCTCTTGCCTCTACTCTCACACTCAAGTTAGCAGTGCAGTCAGGGTACCTGTCAGCATCCTGCTATGTCCTACCTCAAGCATCTTTCTTCTCTTGTCTCTCAGGCTTTTCTTCAAACTGTGAAAGGCAGCCCATTTTGTGCAAGCATGGCCTGTGAGTTTAGGGGGCCTTAAGGACCCCTATGGCAGCGCCCAGTCAATGGGAAACATGGGTTGTTGGATAAATCGCAACAGTGCCCTTCAAAGGGACAATTCCAAAATGCATTCTATGTGGTTCTTCAGAATATTCACATTGGGACTGATGTCTAGTCTCCCACACAGGGAATCAGCTTGATAATTCACCTTTTTGACTTTCCCAATTTCCCATCTTACTCTCCCTTTTCTCCTTCTCCCATCCTCTGGCTTCTTGACATCACTTCCCAAATAAACTTCATGCATCCAAGCCTTTTTCCAGGAGGGAGAACCCAAGTAGAAACACATTCTTTCCATAGGCGCTTAGGACCTTAGCACTTGCCTCATTTCAATTAATCTTTCGAACCTACATTATAGCCAATGTTTACATTAGGAAACATATAGAGGCAATATTATCATTGCATACATATATTTGTACATGTGGATTTCTACTTTATTATAATAAAATTTCTATAAATTCTATATTGATATCAATAAAGCACATTTCACAGGAAAATTCACTCATTCATATATTACTGGATAAATTATGATTTTGAGTAACCACATGATGGCAGTGGCAGCAAGCCTTTATATCTTAGGTATGACCTTGCGCTGCATCCACGGAACTCTGATTCTTAATCTGTGCTTGGAATGAGCAGACCATTTCTGACAAATGTGGGCAGAAAACCCCCTGAAATGTCTGTATAACCTTTACCAATGCCCAGCTCCCTCAGGCTAGCTGAAATCACTTCAATATATACCCAAATGTTAGGCTCTTAACTCACAAAGGACTATAGACCTGGGCAGATCTCCCCACTTCCTCAGCCAAACCAGCCTCTTCCTTATTACCAGTGACTATATTGCATCATCACTTCTTTCTCTTTGGCCTATCTAGGAGCTACTAGAAGTGCTATTTCTTGGAGTAAGACAATTAGGTGTGTAGACATGTAGATGCATGGCCTACATACCCAGGCAGGCACTCACTTGGAGATGCTCAGACAGATGGAGTAAGTACACTCCTTTTTTGTATTTCTGTTCCAAAACAATAAAAATTTTTATATACCATTTGACCCAAATGTCCATAGAAGGAGATACTCAGATTGAGATTCTGGAACTGGAACTTATTTATAAGACAAGGATACATGGGTGATCACTCCATAATAACCTCTAGTGTGTAGAAGCACCACATTTATCTAAACCAAGGGTGAGTAAGCCATGGCCCATAGGACAAACATGTGTCATTGCCTACTTTTGTAAATAAAGTCTTTTTCTTTTTTTTAAGATCCATTCATTTGAGAGAGCGAGCAAGCTTGCAAGCAGGGGGAGGGGCAAAGGGAGAGAGAGAATCCAAGTAGACTCCCCACTGAGTGGGGAGTCTGACACAGGGCTCAGTCCCATGACCCCAAGATCGTGATCCAAGCTGAAATCAAGAGTTGGTCGCTCAATAGACTGAGCCACGCAG
This sequence comes from Neomonachus schauinslandi, assembly GCF_002201575.2. NCBI lineage: Eukaryota > Metazoa > Chordata > Mammalia > Carnivora > Phocidae > Neomonachus > Neomonachus schauinslandi. The sequence goes on along the minus strand of NC_058406.1, from coordinate 73,651,617 downwards.
TTGTCCGTAAAGTCTTTTTTTTTTTTTTTTTAAGATTTTATTTATTTATTTGAGCAAGAGAGAGAGAGCACAGAGGGAGAGTGAGAGGGAGAAGCACACTTCCCATTGAGTAGAGAGCCAGATCGGGGCTTGATACCAGGACCCCGAGATCATGACCTGAGCCAAAGGCAGACACTTAACTGACTGAGCCACCCAGGCACCCCGTGTGCCCCTAAAGTCTTAAGAGATTATAGCCACACCCATTTGTTTATCTACTCTCTATGGATGCTCTCACTGAATAGTTGTGACAAAGACCTAATGGCTGGCAAATTCTAAAGTATTTACCATCTGGCCCTTTATAAGGAAGTTTCCATAGACAAGGAGGATGGTGAGGCAAATGGAGGAGGAAGGCTAAGAGCTCCCCTGAACTCACACAGCCTGGCTTCCACAGGAATTTCCCCACTGTCTCTCATTTTCCTGTACACACTTGTTCCATTTCTTTCCTTATCTATTGATAAAGTAATTTTCAACTTTAATATTTGTGGGCCCTGTGCCTTAGCTCCCAGGGAAGGCATACTTAACATTTACCAAGGTCAAAATGACTCGGCAAAACTTCAAAGCATGGGCTCTATTTCTGTCCCAAGCACACATTGTACATCTGCTTCATTAAAGAAAATAACCAAGAAGGAGCATTCTAAACACAAAAGATAAGAAAGAGTAAAAAACTACCCCAGTTCCCATTAGATTTAAGTCACACAGCCCTGCATATACTAGAAACCTAAGATAAGGTCTGCAACTTCCTGAAATGTCTTTTGTCTAATAATTTGTAACTTTTTATGTAAAAAATGCATATAACCATGCACCAAAAATTCCTTGCCAGCACACTACTCTTTATGAAGATCGTGTATCCCGGCAGCTGTCCTAATTGGGCTCGAATGAAACTTTCCTCCTTTTTAAAAGAAATTCTAGGGATTGCTGGGAATATAGCAGAGAAGACTCTAAGCTCACCTTGTCCCATGGATAAACGAGATAACAACCACATCAATGTAAACAACCCTGAAAACCACCTAAAGACTGGCAGAACAAACTCCACAATTAGATGTACAGAAGAGGCCACATTGAAGAGGGTAGGAAAGATGGAGACTCTGCCAGGAGCTAAATGACTGCAGATCTGTCTATGGGAGGGAGGGACATCGCAGGCACCGGAAGGGGAGAGAAACAGACTGTCACACTGGGAAGCCTGCACAAGGAATACAAATCCCCATAACACTTGGTTTTAAAAACCAGAGGGGCTGAATTTCTTAAGTTCTTATAACCAGCAGGACTTAAAAATCAGCAGGTTCAGCTCTGGGAGAGCCAGGAGGGCCAGAGGAAACTGAGTCCCAGCCTTTAAAGAGGTAGCACAACAAACAACTGAGCTCAGGTACAGCATAGAAACAGCAGTTTGAAAAATGCCTGGGGCATACAGGAGGAGGGGTGTTTGCTAATCTCAGAGCCTGGGAGATTCCTGGGATCACTGGGAGACTCCTTCAGGAACAAAGGAACAGGCAGGCACCATTTCCCTCCCCCCCCCACCCAACATAAACACCCCACATAAACACAGGGTCACCTGTGGGAACCAGAGCAGTCCTATATGCCTGTCTAACTTGATAACAGCACACCCAGGTCTCCACCCTCCTGCCCCACCTTGCATTTTGGCCTATCTGCCCCTTCCAGACAGGCCTGCCTCAGTCCCTTTGCTGCATGTCCCCTCCCCCAAAAGAAAGTCAATCTTGACAACACCTTATCAACCCACCCAAGTGCTTTGCTAGGCCTTGGTCCCAGTGTGGTGGTGGTGGTAGGGCGGGGGGGGGGGGGTCGGCTCTCATGGAAGATAAGTGTGCAAATCTTGTTAAAACTGCATGCCCTGCCCTTGTGCACTTTGTGGATTTGCCCCTTCTAATGTTCTCTTGGCGAAAGCCCATCCAAACCAGGGCTATAAGCTTGGCAGTGTGCAAGCTGCCCCACAAGGGCCAGGACCACTCCAAGGTGACTCCTGCCCTGGGGAGAGGGAAAGATAACCACACACACCAGTCAGAGGACCCAGCAGTGGGGTGGGGGCAGACAGCTAGTCTGATTGCAGGCCCCACCCACCAATGAAAATTTATCAGGGTATAACACAGGGAAATCACCTTACAGTTTGGTGCCACTGAATTTCTGACAAATACCTGGTATACCTCAACTCAAGCCCAAGGTGTCCCCAGCCTAGCCCACTAACACAACAGGGACCAAACACTGCCCACAATAGGCAAAGAGACCCAATGCAGATGACTGGACTGAAAAAAAAGTGACTCAGCCACAATAGCAGGGCACACATAATACACATAAGAGACACCCTTTAAATGACAGGTTCTGATGAACAGGGGACATTGCATTGCCAGGCACTACAGGACCTTTTCTTCATAAGGCCACTACTTTCAAGTATAGGAGATGTAGCTGACTTTCCTAACACACAGAAACAGATACAGAGAGTTACACAAAATGAGGAGACAGAACAATATGTCCCAAATGAAAGAATAGGACAGAATCACAGCAAGAGACCTAAGCAAAACAGAGATAAATAATATTCCTGAAAGAGAATTTAAAGTAGTGATCATAAAGATACTGACTTAAGAAAAGCATAGAAGACATCAGTAAGACCTTTATCAACAAGATAAAAAAGAACAAATCAGAGATGAAGAACACAATAAATGAAATTAAAAATATGCTAGATGGAATAAATAGTAGATGGGAGGAAGCAGAAGAACCAATCAGTGACCTGAAGGACAGAGTAATAGAAAGTAAGCAAGCTGAGCAGGTGAGAGAAAAAAAATATGCAAAATAAGAATAGAATTAGGGAACTCAGTGACTCCATTGAGTCTAATAACCTTTGCATTATAGGAATCGCAGAAACTTTATTTAAATAGCTAAAAACTTCCCTAATCTGGGAAGAAAACAGAAATCCAGATCAGGAGGCACAAAGATCCCCCAACAAAGTAAATTCAAGATATTCTACACCAAGACACATTGTAATTAAAATGGCACTAAGTAGTGATAAAGAAAGAATTTTAAAAGCAGCAAGAAAAAGGAAAACATTTACATCCAAAGGATCCCATAAGGCTATCAGCAGATTTTTCAGTAGAAATTCTGAAGGTCAGAAGGGGGTGGTTTGATATATATAAAGTGCTGAAAGGAAAAATCTACAACCAAGAATACTCTATCTAGCAGGGTATTGTGCAGAATAGGAGAAATAAGGAATTTCCCAGGCAAAAGTTAAAGATTTCATGACCACTAAATCAGCCCTACATGATGTTAAAGGGGACTCTTTGAGTGGAAAGGAAAGATCATAAGTAAGAGTAAAAAAAGTAGGAAGCACAAAAGCAATAAAAAAAGTGTATCTGTAAAAATCAGTCAAGGGACTCATAAAATAAAAGGATATGAAGTATGACACCATAAACCTAAGGCATAGGTGGGGAGGGGAGAGGAGTAGAGAATGGGTTCAAACTTAAGCAATCATCAACTTAGAGTCTATATGTCAAAGATGTTATATACAAACGCAATGGTAACCAAAAATGAAAACCCAGTAAAATATATGCAAAAAATAAAAAGAAAGAAATCCAAGTATCTCAATAAAGAAAGCCAACTTATCATGAGAGAAGAGAGCAAGAGAAGAAAGGAACAGAGAAGAACTACAAAAACAACCATAAGGTAAGTAACAAAATGGCAATAAATACATACATATCAATAATTACTTTGACTGTAAATGGACTAAACTCTCCAATCAAAAGAAGAGGGTGACAGAATGTATAAAAAAACAAGACCCGTCTAAAGGCTGCCAACAAGAGACTCACTTCAGACCTAAAGACAAATACCGATTGAAAGTGAGGGGATGGAGATACATCTGTCATGCCAAAGGATATGAAAAGAAAGCTGAGATGGCAATACTTATATCAGACAAAATAGACTTTGAAACAGAGACTGTAACAAGGGACAAAGAAGGACACTATATCATCATAAAGGGGACAATCCAACAAGAAGATATAACAATTATAAATATTTATGCACTCAACATGAGAGCACCCAAATACATAAAGCAGTTAATAACAAACATGAAGTAACTAATTAATGATAGTAGGGGACTTCAACACTTCACTTACATCTATGGACAGATCATCCAAACGGAAAATCAACAAGGAAATAGTCACTTTGAATGACAACTTGGGCCAGAGGGTTTTAACAGATATATTCAGAACATTCCATCCTAAAACACCAGAATACACATTCTTTTCAAATGCACACAGAACACTCTCCAGAACAGATCACATAATAGGACAAATCTCAACAAACTCAAAAAAAAACAATCTAAATCAGACCATGCATATTTTCTGACCATAACACTATTAAATGAGAAATCAACCACACACACACACACACACACACAAATCTAGAGAGAGTATAAATCCATGGAGGTTAAATAATGTGCTACTAACCCAAGAAATCAAAGAGGAAATAAATAAATACATGGAGACAAATGAAAATGAAAACACAACAGACCAAAATCTTTGGGATGCAGCAAAAGTGGTTCTAGGAGGGAAATTCATAGCAATACAGGCCTACCCCAAGAAGCAAGAAAAATCTCAAATAAACAACCTAACCCTACACCTGAAGGAGATAGAAAAAGAACAACAAACAAACACAAAACCAGTAGAAGGAAAGAAATAACAAAGAGTAGAGCAGAAACAAACAAAATAGAGACCAAAAAACCCAGGAAAAACCAGGAGCTGGTTTTGAAAAGATCAACAAAATTGATAAACCTTTAGGCAGACTCATCCAAAAAAAAAAAAAAAAAGGACTCAAACAAAATCTGAAATAAGAGGACAAACAACAACCAAGACCACAGAAATACAAAGAATTATATTAGAATATTATGAAAAATTATATGCTAAAAACTTGGACAATCTTGAAGAAATGGTTAAATTACTAGAAATATATAACCTCCCACAACTGAAACAGGAATAAACAGAAAATATAAACAGATGAATTACCAGCAATGAGATTGAATCAGTAATCAAAAAGCTCCCAACAAACAAAAGTCTAGGACCAGATGTCTTCACAGGTGAATTCTACCAAACATTTAAAGAAGAGTTAATACCAATTCTTCCCAAACTATTCCAAAAAGTAGAAGAGGAAGGACAACTTCCAAATCCATTCTATGAGGCCAGCATTACCCTGATACCAAATCTAGATAAAGACAACACACAAAAAGAGAACTACATGACAGTATCTGTGATGCACCTAGATGCAAAAATCCTCAACATAATACTAGCAAACTGAATCCAACAATACCTTTAAAAAAATCATTCACCATGATCAAGTGGGATTTATTCCTGGGTTGCAAGGGTGCTTCAGTATTCACAAATCAATCAGTATGATACATCACATCAATAAGAGAAAGGATAAGAACCATAGTATCATTTCAATAGATGCAGGAAAAGCATCTGACGAAGTACAGCATCCATTCATGATAAAAACCCTCAACAAAGTAGGTTTAGAAGGAACATGCCTCAACATAATAAAGGCCTTGTATGAAAAACCCACAGCTAACGTTGTCCTCAATGGTGAAAAACTGAGAACTTTCCCCCTAAAGTCAGGAACAAGACAAGGATGTCCACTCTTGCCACTTCTATTCAACACAGTACTGGAAGTCTTAGCCACAGCAATCAGACAAGAGAAAGGAATAAAAGGCACCCAAATTGGTAAGGAAGAAGTAAAACTTCCACTTTTTACCGATGACATGATACTATATGTAGAAAACCTGAAAGACTCCACTAAAAAACTACTAGAACTGATAAATAAATTCAGTAATGTTGCAGGATACAAAATCAATCTACAGAACTCTGTTGCATTTCTATACACTTATTATAATGAAGCAGCAAAAAGAGAAATTAAGAACACAATCCCATTTACAATTGCACTAAAAAGAATAAAATACCTAGGAATAAACTTAACCAAGGTAGTAAAAGATCTGTACTCTGAAAACTATAAAGCACTGATGAAAGAAACTGCAGACAATATAAATGAAAAGACATTTCATGCTCATGGATTGGAAGAAGAAATATTGTTAAAATGTCCATTCTACCAAAAGAATCTACATGTTTAATGCAATAGCATTTTTTGTGGACTAGAACAAACAATCCTAAAGTTCGTATGGAACCATAAAAGACCCTGAAAAGCCAAAGCAATCTTGAAAAAGAAAAACAAAGCTGGAGGCATAATCCTGGACTTCAAATTGTATTACAAAGCTGGAGTAATCAAAACAGTATGGTTCTGGCATAAAAGCAGACACATCAATAGAACAGAAGAGAGAGCCCAGAAATAAATGCAGTATTACTTGGTCAATCGATCTTCAACAGAATAGGCAAGAATATGCAATGGGAAAAAGTCTCTTCAATAAATGGTGCTGGGAAAACTAAACAGCAACATGCAAAATAAAGAAACTGGACCACTTTCATACACCTTACACAAAAATGGATTAAGGACCTAAATGTGAGACCTTAAACCATAAAAATCCTAGAAGAGAGCACAGGCAGTAATTTCTCTGACACTGGCTATAGCAGCATTTGTCTAGATGTCTCTCCTAATGTAAGAGAAACAAAAGCAAAAAGAGTACATCAAAACAAAAAGCTTCTGCACAGCAAAGGAAACAACCAACAAAACTAAAAGACAACCTACTTCATGGGAGAAAATATTTGCAAATGACATATCCAATAAAGGGTTAGCATCCAAAATATAAAGAAAAGATATAACTCAACACCCCCCAAAAATAAACAATCCAATTAAAAAATGTGCAGAATACATGAATAGACATTTCTCCGAAGGAGAAATACAGATGGCCAACAGACACATGAAAAGATGCTCATCATCACTCATAATCAGGGAAATGCAAATCAAAACTACAAGGAGATATTACCTCCCACCTGTCAGAATGGCTAAAATAAAAAACACAAGAAACAAATGTTGGCGAGGATACAAAGAAACAGCAACCCTTGAGCACCGTTGGTGGGAATACAGACTGGTGCAATTTACTGTGTAAGAGAGTATGGATGTTCCTTGAAAAGTTAAAAATAGAATTACCATATGATCCAGTAATTACACTACTGGGTATTTACCCAAAGAATACAATACAAGAACACTAATTTGACAGGATACATGCACTTTTATGTTTACTGCAGCATTATTCACAATAGCCAAATTATGGAAGCAGACGAAGTGTCCATCAATAGATGAATGGATAAGGAATATGATGGAATATTATATATGTATACATATGTATATACATATACGTATATATATATACACACACACACACACACACATATATATAAATGATGGAATATTCAGTCATAAAAAGAACAAAATCTTGGTATTTGCAACAACATGTATCCATCTAGATAGAGAGTATAATGCTAAGTGAAATAAGCCAGAGAATGACAAATACCATATGATTTCACTCATATATGGAATTTCAGAAACAAAACAAATGAACAGGGGCGCCTGGGTGGCTCAGTCGTTAAGCGTCTGCTTTTGGCTTAGGTCATGATCCCAGGGTCCTGGGATCGAGCCCGGCATTGGGCTCCCTGCTCAGTGGGGAGCCTGCTTCTCCCTCTCCCATTCCCCCTGCTTGTGTTCCCTCTCTCGCTGTGTCTTTCTCTGTCAAATAAATAAATAAAATCTTTAAAACAACAACAAAAAAACCCCCAAATGACCAAAGAAAAGAAAAAGAGACAAACCAAAAAACAGACTATTAATTATACAGAACAAACTAATGGTTAGCAGAGGGGAGGTGGGTGGGGATTGGGTGAAATAGGTGAAGGAGATTACCCTTTTCTTGATGAGCACTAAGAAATATATGGAATTGTTGAATCACTATATTGAACACCTGACACTAATAGAACACTGTATGTTTACTACACTGGAATCAAAATAAACAATATAAGTAAAAATAAAAATATATTAGTCAAGAAAAAAAATAAATGCTAAAAGGTTTGTTCATTTTGCATCAACACTATATATTAGGGAACATGTTTAAAATGTCAAAAGGTGGGACATCTGCTAGGTGGCTCAGTAGGTTAAGCGACTGACTTTGATTTCAGCTCAGGTCGTGATCTGGGGTTGTGGGATCGAGGCTCCCATCAGGCTCTACGCTCAGCTGGGAGTCTGCTTGAGATTCTCTCTCCTTCTCCCTCTGTCCCTTCCCCAGTTCACACACACACTCTCTCTCTAAAAAAATAAAATAAATAAAATCTTAAAAAAAAGTTGGGGTACTGGGTTGCTTAGTTAGTTAAGCGTCTTTCTTTCTTTTCTTTCCTTCTTTCTTTCTTTTTTTTCTTTCTTTCTTTCCTTCTTTCCTTCCTTCCTTCCTTCCTTCCTTCCTTCCTTTAAAGATTTTATTTATTCATTTAAGACAGAGAGAGAGAGAGAGCATGAGCAGGGGGACAGGCAGAGGGAGAGGAAGAAGGAGATTCCCAACTGCACAGAGAGCCCGATGTGGAGCTTGATCCTAGGCCCTGGAGATCATGGCCTGAGCTGAAGGCAGATGGGTAACCATCTAAACCACCCAGACGTCCCTCTTTTTTTTTCCTTTTAAAGATTTTATTTCTTTGAGAGAGAGAGCAAGGTAGAGAGTATGAGTGGGGGAAGAGGCAGAGGGAGAAGGAGAAGCAGACTCCCCAATGAGCAGGCAGTCCGACTCGGGGCTCAATCCCAGGACCTCTGGGATCATGACCTGAGCTGAAGGTGGATGGTGAATCGAGTGAGCCACCCAGGCGCCCCAGAGTCCAACCCTGATTTTGGCTCAAGTCATGATCTCAGGGTCATGAGAGTGGACCCTGCCTCAGGCTCTGGGCTCAGTGTGTAGTCTGCTTGAGATTCTCTTTCTCCCTCTCCCTCCATCCCTCCCCCCCACTCATATGTGTGCACTCTCTACATACATACATGCATAAATAAATAAATAAAAATCTTCTAAAAAATGTTAAAAGCTCTCCACTAAGAAAAGAATCCAGGAATTCCCACTAAGAGAAAAATAGTTGAAATATTCTTGCTTTCTATCGCTTTTCTTACATTTGTGCCAAGAATTTTCTATTTTTCTTGTGTGCTAAGGAAACGTAAGCCGACTGAGAGAGACATATGAAGAGAGGCCAGAAAAGGCCTCCAAGATGGGGAAGACAAAAGAAAGCTGATGGAGTGTGTTTATTAAGATCTGAATGTTGAGTAACTGTGGGGTTTCTCTAACCTCATCTTATACTGACCGTCCATATTCATGCTCTAGTCTGGTGATTCAGGGTGATTTACAGAACTCTCAATCTGAAGTATTACTTTCAATTTCAGGGTTTGTTTTTTTTTTTATTTTTTTTATTGTTATGTTAATCCCCATACATTACATCATTAGTTTTAGATGTAGTGTTCCATGATTCATTGTTTGTGCATAACACCCAGTGCTCCATTGTGTGCCTGTTTTTTTAAGTAGGCCCCATGTCCAGAGTGGAGCCCAACATAAGGCCTGAACTCACAACCCTGAGATCCATACCTGAGCTGAGATCAAGAGTTGGCTGCTCAACTACGGAGTCACCCAGGCACCCCTCAATTTCAGTTTTAACACAAAACTTCCTCAGTTTTGTAAAGCTTTTATAAAAGAGGGACAGAAAAGTCGAAGAAGCAAGTGAGCAAGCAGTGAGCGGTTGAGAACTGTTCTTGGACCGGTGGTGCTGTAGGCAAGGTACGTCCATCTGCTTTTACCAGCAACATTGTCTTGAACTCAAGACTTGATTTCTTCCTCTTCCTCCCTTCCTCCCTTCCGACTTTATTTATCTACTTGAGAGAGTGAAAGAGCACAAGTGGGGGTAGAGGCAGAGTTCCCGCTGAGTGTGGCGCCAGATGGAGGGTTCGATCCCAGGACCCGGCGATCATGACCTGAGCCGAAGTCAGATACTTAACCAACTGAGCCACCAGGTGCCCCTCAAGACTTGATCTCTGATTCAAAGTGACAACTGAGGAATGGGCAGGAGGGGCAGGCTGCCTTTTGTCTGGCCCACAGGCTCTGTGGCTGGCTTTAGTTTTAGGGAAGCTCAGCTTCGCCATTCGAAACAGTCCCAGCTGCAAAATGACAGCAAAGCACACCAGGTCTCCGTGGATGCGCTGCTCCCAGAATGATGTCCGCCCAGGACAGCAGCAAGTAGGAAAGAGTCCCTACTTTGCTCTTACCAGGCTCTGTGGCAGGCATTAGAGTTCACAGAACAAGAAGTGCCCATCAAGGAGCTGACAGGCAATGACAATCTAAAGAGATAGTTTCTTTCTAATCTTGCTACTGGTCATACTTAGGAAAGCTTCAGATTGAGAGTTCTGTAAATCTCCATGTAGAAATAAATTTAGTTCCCACATCCATGATCTTTATTAGTTAAAAATAACTGTGTTGTCAAGTCTGTCTCTTTCTCCCTGCTCCCCTCTGGTGTTTGTTGGTTTATTTTTCATAGAATCTACACAGTCACCTGCACCATTAGTTAAATGTATAGAATCTGGGTTTAACAATTTCTTTAGATAATTCTCATGTAGTTCAAATTTTGAAAACCAGTCCTGAATAAGATCGAATGGTTGCACTTCATTAATTTGAACTTAAAAGCTCTGTGGCTCATTCACAGCTAAGAAACCACAGACCTGTTTTCATAAAGTTGTTCAGTTGCTCCTGTCACATCTCCCTCAGCTTCCTCTAATCTTCTCTGTAAAGAGGGGACTGTACACTTTCAGTCATTACAACGTAGCTGTTCAAGGCTTCTGTTTTACCTGCACGTTCTTTGCTCCCCACACTGAAGAATCAGACAAAAGGAGGTGGGACAGAAGCAGTGTGTTTGAACTTGCTTACTGTTCTTTTTTTTTTTTTTTTTTTTTTAAGATTTTATTTATTTGACAGAGAGAAACACAGCGAAAGAGGGAACACAAGCAGGGGGAGTGGGAGAGGGAGAAGCAGGCTTCCCGCGGAGCAGGGAGCCTGATGTGGGGCTCGATCCCAGGACCCTGGGATCATGACCTGAGCTGAAGGCAGACGCTTAACGACTGAGCCACCCAGGCATCCCTGAACTTGCTTACTGTTCTGATCTGACAAAAAATTTATTTGTAGACCTTGTTTCTTAGGAATCTACAGTTTGCAGAGTGTGTTGAAATGCATAGCCCAATGGACCAAATCTCCCAATGCAATTGTTGTAGATTAATCTCTATTTATTCAACAAATATACACTGAAATCTTATTCCATGCTGCATGCTATGCTAAGATAAAAGCATATGGTATAGGGCGCCTGGGTGGCTCAGATGGTTAAGCGTCTGCCTTTGGCTCAGGTCATGATCCCAGGGTCCTGGGATCGAGTCCCGCATCGTGCTCCCTGCTCCTTGGGAGCCTGCTTCTCCCTCTGCCTCTCTCTCTCTCTCTCTCTGTCTTTATGAATAAATAAATAAAATCTTTAAAAAAAAAAAGCATATGGTATATAATTTAATTATCAAAATATCCTCCAGGTTAGACCTATAATTTTATTCACATGACCCCTATAATTATCTTAAAAATCTTAGGTTTAGCTAGATGAGGCTCCTTGTTTAAGGTGCCATAAGCAGTAAATGATAGAGCTGGTGTTAGATGCATTTTGAATATGTGACATATAAATATAACACTGAATACTGGAGACATTTGAATATAATAGTATGTTTACATGTTCTGATTATGAAAAATACATATTGTCAACTGAGAAAAGGAGGTAAAACAGAGAAAGAACAAAAGTCTTTACTTGGGAGTCTCAGAATTGTAATTTGGGGAGCACAGATTCTGCAGTGAATAGAAAAATGTCCTGCTAACATGGGAAAAGCATGGGGGTTTTATGAGAAAGAAGGAAGGGGCAATTAGACAATTTAGATAAAGAAGAAAAGAGAAAAAACACTAATTTAATGCTGACTGGTTGAGCTGCTTCTGATTACCATCTTATTGGTGATGTTATTGGTGCTATCAAATGAAGCTGTCCCTGGTATGCATTAACTTTACTGTCCTCATATGATCCAAATGCCAGTTGCTCTGCTGAAATTTCATGAGCAATTGCTTGAAAACTATTACCACTATGGTCCAGTTAAAGAGCTCATTCTTTGGAATAGAAAATGGAGCTTCAAAATGGAGTCTCTTATGTCAAAAATTTTATATAACTCCACAATATTATAGAAAACCATTTTAATATAATGCAATCAAAAATATGCCAGTAGACCAAAATTGTACTTTTAATATTTAATTTTTTATAATAAACTTTAATTTAAAAAACGATTATAAGAGAATCCCATATACTGTTCCCCTAGATTTATCCACTGGTGACATTTTGCTAGATTTGCTTTATCTCTCTAAATATATGTGTATGTCTCCCTAAATAATACAAAATGATATTTGCATATATATATATTTTTTTGTTCCCATTCATAGGAGTAATTTGCAGAAAACCTGACCCTCTCAGCTAAGTATATCAGCCTGTATCTTTTAAGATTCAGGAACATTCTCCTGCCTTCCCTGGTTGAAAGGGAGGTTACATTCTTTAGATTGACCTCATTGCACTTACCACTCCCATTCCCAGCACTTGTCAACCTGCAGACCAAAGATGAGCACATGGGTCACACGAAAGCACTAGAGAGCACATTCTGATATGTGATCATGACCAGAAAACTCCCATAGGTTAACCTACTGTTAAAGGAACTGATAAAGGAACTGTTATCCTACTGATAAAGGAACTGACAGGATAATCAATGTCATTGAGGAAGAATATTCTGCCCAGTAAGTGGCTGCAGTAGCATGAGACAGAGAAATAGATTGTCCGGTTGTTGTTTTTGAAAAACTTTTAAAATTGTGATAAAAAATATATATAACATAAAATTTACCATTTCAACCATTTTTAGAGTACAGTTCACTGACACTAAGTACATTCTCATTGTCATGCAACTATTACCACTACCCATCTCCAGAGATTTTTTTTTTTTCATCCCAAATGGAAACTCAGTACTTTTTAAACAATAACTGCCCATTCCCCCACCTTCAGTCCATGGTAAACACTATTCTGCTTTCTGTCTCTATGCATTTGACTATTTTAGGTACCTCTTATAAGTGAAATCATACAATATTTGTCCTCTGTGTCTGGCTTATTTCACTTTAGAATAATGTCTTCAAGGTTCATCAATGTTGTAACATGTATCAGAATTTCATTCTTTTTACAGCTGAAAACTACTGCATTGTATGAATATGACACATTTTGTTGATCCATCCATCCCTTGATGGACATTTTCACCTCTTGTCTACTGTGAATACTGCTGCTATGAACACTGCTGTACACGTATCTGTTTGAGTCCCTGCTTTTTACATATACTCTGATCTGGAATTGCTGGATCAAATGGTAATTCTATGATCAACTTTGGGGGGAACCAGCATAGTGTTTTCCACAGTGGTTGTAACATTTTATATGCCTACCAGCAATGCACAAGCGTTCCAATTTCTCTACATCCTGGCCAGCACTAGTTGTTTGCTGTTTGTTTTTGTTTTCATTTTTTTTAATAATAGCCATCCTAATGGGTGTGAAGTTGTACCTCACTGTGGTTTTGATTTGAATTCCCATAATGATAAGTGATGTTGAGCATGTTTTCATGTATCTCTTGTCTATATGTATATCTTCTTGGGATAAATGTCTGAGTCCTTTGTCCATTTTTGAACTGAATTGTTTTTGTTGTTATTACTGAGTTGTAAGAGTTCTTATAGATTCAGGATATTAATCCCTTATCAGATGTGTGATACGCGGTTTTCTTCTCTTATTCTGTGGGTTTCCTTGTTACTCTGTTGATGGTGTTCTTTGATGCACAAAATTATTTTGATGATGTCCTATTTACCATTTTTTCATATTTTGATCATGCCTTTGGTGTCATATCCAAAAAATCATTGTCAAATCCAGTATCATGAAAGTTTTCTCCTGTGTTTTCTTCTATGAATTTTTGTAGTTTTAGTTCTTATGTTTAAGTCTTTCATATGTTTTGAGTTAAATTTTATATATGGTGTTAAAGTAATGGTTCAACATCATCCCTTTGCATGTGAATATCAAATTTCCCCGGCACCACTTGTTGAAAACCTGTGCTTTCCCCATTGAATGATCTTGGCAGGCTTGTCAAAAATCATTTGACCATATACGGGAGGGTTTATTTCTGGTCTCTCTGTTCTATTCCATTGGTCTATATGTCTATCTTTATGCCAGTCCCACACTGTGACTGGACTAATTTTGTTTACATACCATTTTCCTGATTTACTTTAGTTCTTTGTGTTTCCTCTTAGCTTTTTGAGCATATTTAAGAAAATTACTTTAGTCTTTGCCTAGAAAATGCAATGCCTGTGTTTCTTCAGGGATGTTTTCTGCCACATTTGTTTACTTCCTTTGAATGGGCCATATTTTCCTGTTTCTCAGTATGCCTTGTGATTGTTGTTGTTTCTGTTGAAAATTGGTCATTTATGGAAACAGCCACCTTTTCCATTCTTTGCATATTGGTTTTGTGCCAGGGAAGTCTTCTGCTAATTAGTTGGGTCTTAGTATTGAGCCTTAGCATTAACCTAGGGAGAAACCTTAAAGTCTTTTTAGGTCTTTTCTGAGCATGCATCTTCCCTGAGGTTATGTGCTGCTTTTTCAATTTTCCCATATACACTGCTTTTAAATGTCTTAATTTCCCTCAGAATCTCTCCTTGGGGCCTTTGACGGTCTATTGTTTGTCTCCACCCTGAAAAGGAAAAAAAATTATATTTCTCCTCTCAACACTATTCTCAATACTTCAGTTCTGGTCACCACATGTATAGGCAATTTTCCACAGTAAGCAATTCTGACACCAACAGTCTGAAGTTAGTGCGTGCCCTACACGTTAAGGGTCAGTCCTACAAGATGGGCCCCACTTCAGATCCTAATCCCAAATCCAGGGTGTCGCCTTGCTTCTGACTGGCTATGTTTGCCATCTCTACTCCAGGTTCAGTAATTTGCTAGAACAGCTTATAGAACTCATGAGAAACAGTTTACTCACTAGATTACTGGTTTATAAAAAAGCAGAAAGAAAAAGAAAGAAAGAAAGAAAGAAGAAAGGGAGGGAGGGAAGGAGGGAAAGAGAGAGAAAAAGAAAGAAAGAGAAAGAAAGAAAGAAAGAAAAGAAAGAGAGAAAGAAGAAAGAAAGAAAGAGGATACAACCCCGGAACAGCAAGATAAAAGCGATGTATAGGGCAAGGTATCAAGAAAAGGGTGTGGAGCTTCCATGCTCTCTCTGGGTACACCACTCTCTGAACACCTGCACATGTTCACCAACCTGGAAGCTCTTTAAACTCCTTCAGTTAGGGTTTTTAATGTAGTCTTCATTAAATAGGCATAATTGAGTAAATCACTGGCCATTGGTGATTAACTCAACCTTCAGCCCTCTCCCGCTCCCCAGAGGTTGGGAGATGAGGCTGAAAGGTCCAACTCTCTAATGACATTGTTGGTTCCCTTGGCAACCAGCCTTCATTCTGTGGTTATCCTGGGGTTCTTCCAAAATCATCTCATTAACATAAACTTTGGTGTAGGTGAAAGGTGCTTATTATGTATAACAGAAGACACTTCTTTCACCTTTTTCTCTCTGGAACTACTTTAGGACCTATTTTAGAACCAAAGACAAAAGACCAAATATTATAACAAAAGATACTTCCATTACTTTCATCACTTGGGAAATTAAATGTGTTTGGAAGCTGTGTGTCAGGAGCAGGGACAAAGACCACATACATACTTCTTATTGTAAATCACAATATCACACACTCATAATATTTTGCCAGAGGGGTCTGAAAGTCAGTCTCCCTGCAGCTTTCCCAAGCAATGCCCCTTGCTTCTCCCTGACTGATATCTGAATTAGGTGAAACAAAGACCATTCTTTCAGGCAGCTCAGAACAGATTAGAACATTATAAACTAGTTTGCTCTGCTCCATCCAGTCTAAAGGAGGGAAGTGGGAACTGAACTACTGCCTAAGATGGTCTTTTTTTTATTTTTTATATTTATTTGAGAGAGAGAACACGAGCGGGGGGTGGGGGGCAGAGGGAGAGGGAGAAGCAGACTCCCTGTTGAGCAGGGAGACCAACACAAGGCTTGATCCCAGGACCCTGTGATCATGACCTGAGCTGAAGGCAAATGCTTAACAGAATGAGCCACCCAGGCGCTCCTAAGATGGTCTGTTTTATGTCTTCACTGGTAATCTCTCGCCCCTGGCATCTGCAGATCCATCTCTCTGTAGTTCATGAGCAATACCCAGGAAACCAATGCCAGTGCTTCTTTCCATCTGATATCAAAGTTATGTCACTACATTCCTAGCCCCTGCCCCTGCCTGAGATCCATGTGACATGAAACAGAGACCTGAAGAGGTAAACCCTAGACAGGTTAGAACACTGTGAACAAGGTCTGCTCTGTTCCCTCTGGGTCAAGGGAGAAAAGTGAGAACTGGGTTGCCACCTACTCCAGACCAAGACTAATACCACACCAGGGAGTGTGTGGGCCAAGGACAAGCAAAAACACCACAGAATTTCCTACCATTTTTAATATGGCTTTTTCTTGACCAGGTGTTTGCTTGGTTGCTTTAGACCTTTGACTGTTTTTACAGAACTACTATAAGATTATTCTAGCCAATATTTTGATTTTTGATATCTCCTTGGGGAAACAAGAGCTTGGAGATTCCCAGCTTGCCATTTTGTTCAATTGTTTAGGTTTAATCCTGGCTTTATGACTTACTCAGCTTTTGTGAGACTCATTTATCTTATTTGCAAAGTGGGTACGATAATTTCTAACTTGTAGTTTCTCCTAAATATCAATGAGGTATGTGTCACAGGGCCTGGTATATTGTAGACCCTCAGTGATAGTAACAGTTGCTTGAATTTTATTATTACTATTGAAGCAAAACTTTGGAGAATAATAATACCCTGTGTTTCATCACTAATATCATCAGAGATTTGGGGCACAAATAGAGGAAGCCCTCTGCAGTCTGCTAATTCTAGGTTACATTCTGTTCCACAGAAAGTACAGAAGTTTCACCTAGTCCTAAATTGATGGATGCTCTGGATAACTCTAAGTCAGAGAATGACTTTGGAATCTTATTTCTACTAGGAGGCTTTTCTAAGTTGGCAGGTTGCCATGGCATCTGGACCCACTATGACGGCCCCCATTTGTCTGGTGGAAAACAACAATATGCACCTGTCAGTGAACCAGACAGCTATACAGATTCTTGAAAGGATTTCTCAACCAGTAGTGGTGGTGGCCATTATAGGGCTGTATCGTGCAGGCAAATCCTACTTGATGAACCATCTTGCAGGACGGAACCGAGGTGAGTGTTGCACTCATTCTGGGGCCTACTGATTACCTCTAGCTACAGCTCTTAGACCTTTAGTTTTCTTCCCTGGGCACGTGAAAGGAGAACCCAAATCCTCTCAGTCAACCAAACTTCCACTTCTAATTCTCACCACTAAATTACTCTTACTGTAATCTGTTATCATACTGTTTTACTACTGTTAAGGAAAATCTCTCCTACTAATGCTCAGGATCCCACCTTTTTAACCTGATCAAGTACTGGGCTCTTATAATTACATGTCTTCTCTCTCTTGCAACACATTTGCTTTTTTATGGGATAGTCCCATCAACATATAAAGATGTTTGAATATCTATTGAGGAGGGATAGAAGCAGAAAAATGTTCACCTTTAGCCCAGAAGGCTGACCTATAGCCTGCTTGTTCCTATAAGGATCAAGCATATGCTGACTGTTACATTCTGAAAGGGTCTCTGGACTGCCTGTATATCTCAACAATAGTAAATATTGAACTGAATGAGAAGCACCAGAGAAATCTTGTGAAAGTAGTTTTATGAGTAGAAATTCGAAGGAACATTTATGATCTAATACTCCCTGCACATCCCCTTCCTCTTGAGCAGTAAGCATATAATACGAGCTGCACACAGCAAAAGTGTAGCTCTCTTTGTCAATGGGTCTTGTTCATGTGCTACTTGAATAAACTAAGTTGCACTGTGAAATATCTCAAGAATTCTTTCTTGACGCTTGTGCTCACGGACCCCACATCTATCATCTTGAAAATCCTTCCTGGATTTCATATCCTATTGTAGTTAACAACCTTTCTCCCCTCTTTTTTTTTTTTTTATCACATTGGCAAAACATATGATCTCAATTTCCTTTTTCTACTTTTTCTTTTCCCATTTTTCTCTTTAATCCACTGCTCTCTGACTTTGTGCCTCACCATTCTTTCAAAATGCTCTAATTATGGTTATCAATGATCTCCATTTTTTTTTTTTTTCTGCTTCATGAATGCCTCTTTGCCTCCATCTTGACCATTTGCTGGCATCACTGCCCTCCTTGAAACAGATAACACACAAAGTAGGACACGCTTAAGGAATTTGAGAAAGAACCATCTTCTATGCTGGGGTATTTACATTCCAGAAAGTCTGACATTGTACCCTTTGGTTACCTAGATGAATCTTCTGTCATTGTATGTTGCCTTCTCCCCTCCCCTTCCAGGTTTCCCTCTGGGCTCTACAGTGCAGTCCCAAACCAAGGGCATCTGGATGTGGTGTATGCCTCACCCCTGCAAGCCAAACCACACCCTGGTCCTTCTGGATACCGAGGGCCTGGGTGATGTGGAAAAGGTAAGACAGGCAGTCACAGATAAATCCTTTTTATTCTGGATTTGCTCCTTACCTCTTCATGATATTTTATAATTTAACTGCTGTAATCTATATGCAAAATCTAGAAATCCAACTATAGTAAATGAGGCATGCTGGTTTATTTGAAGTTCACTTCTAGGTGAGATAGGATATATTAGATAAAATCTTCTATTTCTTGATACTGGATGAATTATTTTATTAATTTTTTTAAAAGATTCATTTATTTGAGAGAGAGAGACCGCGAGTGGGGAAGGGGGAGAGGGGGAGAGAGAAAATCTCAAGTAGACTCCCTGCTGAGCACAGACCCTGATGTAGGGCTTGATCTCATGACCCGGAGATCATGACCTGAGCCGAAACCAAGAGTCAGATGCTCAACGGACTGAGCCACCAAGGGGACCCTGAATTATTTGATTAAATTTAAGAAATAATTATTGAATAGCTGAGCTGCAGCCTCCTGGCTTAGTACTGTAGTTATTAGTCACCACAGTAAAGGTCCTGCCCTCAAAGCATCTTCAGTCCAGTTGAGAAGACCACACATATGAAGACTTCCAGTAAGCCTTCATAAAATACACTAAAATAAAATACACTCTTTCTCCAACTTTCATAGTTCTGCTCTTCCTTGATAAAATTCTAAATTTTCATTTCTATTATAGCTATAGGTTCCATTGCTTATGTACATTACTAAGATATAAGATTACTAATATCTTTATAGATATTGTCATCTTTGTTACATTCATTGTTATGGATGTTTGTCACCACTTTGAAATAGTCACCTTGAAAGTAACAATTGCCATTTTCAAGTTTGCTTTTTAAATATAAGAGCAGTGGGAAACATTCAGTAGCTTCCTATAAACATTTGTTGAATTTAATTGAATATAATCTGAATCCCCAGTAATGGCAATTATGGTATATTTTATATAGCTATATGTAGAATGAATAAATGCTAACACTCATCACTGAATACCGAATTGCACAGCAGGTACTGTACTAGTTATTCTATATATGTTACTTTATTTCATCCAATAGAAGAATAAGCAAGCTCTGTGAAGATTAGAGTCTCTTTATATATGAAGAAGTCACAATCACGAAAAGTCTTCGTAATTGTCAAAGTTGTTATCTTTATCTATGTCTGTCTTCAAACTTATTTCTTTGCATGGCAAGTATGTTAGCTGAAATAATAAATGAAAGACTGATAGAAGAAGTGTCTGAATGAATTTCTAAAGACTAAACTCCCAAAACTCTTGCTCCAATGTGTTTTCTAGGGTGACCCTAAGAATGACTCATGGATCTTTGCCCTGACTGTGCTTCTGAGCAGCACCTTTATCTACAACAGCTTGGGCACCATCAACCACCAGGCCCTGGAGCAGCTGTAGTATCCTTCCAGGGACCAAGCCACCATGTTTCATTAAGTTGATGGGAATAGAGATCAAGTTGGTTTCTCCATCCCTGTCACTTAGCTGCCTTTGGTGGAGCAGAGGGGACCCAGGGCAAAACAGAGTGTTTATAATAATTTTTTGTTAGAGAAAAGTGGGAATGATGGGTGGGAACTTCCTTTTCCTTAACTGTGCCCTAGTTATGTGACAGAGCTCACAAAACTAATCAGGGCAAAGTCCTCCCCAGAAGAGGATGGAACAGAAGATTCCACAGAGTTTGTGAGTTTCTTTCCAGACTTTATCTGGGCTGTAAGGGATTTCACCCTGGAGTTGAAGCTAAATGGTCATCCTATCACAGAAGATGAGTACCTGGAGAATGCCTTGAAGTTGATTGCAGGTATCAGAGCATGACCTGGTCCAACAGAGGGTGGAAGCTACTAAACACAGTCCACTATCTTTGGGATTACATTTGTATTCAAGACCAGATTGAAATCTGTAGAAATGGTGACTTGAGGTTGGGTTGAAAAGCTCTAGGAACTGGAGTTTAAGTTCACCCAAGAAAAGTAGAGCCTGGGCTAGAATGAAATTATTCAAAACCGATTTGTTCTTTAAATAATGGCTAATTTAGCTACCAGACTTCAGTGGGTGCTTAAACTTTCCAAAGACCAGAGACATGTTCCTTACTTGGGCTTCTGTTTTTCTGTGTTGAAGAAAACAACTGACTGAAATGTATTAGGCATAAAATTACAAGGAAAATCAATATATTACTATATATACAGTTCAATAAAAAATATATTTTACAGTTAGATATTAATCTTCTCAAAGAAGGATATTACTTTCTAATGCCTGTATAGATATATCACATAAAAAATGACTGTGTATTCTAAATAAACCTGAAGAAGTATGCCTTTTCAAGCTACACCTTTTCAATATTTCTGAAAATTATCAGAACATTCATTTTACTGTCTATATCATAGTTTTCTCTTAATTCTCACATATTTATCCATGTTATAATTTTGAAATAATAAATTATTTTAATGGGTTACATTTATAGTGGTATATATCTCATCTCTCATCTTGAGAGAAAGATCAATTCTGATTATTCATTCTTGCTTTCAGTTTTCTACTTACACCTTCCCAAAACATTTAATGAGAAACTGGCTAGGCAGAAGAGCAATGCTGTTAAATCAAGTCTAGTCCTTTACCTCAAGGCGTTTGTAGAGTAGTGGTGACATTCTAGAATTACATTTTAGTTACATTTACTCCTCCGAGGTTTTTGTGAAATAAAATCGCTAACATTATGCAAATTATTTCTAGCATCAAAGCAGTTTTCCTTAAATAACCAGAGTGTCCTAGTATGCCTAATACTGTTGTTCCTAATACTGCTCCATTATTCCTTGATAATGATATATATTATAAATATATATTTAAAATGGTCCATCAATTTAAAAATGAGACAATGCACTTTCAGTTTGCTGAGACATTTCAGGTCAGCCATTTTAGATTTAGAACAGAAGGATTTATGTGGCTTTTCTTGATCCCAAGCTCAGTTTCTACATTAGACCAAAAAGTTCCATTTGACCTTCCATTCTTCTAGCCATTCATTCAGTAAACATCTAATGGACAACTGTACCACCATTTTCAGGTCTGGAGTTACTAGCCATAGGGTTCTTTACCTGGATCACCTGTCTTCCCAAATTTCTCTCCAGAATGCTACCATT
Organism: Neomonachus schauinslandi; assembly: GCF_002201575.2. Taxonomy (NCBI): domain Eukaryota; kingdom Metazoa; phylum Chordata; class Mammalia; order Carnivora; family Phocidae; genus Neomonachus; species Neomonachus schauinslandi. The sequence continues at coordinate 73,629,764 of NC_058406.1, read as the reverse complement.
GGTATGAGTTTGCTGTTCAAGGAAGTATTGAATGTCTGATATAAGCATAGAAGACAGCAAAGAATCAAAATCCCTGTCATAAAAACTGTTAGCTCCCTTGCCTCAAGACTGTTCCCACAGTAATCTGTTGTTCCTATCCCTCAGGCAACAATCCCAGAATCCAAGCATCCAATCTACCCAGAGAGTGCCTCAGGCATTTCTTTCCAAAATGGAAGTGTTTTGTCTTTGACCAGCCAATAAATGACACAAAACTTCTAGCCAATATTGAGAATATGCCTGAATATCAACTGGATCCTAAATTCCAGACACAAGCAAACAATTTTTGTTCTTACATCTTCACCAGGGAAGGACCAAGACTCTCAGAGAGGGAGTCACAGTCACTGGGAATCGTGAGTCGTCTTTTCCCATTTCTATGGGGCCTAATATCAGCATTTTTGTTTGATTCTATATGGAATTCTAGGTATACACACATTCACACTCCCTGAAGAGATGTGTATATTTTATAATTATCTCACTTTGGAGGGTTTATAAATCCCTCTCCAAAACTGCACACTTTGTCACTGGTATCTGTGTCATCCACTTATCTGAAAAAAAAAAAATCCTCCACTGATTAAAAAAAAAATCACTAACTGGGGATAAAAACAGAACATACTGTTTTTTTTTTTTTTTTTCTCAAGGGAACTCCCATCTGGTAAGTGTTATTTGCAAAAAAATACAAAAATATTTTGGGAGTTTAGAACAGTACAAAAATAAATAGTATCCCATGAATCAGTGATTATCCATTGGAAGCTTTAAAATTCAGAATAAATATAATCTGATTTATCTTGCCTCATCTGTCTACCTATATAATCTATTTTGCTTTTAATTTCTTAAAGGGGAAATTATGTTTTCCAGATACCCTTTAGTATGTTAGATAAAGGTAAATTTTTAATTTTTTAGCCATGTGGCCTGGAGAACCATAAAAATTAAGAGTCAATAGGAAAACAAAGGTGAAGATAGAGGAGGCAGGGCTGTGTGTGGCATGGGGTGGGGGGATGGGGGTGGTGGGTATGAGTGCGCGTGACTTCAGAAATGTAGTCTCAGAATCTGGTATACTATGGGGTGATAATTTGATATTTATCCCTTTAATATCCTGGCTCATTCAGGGCTGAGGACTCTGGTGGTCCTATATGGATACCATCAATACTGGTTCAGTGCCTTGTTTGGAGAACGCAGTGACAACTCTAGCTGAGCTTGAGGACTCAGTGGCCGTGCAGAAGGCAGCTGACCACTACAGTGAGCAGATGGCCCAGCGAGTGAAGCTCCCCACAGACAAGCTCCAGGAGCTGCTGGATGTGCATGCAGACTGTGAGAGGGAAGCCACTGCAGTGTTCATGGAGCACTCCTTCAAGGACGACCAGCGGGAGTTCCAGAAAAAGCTGGTGGTAATGTGTCTTAGTATTTACTCTTCAGGACTCTTCCTTTTGAAGAAGGAAGCCTAGAAGTACCTTTATGGACCTCCTGGCTCATCTCTTACTCAAGGACAAAGCAATCTGGATTCTCATGAGAGAGTTTTAAAGGACTACCTTTCTTTCTTTCTTTTTTTTCCTTCAAACCTGAGGCACTTTGTCTAGAAATCTCCCTTATCTCTTAAGTAAAATCAATATAGATATCCTCCTGACCTGAATATTTCTATGGATTCTAAGCCTGCCCAGAACACCCAAAAGTCATTCTTGAGCATGGATGCTTTCTGAGAGCACACTCCTATTGTCAGGAAACAAATTTTCTCTCATCACACCCTCATTCCAGGCCATTTTCAATTTACATTGCTCCTTGTTGTATCACCATATCATTGAAGATAAAATCACTGAATGCTCCAGTTGCAAGGAGCCATAGAGATTAGGTAATACAACTCCAACATCTCAGAAGAACCAAGGAGGTTAAGAAACTTGCCCATAGTCTTGCAGAGAGTATTCAAGGTTGTGAGTAAATCAAGTCTTGTGATTCCTGTTTTATTCCATGTCCTTCTCCAACAGAATGCTTTTTTCATGAGGACCATAGTTAGACCAATCCTTTTACCAGATTCTTTGGAATGGTATTTTTTTCTGTTCCTCTCTTCAGGTGATATCCCCCTACTTTTCCCTTGTAGGAACTCATAAAGGATAAGAAGGAGCATTTCTTGCAGCAGAATGAAGAGGCATCCATTGAATACTGCCAGTCTAGGCTTGATCAGCTTTCACAGGTCCTAATGGAAAGTATTTCAGCAGGAACTTTCTCTGTTCCTGGAGGGCATGAGCTCTACAGGGAAGCAAAGGAAAGTATTGAATGGAACTATTCACAAGTGCCCAGGAAAGGAGTGAAGGTGAGGAATACGGGAGCATGGGAGGCCTACAGAATAGAGCCAAAAGGGTCTCCAGATAATCTGAGAGCACAGCGCCAGTTGTGGGTGATAAACAGCATGGGGATATCATGACAGCTTTAGCTTTTAAGGACCACTATTTGCTATTTACTCCTGAGAAGAGTGGAAATGCCTATTCCCAAAAAAAAAGAGTATTGATTTCTGACATCCATAGGAGATAGAACAGAAATTACTCATTTCCCAACCAACAACACAGCACTGAATATGGCAAGTGCTGACAATTTACAAGTTAAAGTAAGAATCCTCATACTTATGTATGATCAAAAGTAAGAGAGGAAGTCAAATATACAGACAACTGCATACAAAGTTATAACACATATGAACCTGTGAAAATGGGCTCCATATGATGCAATATTATGGAGCTATAAAAAGGATGAGATCATGCCATCTGAGACCTAAAGGATGCCATAGATGGACCTAAAGGATATTATGCTAAGTGAAATAAGTCAGACTGAGACAAATACGATATGATTTCACTCATAAGTGGAATCTTAAAAAACACCCGCAAGTGAATAAACAAAAAACAGAATCAAACCTATAAATACAGAGAACAAACTGATGATTGCGAGAGAGGAGGGGGATGGGCAAAATGAGGGAAGGGGAGTGCGAGATCCAGGCTTCCAGTTATGGAATGAATAAGTCATGAGAATGAAAGGCACAGCATAAGGACTAGAGTCAACAATATTGTGATAGTGATATAACGAGACAGATGGTAACTACACTTGTGAACATAGCAGAAAATATAAATTTGTAGAATCACTATCTTGTACACACAACCTAATGTAACATTGTGCATCAACTACACTCAAATTAAAAAAGTATAATAATAAAGAAAGAAATAAAAGAAAATGGGCTACATAGGTTGTAGTAATAAACATAATAATTAATAATGCAACTAATATATACTGGACTCTTATTTCTTATAGGCATAATGTAAAGCTGTTTCCCTAGACCCTTAAGTTTAATCCTTCAAACAGCATTAAGAAATGTCTATATTTATTGTCAACATTTTACGTATCTGAAATGAGAGGCACAAGCAGGTTAAAATAACTTGCCTAAAGTTAAAGTCAGCAAATAACAGAGGAGAGCAACAGTACAAATTAGAGGCAACATTAGAAAGCAAATACATAAAACACCAGAGATTGTGGATTTATAGAACTGAACATAGTTCTGACTGGCTGGAACCTAGAGTGCGGAGAAGGAAGTAGCACTGGGGGAGAGCCTGGAGGGACACAGGAAGCAGGAGATATGGAGTCTCTGGTCACACTAAGGTGCTTGGACACCTTGTAGGGAGCCACTGTAGAATTTTAAGCATGAAGCACAAATTACATGGACATACTTGTTTTTGCAGCACTAATCTCCATAGTGGAACTCTAAGTTCTTTGCTCCTTCTTGGTTCCTCAGGCAAATGAGGTCCTCCAGAGCTTTCTGCAGTCGCAGGCTTCAATAGAGGAATCCATCTGGCAGGCAGATAAAGCCCTCACTGACAGGGAGAAGGCCATAGCAGGTATGGGGCAGGGCTTGGCTCATAGTGGGTTGGGTAGGTCCCTCTGTCAGGTATAAGGGTAAAACCTTCCTGAAACAAGGAGCGTCCTCTCCTTCTGAGGCACAACTCTGCTAAATCTAAAAACAAGGGGAGTTGTAGTTGTATGTCAGCCAGACAGGGCCTTTCCCACATTTTGAAATTCATGAGGAATTCAGAGATTTTCCACCTTCCCTTCCAATTTTCTTTTGTCTCTGAGCTCTGGAGGGTAGAGATCAATCCTCACTTAATTTTCTTCCCTCTCTAAACCTTCCTGTGGTAGCGGAGCAGGTCAGCAAGGAGTCAGCTGAAACGGAACAGGAGCTGCTAAGACAGAAACTACTGGAGCAGCAACAGCAGATGGGAGGTGCAAGAAAGGACTCTCCAGGAAAACATAGTCCAACTGAAAGAGAAGATGGAGAAGGAGAGAGAAAACATACTAAAAGAACAGAACATGATGTTGGAGGATAAGCTGAAGGTAAGTCTGGCCATGGCCTTGGTAATGCTCGGTGGTCCTTCTTCTGGTACCTCAGGAAAGGATGAGTGAAGGCTACAGGGATGGAGCTCAGGAAGTACCACTGCCATTAACTGCTTGTAATTTATTAAAACCCCGAATCCTTTGAATTCTTCTTCTTCTTCTCCCTCTCCTTCCTCTTCTCCTCCCTTTCCTCTTCCTACTCCTCATCCTCTTCCTGCCCTTCCCCTCCTCCTCCTCTTTCTTTTCTAAAGAAGCCTTTGAACTCCACTCTATATGCAGACTTTAGAGAGTTCAGGATGAGTATGACACCTCCAAGTCCTTGGAGAATATAAATAGCATTTGAGTTGCTATTTTGGGAATTTAAAAATGATCTCATGAGGCTTGATTAAATAGATATTCCAACCATATGCAATTTTTAATTAATTTTTTATTTTTAATTAACATATAATGTATTATTTGCTTCAGGGGTACAGGTGATTCAACAGTCTTACACAATTCACAGCGCTCACCATAACACATACCTTTCCCAATGTCCATCACCCAACCACCGCATCCCTCCCACCCCCCTCCACTCCAGCAACCCTCAGTTTGTTTCCTGAGATTGAGTCTCTTATGGTTTGTCTCCCTCTTTGGTTTCATCTTGTTTCATTTTTCCCTCTCTTCCCCTATGATCCTCTGCCTTGTTTCTTAAATTCTGCATATCCATATGTATTTAAGACGAGCAGAAACTGGTTTGCTTTACCAAGATCACTGACAATTATCAGAAACTCTATTGCTACTTAAAGACCCTGAGGTAGATCTATGCTGACATAAAACTATCAGAAATGTACAGACTCAAAAACACAGGGAAGCGATAGCTTCTAAATTTGGTATTTTATCTCCAGGTGTGGGTAGTTTACCCAAGTTACCAAATGGCATAGGGAGGAATTCTCTCATTATCCATCAGGACATGTTTATGATAGATTTCTAGAAGAGCTTATAACTTCCCATCATTTCTACTATTTGGGTGACCATACCAACCCAAGTGGAACTGAGTGTGATCAGACCAAGTCTACCTTCCAACTGGCATTTTTTTTTTTTAACTGAAACATGTTACATTTGTCCTCATGTCAGGCTTAGCATCCTAGTAAACTTTAATGGTGTGTGAATACTAGGAAGGCTTTAAATTATGCTTCATCTCAATGTTTAGGTCCAAGCCAGGTGATATTCCTCACTGCAAAATTCTCCTTTCTAGATTAAGAAGGAACAATTTTGGAAGTAAAACAAAGATAGTTTGACCACGTTTTTATATATGAAGTGCAGTTCTTGAAAAAAATGGTAATTTTACTTCTCACTTTTTGTTTAGGTCCAACATAATCTGCTCAATGAAAGATTTAGCAAGAAATATGAAGAGATGAATGAAGAGATAAAGAAGTTGAAATACAGGGTTGATGCTACTAAAAATAATGATACTCTCTGGTTTGCACAAGTCTTGGAGGATTTAGCAATGAAATTGTTTCAATATTTACTTCTCCTGTTAGAACACTTGATAATATGCACGGTGTGAGCTCACTATTTATGAATTAGCTCTCCTTTTAAAGAAATTAAAGAATGTGGCTATATACTCTGGCCTATTTTTGGTGCATATGCTTTTCACTTTTATCCAGAAAAGTTTTAAATATAAAAAGTGCCTACAAGAGGATAGCAATGCCTGCCCTACATTAGACAGAATAAATGCATGTACACTTTGATATATAACTTTTAGGAAATCTACATCTGCAAAATTATAAATATATATAAAATCCACTGAGGCCTCACTTTAAGTGACAAAAGCTTGCTTAATTAGATTATTGAATTATCTATATCTATATATTGGTAATATAAATTGAACATGTGCCAGTCTGAACACTGGAATACTATGTAGCCAGTAAATAGACAGTGGAGCTGTATTTGTGAAAACATAGGAAATCTTGAAAATATAAAGAAATAAGGAATAAAACAGTGTGTATAATGTATTCACTATAAAAAAATTATTATGTGCAATTATACCTATCTATGTACAAATAAAATATCTCTGGAAAATTTGTTAGAAACTAGTATCACTGGTTCCTTCTGAGAAGAACTGAATGGCATCAGGGGTGGAAGGGACACATGCTCTTCATTATATATTCTTATCTTTTGACTTTTTTAAAGAAATCTTGAATTTCCATTTTATAAATAAATAACAGAAAATATAGAGTATAATACTAATAATGATAATCATAAAAAGAATGTGAAATTGGCTATGAGATAATGAAATTCCTCACTATTTCTAGAAATGACATCAGCCTGCTCAATGAGGGGGTCTAAGACTAAGATCAGAGTACCAGGATGCATAAAATTCACATCTTAATCTTGTTTTCATTTTGGCCTTGGTTTTTAATCCCTTATATTTACTTCAAAACTAAGTTATAAACTTTCATGTTGCCCTTTTAAATCTCAGCTAGAGTAGCCCCTACTTCCTATATTTGAATTACACTTTTTAAGATGTTAGAAGCAAATATAATTTATAATATTTATAGTATATAAATATATATGAATAAATTATATATTAATATAATGTATTAATCACAGAATCAATTACAATAATTATGCAATTATATTATATTAATAATTATAATTATATTAATATTATATATATTATATTACATGTATAATAAAATATTATTCAGCCATAGAAAAGAATGAAATCTTGCCATTTGCAATGACATAGATGGAGCTAGAGAGTATAATGTTAAGTGAAATAAGTCAGAGAAAGACAAATATCATATGATTTCACTCATATGTGGAATTGAAGAAACAAAACAAATGAGCAAAGGGAGAAAGAGAGAGACAAACCAAGAAACAGACTCTTAACTCTAGAAAACAAATTGATGGTTACCAGAGGGGAGGTCAGTGGAGGTTTGGGTGAAATAGGCTATGGGGATTAAGGAGTGCACTTGTGGTGATGAGCACTGGGTGATTAAAATACAAACTTAGGGATCCCTGGGTGGCTCAGTCAGTTAAGTGGCTGCCTTCAGCTTAGGTCATGATCCCAGGGTCCTGGGATTGAGCCCCGCATCAGACTCCTTGCTCAGTGGGGAGCCTGCTTCTCCCTCTGCCTGCCACTCCCCGTTTGTGCTCTCTCTCCCTCTCTCTCTGACAAATAAATAAAATCTTTAAAATAACATAAAATAAAAACTTTAAAAAATGAAAATAAAAATAAAACTTATCAAAATTTGTGAAATGCGGTGCAAGTTGTTGAAGGAGACTTGTAAGATTTTTTTTGATATGTAATTTGACAGAGTATGAACTAAATTTTGGGAGGGGGACTAAGGAGACACTAAGCAGCTGAGTGTTTTTAAAATTCATCTAACTGGGTAAAATATCCACTGTTTGCAATTAGTTTTCTCAGCCTCAGATAGTTGCCTCTGGGATCCCTCAAGAGCCCCTAATGGAGGGAAGGGACCTAAAGGTTGAGTGACTATAGAGAGTTGAGGGGCTGGAGTGGGAAGGGAAAAGTCTAACAAGGGTGGACCGAAGGATGGAGTATGTAGGAGCTTTTGAAGGGTGAAATATTAATAGATTTCAGGTCTTTAACAGCCAAAATGGAAGTGTTGCATGGTCAAGAAGTAGGAAACAGAAGTCCCTTATTTAGTAATTCCTGAATTATTGGCCAGGTCTCTCTCTGTTATAAATTATATTGGAGAATCCTGGGGAGCAACATGAATGGATCTATACCTATTATGGTGTTCTATCATGGGGTTCCATACCCCATGAATGCCTGATATCAGAATTCCTTGCCCACAAAAAGGAGAAATCCTGTCCACTAGTTGGTTTAAATCTTCAGTAAGATGGGTACTAAGGGAGTCAGACAAAGACATTAAGGGACACAGGTGTGAGGGAGATGAATATGGGGACTTGTGAAGGGAGTCCTTCAAGGTCACAATGAATTCAATACCCCATTTCATGAAACTATTGGGATAGTTAGGCTAAGAAGGAAATTGTTGAGCCCTAAGAGATCCTATAAAGTTACTGAGGGACTAGAAGGCAAATTATGAGGAAAAATTTTTTTTAATTTAAAACTTACTTAATATACAGTGTAATATTGGTTTCTGGAGAATTCAGTGATTCATCACTTACAAACAACACCCAGTGCTCATCCCCAAAAGTGCCCTTCACCCATTTATCCAATGCCCCCACCTTTCTCCCTCCATCAACCCTCATTTTTTTTTCTCTATCATTAAGAGTCTCTTATGGTTTATTTCCCTCTCTCCCTTCCCTGCCCCCTCCCCTATGTTCATCTGTTTTCTTTCTAAAATTCCACATATGAGTGTGATCATATGGTATTTGTCTTTCTCTGATTGACTTATTTCACTTAGCATAATACACTCTAACTCCATCCATGACGTTGTAAATGGCAAGATTTCATTCTTTTTGATAGGTAATATTCCACTGTGTGTGTGTGTGTGTGTGTGTGTGTGTATCCCCACATCTTCTTTAACCATTCATTAGTCAATTGGCATTGGGCTTTAACCATAGTTTGGCTATTGCTGACAATGTTGCTATAAACATCATGGTGCATGCATCCCTTCAAATCTGTATTTTTGTATCCTTTGGGTAAATACCTAGTTTTGCATATGCTGGGTTGTAGGGTAGTACTATTTTTAACTTTTTGAGGAACCTCCATACTGCTCATCAGAGTGGCTGTACCAGTTTGCATTCCCACCAACAGTGCAAGAGGGTTCCCCTTTCTCTGCAACCTCACCAATACCCGTTGTTTCTTGTGTTGTTAATTTTAGCCAACCTGACAGATGTGAGATGGTATCTCATCATGGTATTGATTTGTATTTCCCTGATGATGAGTGATGTTGAGCATCTTTTCATGTGTCCATTAGCCATCTGGATGTCTTCTTTGGAAAGACATGTCTTCTGCCCATTTTTATAACTGGTTTATTTATTTTTTGGGTGTTGAGTTTGATAAACTCTTTATAGATTTTGGATACTAACCCTTTATCCAATATGTCATTTGCAAGTATCTCCTCCCATTGTGTGGGTTGCCTTTTAGTTTTGTTTGTTGTTTCCTTCACTATACAAAAGCTTTTTATCTCAATGAAGTCCCAATAGTTCATTTTTGCTTTTGTTTCCCTTTCCTCTGGTGATGTGTCTAGTAAGAAGTTGCTATAGCTGACGGCTAAGAGGTTTCTGCCTGTGTTCTCCTCCAGGGTTTTGATGGTTTCTGTGTCACATTTAGGTCTTTCATCCATTTTGAATTATTTTTGTGTATGGTGTAAGAAAGTGGTCCAGTTTCATTCTTTTGCATGTTGCTGTCTAGTTTTCCCTACATCATTTGTTGAAGAGACTTTTTGTTTCCCCCATTGGATAGTCTTTCCTGATTGTCGAAGATTAGTTGACCATATAGTTGTGGGTCCATTTCTAGGTTCTCTATTCTGTTTCATTGATCTATGTGTCTATTTTTGTGCCAGTACCATACTGTCTTGATGACTACAGCTTTGTAATATAACTTGAAATCTGAAATTGTGATGCCTCCAGTTTTGTTTTACTTTTTCAGAACTGCTTTGACTATTCAGGGTCTTTTGTGGTTCCTTACAAATTTTAGGATTATTTGTTCTACCTCTGTGAAAAATGCTGGTGCTTTTTTGATAGAGATTGCATTAAATGTGTAGATTGCTTTGGCTAGTATAGACATTTTAATGATATTTGTTCTTCCAATCCATGAGCATGGAATGCTTTTCCATTTCTTTGTGTCCTCTTCAATCTCTTTCATAGGTGTTCTATAGTTTTCAGAATACAGATCTTTTATCTCCTTTAAAAAAAATTTTTTTTTTCATCTTTTACGTCTTTAGTTAGGGTTATTCCTAGGTATCTTTTTGTTTGGGTGAAATGTCAAATGGGATGGATTCCTTGATTTCTTTTCCTGCCGCTTCTTTATTGGTGTATAGAAATGCAACAGATTTCTGCACATTTATGTTATATCCTGCAACTTTTCTGAATTCATGTATGACTTCTAGCAATTTTTTGGTGCAGTCCTTTGGGTTTTCCACTTAGAGTATCATATTGTCTGCAAACAGTGAAAGTTTGACTTCTTCCTTGCTGATTTGGAAGCCTTTTATTTCTTTGTGTTGTCTGATTGCTGAGGCTAAGACTTCCAGGACTATGTTAAACAGTAATGGTGAGAGTGGACATCCTTGTCTTGTTCCCCTGACCATAGGGGAAAGGTTCTCAGTTTTTCCCCATTGAGGATAATATTAGCTGTGGGTCTTTCATGTATGGCCTTTATGATGTTGAGATATGTTCCATCTATCCCTACTTTGTTGAGGGTTTTATCAAGAAAGATGCTGTATTTTGTCAAATGCTATTTCTGCATCTATTGAGAGGATCATATGATTCTTACCCTTTCTTTTATTAATGTGGTGTATCATGTTGATTAATTTATGGATGTTGAACCATGCCTGTAATCCAAGAATAAATCCCCCTTAGTCATGGTGAATAATTCTTTTAATGCACTGTTGGATCCAATTAGCTAGTATCTTGTTGAGACTTTTTGCATCCATGTTCATCAGGAATATTGGCCTGTAATTCTCCTTTTTAGTGGGGTCTTTGTCTGGTTTTAGGATCAAGGTAACACTGGCCTCAGAGAATGAGTTTGAAAGATTCCCTTCCATTTCTACTTTTTGGAACGGCTTCAGAAGAATAGGCATTAATTCTTCTTTAAATGTCTGGTGAATTCCCATGGGAAGCCATCCAGCTCTGGACTCTTTTTTTTTGGAAATTTTTGAGTACTGTTCAAACTTTCTATTTCTTCCTGTTTCAGTTTTGGTAGATTATATGTTTCTAGGAATTTATCCATTTCTTCCAGATCACATAATTTGTTGGCATATATTTACTCATAATATTGTTTTATAATTTTTTTGTATTTCTGCAGTGTTAATTGTGATTTCTATCCTTTCATTCATGATTTTATTTATTTAGGTCCTTTCTCTCTCTCTTTTTTTTTTTTTGATAAGTCTGGCTAGGGGTTTATCAATTTTGTTAATTCTGTCAAAGAACCAGCTCCTTGTTTTGTTGATCTGTTCCCGTTTTTTTTTTTTTCCTATACCACTGATTTCTGCTCTAATCTTTATTATTTTCCTTCTCCTACTGGATTTAGGCTTTATTTGTTGTTCTTTTTCCAGCTGCTTTAGGTGTAAGGTTAGGTTGTGTATTTCAGACTTTTCTTGCTTCTTGCGGTAGGCCTGTATTACAATATACTTCCCTCTTAGGACTGCCTTTGCTGCATCCCAAAGGTTTTGGACTGGTGTGTTTTCATTTTCATTTATTTCCATGTATTTTTTTCTATTTCTTCCTTAATTTCCTGGTTAACCCATTCATTCTTTAGTAGATGTTCTTTAACCTACATGTATTTGAGGTCTTTCCAAATTTTTTCTTGTGGTTGACTTTCAGTTTCATAACATTGTGGTCTGATAATGTGCATAGTATGATCTCAGTCTTTTTGTACTTGTTGAGGGCTGATTCGTGACCCAGTATGTGATCTATTCTGGAGAATGTTCCATGTGCACTCGAAAAGAATGTGTACTTTGCTGCTTTAGGATGAAATGTTCTGAATATATATCTGTTAAGTCCATCCGGTCCAGTGTGTCATTCAATGCCATTGTTTCCTTGTTGATTTTCTGCTTACATGATCTGTCCATTGCTGTAAGTGGGGTGTTAAAGGTCCTTACTATTACTGTATTATTATCAATGACTTTATGTTTATTATTAATTTATATACTTGGGTGCTCCCAATTTGGGGGTATAAATATTTACAATTGTTAGAACTACTTGATGGATAGACCCCTTAGTTATAACGCCCTTCCTCATATCTTGTTAGAGTCTTTGCTAAAATCTAGTTTATCTGACATAAGTATGGGTACTCTGGCTTTCTTTTTATGTCCATTTGCATGATAGATGGTTCCCCATCCCCTCACTTTCAATCTGCAGATGTCTTTAGGTCTAAAATGAGTCTCTTGTAGGCAGCATATAGATGGATCTTGTTTTTTAATCCATTCTAATACCCTATGTCTTTTGATCAGAGCGTTTAGTCCATTTACATTCAGAGTGATTATTGAAAGATATGAATCTATTGTCATTGTGTTATCTGTAGAGTTGGTGGTGATGTTCTCTGGTTCTCTATAGTCTTTGTTGCTTTTGGTCTTTGTTCTCCACTCACACAGTCCTCCTTAATATTTCTTGCAGGACTAGTTTAGTGGTAACAAACTCCTTTAGTTTTTGTTTGTCTGGAAAACTCTTCCTCTCTCCTTCAATTTTAAATGACAGCCTTGTTGGATAAAGAATTCTTGGTTGCATATTTTTCCTATTCAACACGTTGACTATATCTTGCCACTTTCTTACGGCCTGCAAAGTTTCTGTGGACAGATCTGCTGCAAATCTTATGTGTCTTTCCTGTAAGTTAAGGACATTTTTTCTCTTGTTGCTTTCAGGATTCTTTTCTTGTCTGTGTATTTTGTGAATTTGACTATGATATGTCTTGGCAATGGCTGGCTTTTGTTTACTTTAATGCGAGTTCTCTGTGCTTTTTGGATTTTGATGCCTGTGTCCTTTCCCAGATTAGGGAAGTTGTCAGCTATAATTTGCTCCAATAAATGTTTGGCCCCTTTTTCTCTCTCTTCATCTTTTGGAACTCCTATTATATGAATGTTATTCCATTTTAATAAGTTGCTGAGTTCCATAAGTTTACCTTCATGATCCATTACCTTTGTTTCCCTCCTCTTTTCAGCTTCATTATTTTCCATAATTTTATCTTCTATATCACTGATTTGTTCCTCTGCTTTGTCCATCCTCATTTTTATGGCCTCCATTTGGCTTGCATATTGGTTATAACATTTTAAATTTCAAACTGACTAGATTTTAGTACTTTTATCTCTGCAGTAAGGGATTCTCTAGTGTCTACTATGGTTTTTTCAAGCCCAGCTAGTATCCTTATAATTGCTTTTTTTAAAATTCCAGTTCAGAAATCTTCTATCTGCATTGATTAAATTTCTGGCCATCATTTCTTCCTGTTCTCTCTTTTGGGGTGAATTCCTTCATCTCATGATTTTGGAGGGAAAAAATCAAAAAATGAAAATGAAAAAGTGAAAAAAAAAACAACTAAAAATAATATAAGATAAAATAAACTACATAACCGAAACTAGATCCTGGGTGTGCTTTGGTCTGCTTGTTACAAGACCCTTGTTAGTAAAAAGACAGAAAGAAAAAAAGAAAAAGAAGAGAAAAATAATTAAAAATTTAAAAATATATAAAATCCAAAAAAAATTAAAAAATGCTCTTTCTGTATCCAAAAAGCAAAACAAGAAAAAAACAAAAAAAACAGAAAGGAACAAACAATAAACAAAAAAATTCCAAAGGATGCTAGATCCTGTTTCCCCTAGAGCTGAAGCCTTACAGTACTCTATAATCAGCAAACATAGTGTGGGCAAGGGGTTTGTGCTGGTTTTCTGGGGGAGGGACCAGCTGCTCTGATTCTCAGGTGAAACTGCCCTAGTGGAGATGTGCCTGCAGGTGTGTGTGGGGGGGATGGGCCTTGATGTAGTGGCTCCATTCTCCACTTGGCGCTGTTTAGCTCACTGAGGTGACTCAAGATGGAAGGTGTGGGGTGAAAGTGGCTTTGCCCCGTTCTCTCATCTCCAGAGTGGGAAATGCATGCCACCCCCCTTTAGTGAGCCCTCACAGATGTGTAAATAATGACCCCTCCTATGTTCCTGGTTTCCATCAGTCAGATCCACACCTTCACCCTGTATGTTTCAGCACCTGACAAAGGGCTCAGCACTCCTGTGTTTTATCTCAGGCGAGGCTGTGTTTGAAAACCCCACACCTTGAGGCATGGACCCACACTGATCCTCTCGGGGAGGGTTTCCCTGCCTTATAGTTGGTGTTCGTTTATAACAGAAGACAGTGGTGTGACTGGGCAGCAGTTCTGAGTTTACAGTGAATCGAAGCACACAGCTGGCACCAGGTTTTGTAGCCCTCAGCTGGTGTCTTTGTTCCTATAGTGGTGGGCTCAACAGCTCGATGGCGCCCTCAGGGTCCTTGGCCTGTGGGGAGGCTGTATCTCCTCTCCCCAAAGCTTTCAAGCAGTGGCCAGTGACGACTTGTCCCAGAAAGCAGCAGTGTGACTGTGTAGTGATTCAGAGTTTATAGTAAATTGTAGCACTCAGCCGGCTCCACCAGGATTTGCAGCCCTCAGCGAGCATCTTTGTTCCTATACAGCTGGGTGAGCAGAGCAATGGCGCCCATAGGGTCTTTTGCCCGCAGAGAGGCCGTATCACCTCTCCAAAAATGCACTCCAAGGAGAGGAACTGCTTCTCCCCGTGTGACCCTCAAGATCCTCAGGCTACCCACTGTTGGGGCTCAGGTCTGCTCCCTCCCCGGGACACCTCTCAGTTCCCCAGGCATGAACCTGACTATGTCTAGAAGCTCTGATACCTCAGAATCTGTGCTCCACTGTTTATAGAAAACTGGTGGTATTGTAGCCCTCTCCTTTTCTTCCATCAATGGTTTAGAGCAATAGTTTCTTTGTGCAGTTCCCTCTGTGTGTTTTCACTCTTTATTCCCCCCATGCTTTTTCTCTCTCCTCCTTCTCTCTCACTACTCCCTCTTCACTCAGGGCTCCCTCCTCTGGGGGGGCACACACCACTCTTTTCTCCCATGGAGAATACACTCAGACTCTTAAGAATCAAAATCTATCCTTACTGCACTATAATGGACTATCATCTGGAGCACTGGATCAGGAGTCAGACTCACCAATGGATCCCTGATCAATCAGTCAGGAATGGGGACAAAGGTCTAACAGATGTGTACTTGGAGTATCAGGTGAGAGTTCTGGAAGTATAATGATGAAGTTGATTTTATCTGAGTTGCAGCACCAGAATATAAAAGAAACATTACTCTGACACTTACTAAAATGATAAGGAGGGCTTTAATCAAACTATTGCAATAGGTGTCAAGGCTGTTGCAACAGAGAAATACTGAGCTCAATTCCAAATATAGCAAAGCCAGCTGGGAATATATAGTTGACAAATAGAGTGACAGGTTCTATGAATGTAAAGGTACTAAGTAATGAGGGTCGGAAGATTCTTCCTAAACTGGCTTAATAGGATTCTTGTTAAAGAGAGCAAGGACTTAGATATTAAGTGTCTTAGCCACTTCAAGCTGCTATAACGAAAATACCACAAATGATGCTTAAACAACAGAAATTTCTTTCTCACAGTTGTGAAGGCTGGGAAGTACAAGATCGCGTTGTCAGCAGCTCCTGTGTCTGGTAAGAGCTTGACTCCTAGTTTGTAGATAGCTGTTTTTTCATTGTATCTGCCCATGGCCGAAAACAGAGAGAGATTCTGTTTCATCTAGTTTTTATTAGGGCATTAATTCTATTCATGAAGGTTCCACTCTCATGATCTAATTACCTCCAAAAAGCCCCACCCCCAAATGCCATCACATTGGAGATTTAGGCTTCGACATATGAATTTTGGGGAGACACATTCAGTCCATCGCATTCTACCCTTGGCTCCCCCAAACTCATGTCCTTCTCATGTACAAAAAGCATTCATTCCATTCCTATAGTCTCAAAGGTCTTAATGCATTCTAGCATAAATTCTAAAGTCCAAAGTCTTGCCTAAATATCATCTAAATCAGATATGAGTGAAAGTTGAGGTGAAGATCCATCCTGAGGCAAAATTCCTCACCAGCTGTGAACCTGTGGAACCAAACAAATTATATGCTTCCAAAATACAATGGTGGGACAGGGTAAAGATAGACATTCTGTTTCAAAAGGGAAAAATAGGAAAAAAAAAAAAAAAAAGGTGTGAGGGTCCTAAGCAAGTCTAAAACCTAGCAAGGGAAACTCTATGACATTGTAAGGCTCAAGAATAATCCTCTTTTTCTTGATGCTCTGCCTTTTGGATAAACTGGGGCAGTGGCCCTGCTTCTATAACTCTGCATGGTGGGGATTGTGTGGCTGTGTCTCTGCCTGGCAGGGGTCATGTGCCTGTGGTTATACACAGTGAGGGTCATGCCTCTACAGATCCTCCACTGGATATTGCTCCTACCCTTTGAAATCGAGGTGGAGGCAGCCCTGCTCCCCCCTTCCCCCAAGGTCCATGCACTCTGGGCCTGGGGTGGGAGTGGCAACCCTGATAATCTCTGAATCAAATTCAGGGTCCTTCTCCCCTTGTCTGAAAGAATAGCACACATTAGCCGCAGAAGAGCGCTATGGTTGTCTGTTGGGTCTAAGAAGTCTGAGAGTCTTTGTTCATTTCATCCTGTTTTCTCTCCTTTAGTTCCAGTTAGCAGGGTTTCTGCTGGCATAATCCCATCTCTGATCTTGCCTTTTGTTGAGATGGCTGATTACATTTGTGGTTCATACCCACACTGACCTCCTTATGAAGTGGCCCATCTGCCACCACACCCTTTCTGTTCTCTTCTGAGAACACTTTCTTATTTTTTGTAATATGAGAAGCCTGAGAATTTTCCAAATCTTTAAGTTCTGGTTCCTTTTTGCTTAACAAGTGGTCTTCAACCACTTTTTCTCTTCTCACATTTTACTATAGGCAGTCAGAAGGAACCAAGATGATCCTTCAATATTTTCTTAGAAATCTCTTCAGTTAAATATCCAACTTGATCTACATTCTACAAAGTACTAAAATGTGAACATAATTCAGTGAGATTGTCACTTTATGAAAAAGATCATCCTTCCTCCAGTTTCCAAAAGCATGTTCCTCACCTCTGTCTGAGTTCTCACCAGAATCACCTTTCCAGTTCTCTTCATGGCAATATTGGCATTTTCTAGAAGATACTTCAAAACTCTTCCAGCCTCTATCCATTACCAGTTCCAAAGCTGCTACCATATTTTTAGGTATTTTTTAAAGCAGCACCTCCCTTCTTGATACCCAATTCTTTCTTGGGAGAACACAAGCATTTAATCCATGCCTTTAAGAGCAGGTGATAAGGAATCTTAACATATAGCAACGGTGGGGGAATCTCAATAAACTAACTTTGCAAGATTATTTTTTTTTAAGATTTTATTTATTTGTTTGACAGAGAGAGACACAGTGAGAGAGGGAACACAAGTAGGGTGAGTGGGAGAGGGAGAAGCAGGCTTCTTGCTGAGCAGGGAGCCCAATGTGGGGCTCGATCCCAGAACCCTGGAACATGACCTGAGCCAAAGGCAGACGCTTAACGACTGAGCCACCCAGGCACCCCTAGCAAGATTATTATTGAAGTTGGGCTAGGGGCACCTGGGTGGCTCAGGTGGTTGAACGTCCAACTCTGACCTCAATTCAAGTCTTGATCTCAGAGTTGTGGGTTAATGCCCCACATGGAGCCTACTTAAAAACAAAAAAAGAAAAAGTTTGGCTAGGCAAGCCAAGGACAAGGACCAAGGTCAAGGCCTGGTTGAGAAGAGAAGAGAGCTCAGAGAGACCCTCACCAAAGATTGGTGAAGAAAGAAATTTTTGTCCTTGGGTGCAAACTACATGTGCTTTCCCCTCAACTTTGCTGTGGACCTAAAATTGCTCTAAAAAATAAAGTTATGGGCAATTAATTTTTTTTTTTAAGATTTTATTTATTTATTTGACAGAGAGAGACACAGCGAAAGAGGGAATACAAGCAGGGGGAATGGGAGAGGGAGAAGCAGGCTTCCCGCGGAGCAGGGAGCCCGATGCAGGGCTCGATCCCAGGACCCTGGGATCATGACCTGAGCCGAAGGCAGACACTTAACGACTGAGCCACCCAGGCGCCCCCAATTAATTTTTTTTAATTAAAAAACATGGGCAAAATTCCTGATGCTCCGCAAAAGAAGATATATGAAAGGCCAATAAGAACATGAAAAAATATTCATATATTTATGTAAGTTAAACTACCATGAGCTAACAATACATACCCATCAGAATGGCTAAAACTACCAATGGCTAAAGACTACCAAATGTTGGTGAAGTCGTGGAGCAAGTAGAACTGTCATATATTGTTGGTGGAAGCATAACATGCTACCTCTACTTGGAAAAGGTATGACAGTTTCTTTTAAACTAAACATACACTTACCCTATCACCCAATAATTCAATTCATAGCTATTTACCCAAGAGAAATAAAAACATACATTCACAGAAAAAAAATGATAAGGAAATAACTTATTTTAAAGTAGGACTGGACAAGAGAACCAATATGTTCTTGGAAGAACCTGGCAAAATCCTCATTGAGACTTAAAGAATCCCATAAAATATTGATACAGAAAAAACGAAAGCAGCTCACACTTAACATAACTAAGTGCACAATATAAAGATGCACCATGAATAGGAAGGAGCAAAAACAAAAGAAAGTAGAGACCTTCCAAGTCTTTAGACATAGAATTATCAAAAGCATATGAGGAGCATCTGGGTGGCTCAGTCAGTTAAGTGCCTGCTTTTGGCTCAGGTCATGGTCCCGGGGTCCTGGGATAGAGCTTCATGTGGGCTCCCTGCTCAGTGGAAAGCCTACTTTTCCCTCTCCCTCTGCCCCTCCCCCCACTTGTGCTCACTCTCTCTCTCTCTCTCTCAAATAAAATGAATAAAATCTTTTTTTTTTTTTTTTAAAAAAAAGCACATTAAAAAACTTCAATTCTCTATGCTTAAAGAAATAAAAGACAGGGGTGCCTGGGTGGCTCAGTCAGTTAAGCGTCTGACTCTTGGTTTCAGCTCAGGCCTGCTAAAAAATCTTAAAAAATAAATAAATCAAAGAAAAACTTTAAAATATCTGCAGGAAATGGTAAACTACAAGATTACATAATGTATTTGAAAATGAGCTTATAGAAAATCCAAAGCAAAAATTAAAATAATTTTTCTGAAAAACTCAAAAGATGGGTTTAGAAGATTAGACCCTCTCTGTGGAGAAAATAAAAGTCACATGCTCCAACCCACTGATTCCTGTGGTACTTCTTTAGGTCTTTGTTTGTTGTAGCTTTATCAGTGGGTGAGGAAGTGTGCCCTACTTCATTAA
This sequence comes from Neomonachus schauinslandi, assembly GCF_002201575.2. Lineage (NCBI taxonomy): Eukaryota > Metazoa > Chordata > Mammalia > Carnivora > Phocidae > Neomonachus > Neomonachus schauinslandi. The sequence continues at coordinate 73,610,323 of NC_058406.1, read as the reverse complement.
ATGTTTTCAGTATTTTGTCCTGTTATTTTTTATTCAGAATAATGTTAAGTAAATAACTGAGCTCAAAATATAAATCCCAAACTCTCAGTAATAATACAAAAGAAATCTAAGCAAAATCCCTAAAATTCCTGGGTTTTGTATAATACATTTGTCTCTTGGACAGAGTGGGTTTTTTTTGAGTCACAGAACAATCAAAGCAGCCTAACACAAGTGATAGTGATCATGATGATGACAGCAACAAACACAATGCTGACAAGAGCTCACCTTCATCAATTCATGTTTTGATACTGACCGTGGATTTTTCATATATATTTTTTTACAAGGTTACAATGCAGAGAGCAAAAGTCATTGTGCAGTCCTGACTGACAACCAAAGCCGGCACTTTTAAACAGGACTGCATTTAGTCACTCAGTGCATATGTACTGACCACTGACCACGTGCTGGGCCCTGTGGAAGGCACTGGAAGGCACTGGGAAGGCACTGAGGATTCTGTGGTTGGAATAATAGCCGTGGTCCCTGTTCAGAAATCAGACATTAAAACAAGTTATACAAACAAATGTAATTTTCGAATGTCTGAGAAGCACTGTAAAGGAATAATACTGGGTGCCTCGAGTAAGTATAGAAAGGACACCCGATTTAGATTAGTCAGCCAGCCATCTTACCCTGACGAAATGAGAGGGAAGATGCATTTTTTTTTAAAGATTTTTATTTATTTATTTGAGAGAGAAAGAATGAGAGAGAGCACATAAGAGTGGGGAGGGTCAGAGGGAGAAGCAGACTCCCCGCCGAGCAGGGAGCCCGATGCGGGACTCGATCCAGGGACTCCAGGATCATGACCTGAGCCGAAGGCAGTCGCTTAACCAGCTGAGCCACCCAGGCGCGCGGGAAGATGCATTTTTAATAAGAGCGCCATTAGGGAAGAAATGAGGGGGAAGGAGGGTTTATGGGCAAAATTCCTGATTGCACAAGAGGTGGGTGTGTTCGGGACCTAAATGAAAGTCCATGCACTAAAGCTGAGAGAATATATGATGGGAAGAGGAGCCAGCAGCAGGCAGACTGTAGGATCTTGCGGCCCCAGTATGACAACCGCAAGCTTTTATGGAAAGTGACATGACGTATCTCTTTTACAAAACTCACTGTGATGACTGGGTGAAAATGAATTGGAGCCTGCCAAAAATGATGATTCCTGGCCATGCCATCAGCCCTAAAAATAGGCTTTTAAAAATTACTAGCCTCTTTGTAAAAGATTTAAAATGCTAAGTGCCATACACTTGCTTAAAAAACAAGAGGTGCCAGGGCGCCTGGGTGGCTCAGTTGGTTAAGCCACTGCCTTCGGCTCAGGTCATGATCCTGGAGTCCCGGGATCGAGTCCCGCATCGGGCTCCCTGCTCGGCAAGGAGCCTGCTTCTCCCTCTGACCCTCCCCCCTCTCATGTACTCTCTCTCATTCTCGCTCTCTCAAATAAATAAATAAAATCTTTAAAAAAAAAAAAAAAAAACAAGAGGTGCCAGACTCTTACACATAACGTTTTCCCCCTTGCTCCCTCCAAACTGCACACACTTCCAGTCACTACTTTTTTTTTTCCAGCTTTAGTAAAATATAATTGACAGATAACATTGTAGAAGTTTAAGGTGATCTCTAATTAGGTTTGAAAATGATCTAATATAAAGGTTTTTTACCCAGGAAAACAATCTCTTAAGTCAGTTAAGGCCCTTTGAAATGGTATTTCCTGTGAACAGAGTTCAGATTTCAACTGACAGCAACGAAGAGCTACTTTCACAACGGACTTATTTCCAGGAAATCAGGTACCTTTCTGTATGAGCAAAACAACAGACTATTTTTGATCATGTAATTTCATAGCAAAATGTGTTAGAAGTGTTCAGTTAAACCACTGTCCCTCACGTGCTTTTGTGTGCTCTCTTTAGACACCACATTCTTCTACTAGTGGCCACCTGCATTTCACTGGCCAGAAAAAATTCATGAACTTTACAACTGCCTGGCTGGGAACTTCACCAAAACCCGAGTGGTGTAATTCAATCCAAGCTGCATGGCTCTTTCTTTCTGTGATACGTCTTGCTACAGAGTTTCCAAAGCAAAGGTATCTGGGCAATATTTGAATTTAGAGTCTTCCACACACAGCCTTCTTTCTTAGAATAGATACTAGGATAACATAAAAAGATGAAGATTTATTAAACATCCAATCCTCTGGATAGAGAGGCAAATGTGCATTGTAAAAATTCATTGACATGCCTACTGGAGCAGAGGGGGTGAATACAAGGATGTGATACCTACACAATAAAAGATGGTGCTACATTGCTTTGTTAGAGAAATTTTAATTGTTCCTAAAAGCAAGGTAGAGAGTAAACGAAAGAATAGAATAGGCAGAGGAAAGCAGAGCCAGCAAGGTAGAAAGGGGCTGGGTTTCAGTGGAGTGAAATGCTCACGGTTCCCTTCAAGCTGTAACAAAGCAAAGAAATCCTAGGAAATAAAGATGTCCTCCCTCATCTTTAATAAAATCTATTACAACTCAGATAAGTTTTTTTTTAAGATTTTATTTATTTATTTGAGAGAGAGAGAATGAGAGACAGAGAGCACGAGAAGGAAGAGGGCAGAGGGAGAAGGAGACCCCCTGCTGAGCAGGGAGCCCGATGCGGAACTCGATCCCAGGACTCCAGGATCATGACCTGAGCCGAAGGCAGTCGCTTAACCAACTGAGCCACCCAGGTGCCCTATTACAACTCAGATAAGTTTTATGGATAGTCTTGCATTTGGCAGTGGGGCTCTATCTCTGATTGAACTACCACCTAAAAGGTGAGAGGTCAGCTTCCCCAAGATTGCAAAAATTATGCTGCCAAGAATCAGACAAAGACCCAGCGTGCTCTCTGCTAGCCCTTGAAACTACCCAAACGTCACACGAAAATAAAGGGAATCACTCCTCGATGTGCTTTTCCCTTTGGGAGTCTGTATAATTTGGGACAGTATGTTTGAATTATATAAATGGGTTTTTATTCCAATAAATGATCTTAGCAGAGTGAAGAAGTTCACCATGAACTAGCAAACCAAAAAGCTCTGAAAGTGAATTCCTAGGGAAGGGAATGGAAGTCCATGCCACATATTCTTGAACTGCTCTAAATTCTTTACTATGTCTCATATGTCAAGACAGAATGACCTGGAGACTGGCTTACATGCATGAGATTGGCCCTTGGTGCTGGAGGATAAGGTACAGATTATGTGCTGCCCAAAACTAGGGATGGTCTTAGAAACGCTGAAAAAATGAAAGCAACCTAAATGTCTTTCAAATGGATTTCAATCAAATCCAAAAGTTATATATGTATCTATTTAAGCATCTACTCAAGAATACACTTACTAACACACAAGATCTCAAAAAAATTTGTGTGAAAAAAGAAATATTAAAAACAGATATATACTAAATGACATCATTTTCATAATAAAATAACAAAAGGATATCAGATAGCCAATAAACATATGAAAAGATGCTCAATTATATGATGCATTAAAATCACAATGTGTTACCAATGCGCATCTGCCAAATGAAAGATAAGCCAACAATACCAATGATCCATGAGGCTGTAGAGTACACGGAATGCTCTGTGATGCTAGTGCAAATAGAAATTAGTACAACATGAAAATGTTTGGTAGTATCTGCTAATGCTGAATGCCTTTACAGAAATCTTTTTCTATGTATATGAACATCTTTTCTATGTATATACACAAGAAGAATGTGTACATAAATGAATGAAAAGATATGTAAAATAAAAATTGTTTTCATAATAGTCAAAAAACTAGACAATGCTCAGCGCCTGAGTGGCTCAGTTGTTAAGCGTTTGCCTTCAGCTCAGGTCATGATCCCAGGGTCCTGGGATTGAGCCCCGCATCAGGCTCCCTGCTCCACGGGAAGCCTGCTTGTGTTCCCTCTCTTGCTGTGTCTCTGTCAAATAAATAAATAAAATCTTAAAAAAAAAAACAACTAGACAATGCTCAAATGTCCATCAACACTTGTGTCAATAATTATGGTGATTCATAGAAGGGAATACTGTATGGCAATGAAAATAAATGATCTACAGCTACATACAAAAATATGGACTAATCTCACAAGCATATTGAAAAAATATACTAGATACTAAAAATTACATAGTTTATGATTCAATTTTTTTATAGTGCTAAAGCAGGGTAGTTGTTATCCTTGATTGGGAGGGACGGGAGGTGACAGAGCAGAATGGCAGGGTGAGGAAGACTCTGGGAGTCCTGTCATGATCTGGTATTTGAATTTGGGTGCTGGCAATGTGGATGTGCTTAGTTTGAAAAATTCATTGGCATACACAGATTTATGAGGTGTGCACTTTTTTGTATATATATTTATGCTCAAAGAAGATTATTTAAAACACATCTAGGAATAAATTAACAAACATATACAAGAACTATACATGGAAAACTAGAATATTACTGAGAGATTTTCTTTCTTTTTTTTAAGGTTTTATTTATTTATTTGAGAGGGAGAACACAGGCGGGGAGAGAGAGAGGGAGAAGCAGAGGGCCCACCGAGCAGGGAGCCCGATGAGGGGCTCGATCCCAGGACCCTGAGACTAGGGCCTGAACCAAAGGCAGACGCTCAACTGACTGAGCCACCCAGGCACCCCTATTGAGAGATTTTAAAAAGGCCTAATCAATGGTGGGACATATAAAGATCATGGAAGACTCGTTATTTTTAAAATTTCATTTATCTCCAAATCTATAGAATCAATGTAATTCCAAACAAAATCCCAAAGGATCTATTTGTTAAAAAGGCAAGCTTATTCTAACATCTAGGTGGAAATGCAAAAAAGCCATGTACGGGCAAGGCAATTTTGAAGAAGAACAAAATGAGAGAAGTTGCCCTATCATATATCGAAACTTATTATAAAGTTAGAGTACCTAAGCATGGTATGGGTGCCGGCATAAAGGAATGGATAGAAGCAACAAGCTAGAGAGCTCAGAGACAGACTGAGGTGGGGATGGGGAGGTGATTCATGGCAACTATTGGGAATTCTATAGTCTTTCCAATGCATGGTGCTAGGTCAATGATATATCCATTAAAAAACCTTAAACTTGAATCCTACATCCCACCTTTCACAAAAGTAATTTTTACATGGTTTGTAGATCTAAATGTGAATGACAAAACAATAAAGTTTAGAAAATATTAAAGATACTATTTTCATGTCCTCCAGGTTTGGAAATAAGACACAAAAGCACTACGTACAAATAAAATGTTGAGGGGCATCTGAGTGGCTCAGTCTGTTAACTGTGGACTCTTGGTTTTGGCTTAGGTCATGATTTCAAGGTCTTGAGATCAAGCTCCGCATTGGGCTCTATGCTCAGTGGGGAGTCTGCTTCCCTTCTCCCTCTCTCTCTGCCCCTCTTCCTGCTCATGTACTCTCTCTCTAAAATAAATAAAATTTAAAAAATTGAAAACTTTAACTACTTAAAATTAAGATCTTCTGTTCATCCAAAGACACCATGAAAGAATGAAAAGGCAAACCAAAGACTTCTATTATATGTACACATGTGTCTATATATGTATGTATATGTACACATGTGTCTATATATATGCATTATTATTTATGTATATATGAACACATACACAAACACACATAAACTCAACCTCAGAATATATAAAGCAGTCACAGGGGCCCCTGGGTGGCTCAGTCAGTTAAGCGTCTGACTCTTTTCGGCTCAGGTCATGATCTCAGGGTCATGAGATCAAGCCCAGCTTGGAGTCTGCTTGAGATTCTTTCTTTCCGTCTCCTTCTGCCCTTCCCCCCTGCTTGTACTCTCTCTCAAATAAATAAAATCTCAAAAAAATAAATAAATAAAGTGATCATCAAGTCAAAGGAAAAAAGACATACAACCCATTAGAAAAATATGCAAGACAAAAGGATATCCAAATAAATAATAGACGTGAATAAACCTCCTATTTATCACTAATTGTCAAAGAAAAGCAAATTAAACCTGCAATTAAAACTACAAGCTCACCAAAATGACTAAAATTTTAAAGTCTGGCATTTCTACATAATGGTGAGACTATGGAGCAGTGGAAGCTTATACATTGCTGGTGAGAGTATAAATTGGGATATTTATATTGAAAAATTATTGGATATTATCTACCACAAAATGAACACCACAGGGACCACTAATTTCTTAGATATATGCCCTGAAGTGCTTATGTACATGCTGAGTGTCATAAATGACACCTCAAGTTCTCATCAGCAGAACGGATAATACAACTGAGGTACATTCATCAAATGGCATACCAAACTGCAACACATATGAATAAATTAGTACTGAAACCAACAACTTGAACAAATTATAAATCATAATGTTGAAGAAGCCAACATAAAACAAATCATCCTGTATCATTCAATTTATGTAAAGATACAAACAGGCAATAGTAATCTATGGTGCTAGAAGTCAGATTTAAGTTTCTGTATTAATTATCTATTACTACACATAAACTTCCCAAAACAACATCTATCATCTCAGAGTTTCTAGAGGCCAGGAATCTAGGCATGGTTTAGTCTGGTCCTCTGCTGCAAGGTCACTCACAAGCTGCAATCAAGGTGCTGCCTGGGACTATAGTCATCTCAAGGCTCAACTGAGGAAGGATCACCTTTCCAAGCTTAGTCATGTGGTTGTTGGTAAAATTCATTTCATCATGGGCTGTTGGACTGAAGGCCACAGTTCCACACTGGCTAATCTCAACCCTTGCCATCTGGGCCTGTCTACTACAGCAACTTGCTTCATCAAAGTGAGCAAGACAAGAAGACAAGAGAGAGTGCTAGCGATACAGAAATCAGTCCTTTGTAACGTGATCATGGAAGTGACACTCCATCACTTTTGCCGTATTCTGTTTGTCAGGTTGGAGTTAAAGATAACGAAGTTAAGCCCACACTCAGGAGAGGATTACATAAGGGTCTGAATACTAGAAGGCAGAGATCATTGTCAAAAGCTGCCTACCTGTTCCCTGTGGGAGAACGGAAGGAAGTGAAATTTGGGAGGTGCTATGACAAGGCCACTTGGGATTTTTGGTAATAATCTATTGCTTGACTTTGGTTATGGTAGAAGAGCATACCTACTTTTTGAAAATTATCTACAGTAAGAATATAATTCAGTTACTTTTCTTCATATATATGATAAATTAATTTTTTTAAAAGAAAATCATTAGGCCCAGAATAGAATTTAGGAAGACAAGAGTGAATATACTTGGCAAGTTTAAAGTCGAATATCAAGACATGAAAACAATACTTTTAGAAAATACGAGGTGAACTGGGGCTCCTGATGAGGGACTAGCCATGCAAGGAGCTGCTGAATTTGTGGGATGAGAGACTCTGCAGAAATAAATGGAGCCCTTATGGTCACACTATTGATTAGAGAGCATGCTGTTGGTATAGGAGAATCAACAGAAAGTCCCTGTAGATTACTGATCAAGGAGAAATGGGATAATCGATGTTTTAAAGATTATTCTGCCAGTGAAGTGCTGCAAAGCAAGGCACAGTAAAACAGATCATCCAGTTTTCAAATTCTGGGTCTACCACTTACTCACTGTACTTTTGGGGAAGGCACTCAGCCTTTCTGAACTTCATTTACAACATTTGCAAAGTGGGTATAATATGCTCTAACTTGCAAAGTTCTTGTAATACCAGTGAGGTCAGGTATGGAAGGAGCACACTGTAGAACTTAGCACACAGTAGATACTCAATACATAATAAGCATTGTTTCAATTTTATTTTTATGGTGGAAGACAATCAATGGAGATCTATAATACCCTGCATTTCATCACTGACATCATCAGAGAATTGGAGAAAGATGGAGAAAGTGCTCTGCTGTTTACCAACTAGCCTACATTTTGTGCCATAGAAAAGTACAGAAGTCCCACCAGACTCCAGCTGTACATGTGCTTTGGATAACCCTAAGGCATAAAATGGATTTGTGATTTTATTTCTCCTGAGAGGTTGTTCTGGTTGTGCATGCTACCATAACTAAATCCACTATCTGGACCCTCCTGTGTCTGGTGTAAAAGAATACTGAGCATCTGTTGTGAACCAGAAAGCCTAAAAGATTCTTTACAAGATTTCTCAGGCTGTGGTGGTTGTCGTTATGTCAGGACTGTGTCATACTAGATAATCCTGCTTGATGAACTGCTTGGAAAGATCCTTGGTGGGTGAAGTCCTGAGGTAAGAGACTAAATTTCTTATTAAACAAACCTTTTAATTCCAATTCTCACCAGCAAAATTGCAACCTTAATTTCTTCTGTCCCCAGAGAATGACTACCCCCCTCCTTTTTTTTCTTTTCACTCCTCTTCAAGGCAAAAGTATATTGTCTCTGTTTCCTCTTTTCACTTTTTTCTTTCCACCTCTTATTTTAGTTGACTGCTCTCTGGCTTTAAACCCTAACACTCCACTAAACTGCTCTCGGTATATTTGCCAATGACCTCCATTTTGTCTAATTAAATGGATGTTTCCTAGTATCCGTCTTGGTCCCCTGCCTGGCATCATACCTCATAGGTGACTTAGGCCTGCTCCTTACCCCTGCTCTTTCCTTACTTGGCCTCTGTGGCACCACATTCTTCAGGGTTTCTTTCCATCTTCTCTTCAGTCTCTTTACCAGGTTCCAACTTTTCTTCCAGGTATCTGAACTATGAACCCTTCTGGGACTTGGCTCTGAGATCTTTATTCTCCTCTATTTATATCCTTCTTTGAAGTGATCTCATCTAATCCTCAGACTTATGCTACCTTTATTCTGATACCTCTCACATTGATATTTCCTGCACTAATACTCTTTGGAAATTCAGACTCATAAATCAAATAACGCCTGAGTTTTTCTTTTGAATGTTATCATGTACACAATAAAAGAACTTATCAACCCCACTCCTACACCTGTAATGCTTCCTACTTCTTCACCCACATGCTCCTTCTCCTCAAGGCTCTGCACAAATGTAGTTCTCAAAGAGGTCTTCCCTGACCATCCCGTCTCATCTTGCCCCTCCTCTTTTTATCTCACCTTTTTTGTTTGTTTCATTCCTGAACACAATATTAAATATTTTGTTCATCTATATCTTTACTTATTTACTGTCTTCTTAATATTAAGATATAAATCTGTAGAGTAAGAATGCTTATCTGGCTTTCCATCTGCTAGATTTCCAGCAATAAGAACAGATATGAAACACAGTAGACATTTAATGAATGCTTCTTAACTTCATTAACAGAAAAAAAAAATAACTGTAATGCTTATATCTTGGCCCACTGTTCTCAGTATGTGGCATTAGCTAACCTTCATGAAAATTCTGATTAGGGCACTGTGTCTTGGTGTTGCTGACTGTCTTGTAGGTTGGCATATATAAATACTACTAAGCCCATGACTAAGATTCAGGATAAAGAGCAGGTGCCACCAGTCATATAAAAATATTAAGAAAATTAGAAACAATTTACTGGTTCTCAGGGGCAAAAATTGTGAATACAGAAGTGATATCACCATCTACCAACACTCTTTCTATGCTGATCCGAAGGCAGGGTTCTCAGACTGTTTTACTTCAATGTGGGTAAGATTGACAAAAAATGTAAAGTTAATGTTCCTCTTAGAATAGTTCCCCTTAGAACTGCTGCTGAGATCACTTGAATTAGTTGTGATGCAAGCATCTTCAGAAGAAATAAGTCAGATGCAAGAGCCACAGCCTTTTTATGAGGTTCATAAAACTACAATTCAAAAAAATCTCTTCACTTCTCCCCATACTCCTGTCCAACAAGGGTCCAGGCTAGAATAAGCATCCTGGAGGAAAAGACATATAAACTGTAATCCCAGGATCAACTAGAACTACCAGTTAAAGTGCATGAGGATGATGGGTTTGGAAGTAGGAATCTGAAGCATAAGGTCTCAGTGAAGTAATCTATTTAAATAATCTACAGAAAAGCTTCAGTTAGAACAGGAACGTTCATAAAAATTTTAGTCCAAATCTCTGGATTTTTGAGGATTAACACTTCACTGACTTCTATAAAGCATGAAATTGACTCATGAGAAAGACTGCAAATGAGATCATTCTTGGTGTTTTGTTTTTATAGTATTAGGTGAGATGAATCATTTCTCCCTATTTTACATTACTTTAAATAAACTGAAATCAGCAGAGTATATTTTTGGCTTCCATTACTTCTAAAAGAGTTTAAAATTTTTTACTAATAATCTCAGTCTACCCAACATTGGACCAAAGGATTTTGGACCAATCTGTGCCATGAAAAAAATGTCCAGATTACAATCAGTGCTATAACTTCTCGAAGTTCACTCACTACTTAACTTCCTTATCAAATACTCCTCCTGTTATATGTCAAGAAAAGGAGCTAATCAGATTGGAAGTTATTAACTACAACATCACAATGAAATAAAATGACATAATTTTAAAAAACACTTAGCGTATTTTAGTAACACCTGGATACTTATATATTTCAGAGAAAGAATAATATTTATACATTAAAAGGCCAATAATAAAACATTGACATATTCTACCAATAAGAAGATCAAATACTTCATTTTATCTTTCTCATGACATCACCTTCATTCTTATAGCCTGTCTAATAAAGGTTAACTCAGTAGGTCTGGGACACGTTCACATTCCAAAGAAAGGTCTAGCCCTTGACTGGCTCCTGGAAGAAAATATGTAAGCCCTTGGAATATCTTGCCTGATTAAAATGTTTTGTATATGTTTTGGACTACCACATAAACTACCAGATTGCTTATGCTGATAATGTGATGTATGGTGAGGGTCTTAGGCTACACTGAATCAGTTTAATTTCTGAAGGGGCCTCAGTCTGAGTAACTGAGATCAGCTGCATGAGCTCTCCATGCCTACCTATGACTGTCCCCCACAACAATAAAAATACTGAACACGAAGGCTTGGGTAAGCTTTCCTGGTGGGCAATACCCCATACATGTTGTCACATATCATTTCTGGGAGAATTAAATACTGTCTGTACAACTCTGCTGCGAGAGGACAATTAGAAATCTGTGCCCGTTTCTCTCTTGGACTCCAGTTTATGCACCTTTTGCTTTTACTGGTTTCCATTTATAGCCTTTCACTGTAATAAACTGTAACTTTGAGCATAAAACTTTCTGAGTTCTCTGTGTCCTTCTAGTGGATCTCTGAACCTAAGGAGTGGCCTTGGAGGAGACTCCTGAGCCCAGTTGGTCCTCAAAATGGGATTTCCTAGAATGACCCTGACTCACTGAAACATAGCGAAAGCACAGCTTAGAAAAAGGAAGCATGAGTAGGGGTGATTATAGGATGGTCTCATTTTGCCCCAGTTGAACAGGGCCTTAGTGTTCTTAACCTATAATCCTTAGAAACCACTGAATATCATTCTTGCTAACAATCATCAAAGAGATCTGAAATAGATCCATCCAATATTGAAAGTATCAGATTTCACCTAATAAGCAATTTGGGATGCCAAAAGCTCTAATATTTGCTGCATTTGTTTTTAGATCTGTGCCTGACTCATTCTATTATAGCACAGAAAGAAATTTCTTTTTTGGCTCAACATGGAGCTTGATAATCAGTTTTCCACAGAGGGTTAGCATTCCATTATTTTTCAGATGTACCTCAGTTGGAATTGAGAATTAATTAGCACCAAATCTACATTACCTCTCAAATGGCATCATTTGAACTGGACCACATTATAAGGCTAGTTCTCAAGCCTGGCCTAGGGTCAAGCTCTCCCCACCTCCAGTGAGAGGGTGCTGAGGGAAACTTCAGAAGGTTCACACCATGGATGTTCTCAGCATCTAGGTCCAAACGTATGGCAATACTGGACACACTCATGAAAGAATACTCAGAGGTGGTAGAGAAATAGACATGCTTAACTGTTGAAGTCGGTAAATACAAAACCCATACCCTTGGTAGTTGGGGATTTTCAGAAGTGAATTCTTCTTTTCTTTGATAAGTCCAAGAAGAACTGCTTAATGAAGGATTTAAAAAGAAATGTGAGGAGTAAATAGAGATAAATCACTAAGAGAAGAGAGACAGACAGCTAAAAGCAGTGGAAGCCCAGGGTTTCACAGTTCCTGATGCAGCTGACAATCACTACGGGAGGACACAGCTATTTGGTATAGGGAAGAAAATCCTGAGCCCGTAAATCAAAGAGGCTTTAGAATTCCTGTTAAGGAAACTACAAAATGAGGCTTCTGTGGCTCACTTTTAAAATATATGTTAAGCTTCTTTCATTCAATAAAAGTTTTAAAAATGAAAAGTATTTTCCAAAGAATATCAGAACCTGTAATACAGAAAACAAATCGCATGCTTCTTGAAATAATTCACTTAAATAAATGGGAAACAAGTCAGAAGATGTAATGGAAGATAGACCAAGTTTGCAATATCATCAAAACAAAATACTATAGAATAAAATCAAGACGTATATAACATTATATTAAGAATTGTTCAAATGTTAATGAGAGAGACAAAAATTTGTAAAAGAGGGTTAGAAATTAAAATGTCAATCCTTATAATCAATGTGTACATTTAATAGGATTCAGATAAATATGGCAAAAAGGTTTTTTGGGAAGTAGAAAAACTTATTTTAAGGCAGATATGTAAAAACTAAAAGTAAGACCATCCAGTGCAATTTTGGGGGGAAAATGGTAAATGATGGGGGAAAGGGATTCACTATAATCACATGTTAAAACATCCCAACCATTACCACACTAGTACTGACCCCTGAATATTTAAACATCAATAAGACAGTCCTGAAAGCTTAAAAATAGACTCAAATTCATACCGAAATCCAATATATGATGAATTTGGTGTTTTGCATTAATGAAAGGATATGGATTTTGCAGTAAATGGTATCTGGACTATAGGTAACCATATGCAAAAAAGTTTGAGTTCCCTTATACATTTTACAAAATAAATTTCAGATGGATCAAATTGAAACATGAAAAATTCAACGAAAAACCTACGTAATATATCTGAGCTTTAAAAAAAAAATAATACTGTAGGGGCACCTGGGTGGCTCAGTCAGTTAAGTGGCTGGCTCTTGATTTCGTGAGATCAAGCCCATGTTGGGCTCCGTTCTGGGCTTGGAGCTTGCTTAAGAGTCTCTTTCTTCCCCTCCCTCTGCCCCTCCCCCCCTACTCACATGCTCTCTCTCTCAGATTAAATAATATATAAAAAAATTTAATAATAGTACTGTAATAAAGAGGCCCTTTTTCTTTCTTTTTTTTTTGAGATTTACTTACTTATTTTAGAGAGAGAGAGTGTGAGGGAGCTGGGGGAGGGGGACAGAGGGAGAGGGAGAGAGAGAGAATCCTCAAGTCAACTCCACACTGAGCACTGAGCCTGACAGGGGGCTCGATTCCAGGACTCTGAGACCATGACCTAAGCCGAAACCAAGAGTCAGCCGCTTAATTGGCTGAGCCATCCAGGTGCCCCAAAGAGGCCCTTTTTAAATGTTACATGAAAGAATGACATAAAATAAAAAATAAATTCACCTACATAAAAATAATAAAATTATTTATTAAAAATACATAAGCAAAACAAAAAGATAAATGACAAGATGGAAAAAAACTGCAATTTATATCAGACAAGGAGATAATTTCTTCACACTATAAGGAGCCCCTCATATAACAGTGAGAAAAAGAACAACCCCATGAAACACTGGGCTAAAACAGTAGAAGAAAATAAAGGTGTAGGGGTTAAAGGTGTAGGGGTGATAAGAAGATGTGCAAATTAAAACTATAAGTTATCTGTTTTACTTCTAAAAGCAGCAAGATGGAGGGGAGGTGGCTGGGGTAACTGGGTGATGGGCATTAAGGAGGGCATATGATGTACTGACCATTGGGTGTTATATGCAACTGATGAATCACTGAACTCTATCTACCTCTGAAACTAATACTACACTATATGTTAATTCATTAATTTAAATTAAAAAAATAAACATAAAAAAATAAATAAAAGCAGCAAGAAATGACACGAATGTTGGGATATCAGGCTGGCCAAGGGTTTGAGGTAACAGGCCATTTCTCATATTTGCTAGTGACCGTGCAAAGTGTCACAATTATATATCAAAACTTTAAATGCACAAAAACCTCTGACCCAGCAAGTTCGTTTTTAAGACTATCTTACAGATAACTTTGCCCGAGCGTCAAATGACAGACATACTAGGTTATGTGTTGCAGCACTGTGGTAATGACAAAAGACTGAAACAACTCTCAAGTCCATCTATCAGGTACTAGTACTGTAAACCATGGGACAGATGTATAACGGGACACTCTGCAGTCATTAAAATTAAAAGGGAAACACTATTTTAACTATCATGAGACAATCTCCAAGATTTATCATAAAGTTAAAAAAAGAAGGATGCAGAAACTGCACAATTTAAATTATCACATAGATAAAATAATAATTTGTTCCAGTTCCTAACTGCTATTGTTATGAAGTTTTGCCTCTTTATTTGCTCACCAGGATAAAGTACCTTTTCTTTTGTCTCTGCAACTTTATCAAATGCCCAGGTTCTGTCTAAACCATGGAGGCCACTACAACCCCTCATTCCAGGCAGCTTTTCCTGTCTGACCTAACTTAATATAAATAACTTCAATGCACCCAGTTGAGCCCTAATGTGTGACAGTTTGGGATGTAGTCAGTGCTTATTAAATACTTCTCTAATAAATACATGACCAATTGAATTGTAATACATGATCAAGTAATCAAAATTACTCAAATAATATTATTTATAAGAAATGACATAATTTTTCAAAATGGAAACTTTTATTATTATATATGTGTACTTCTGTGATAAAAATAACTCACATTCATTGAAGATAAATTTATAAAGCACACAAAACTATAAAAATAATAAAAATAAACTTTAATCCCTTCAGTGACCTAGCTTTATAAGTATTTTTTAAAAAATGGACTGCAACTGTACCACAAATTAAATTATTCTAACCAACTTTTCCAAATTCATCTGCATGCAATAAATAACTAGTTTATCTGGAAAGGGATCTGGAGGATGGGCAAGAAATTCAGTTTGCAAATTTTACAAAAACATTCAGTTGCTCCTGGAAATCTTTTTGGTTTCCTGACATAAAGACGTTATTGGTCATCAGAAAAAGCAGCCAATTTCTCAGCATTAGTCTGATTTCAAAGCAACCCTGCCCTACTTTCACTTTCAGTCCACTTATATTAATAGAAAATAAAGTATTAGATTTTGTCCTGAAGTTGACACCAGAATTTTGCATCCACGAAGAAGGTAAGGATAAACTTTAGACCTTATCATTTACAAAATATGAAGCAGGCTGACAGAAAGTTAGGGAGAGCAAAGAGAGGAGAAAAAAGGAGAATTGGTGAGTTCTCTGTTTCTCTCAGAGAGTTCCATAGAGCCCCCAACTCTACTGACATGCTGGTCATTTTCTCAGCCATTATTCCTGATAGCTTGGATAAGAATCTGAATTTTAGATCAGGCATTAAATCATTCATATTTACCACAAAAGTGTCTGGATTACATTTGTTAACTATGACATAAAAGAGGCAGCAGTTCTTTTCTTTTCTTTCTTTCTTTTCTTCCACCCTCTCTCGCTCCCTCTCTCCTCCTCTCCTCACTTCTCCTCTCCCCCTCTTTCTTTCTTTCTCTCTCTTTCTTTTCTCTTTTTGAGGCAGAGCATTTACAATGAAATGTCCTAAGTAGCCTTTTTATTAGTGTAAGAACTTTTGCAGTACTTTTTAAGCCTTCAAATTAAAGCATAACATAGAAACAGAAAAGTGCTCAGCTCAAAAGTATATAGTAGGTGAAACACACAAAATAAAGCCATCCCTGTAATTATTACTTAGGTTAAAAATAGGGAGTACTCCCAATATCCCAGAAACTTGTGCTTCTTCTACTCAGCAACTCCATCCTTCTCAAAGATGCCTACTCTCCTTACTTTTCACATCAGAGACTAAGTTTGTTCATTTGTGAATTATATAAGTGGAATCAAACAGAATGTTTTCTGTTGTGTCCCACTTATTTTATTCAACATTATGGCTGTGAAATGTATCCATGTTGTTGGGTTTAACTGTAGTTTGATTATTTTCATTACTATAATACATTCTGTTGTACAAATAAGCCAGTATTTAGCTATTTTACTGCGGACGGACATTTGGGTTATATTGAGTTTGGAGTCATTACACGTATTGCTGCTATGATCATTCTATATATGTTCTTTATGCACATGTACCCATGTATCTGCTAGGCATACACTTAGGAGTGAAATGACCAGGTCACAGGGAACTTTTTGTCAGCTTAAGTAAATGATTCCAGTTTTCCTGAGTGCACTGTAAATCATCCTGAATTTTCAATGGTTTCTGAAAAAGAAACAGCTTTTCAAGAAGAGCGTTACAACTCGGCAATAATTTCTATATATTTAATGATTCTACCTTTTCATAGTGGCAGATGAATTAAACAAATATACTTTATATTGGCTTGGGAGTGACGTACCTATGACAACTAGCAAAATGTGTGAAATAAACTGTGTTGTAAATAGAAGTTTCTGATTCAACAGGCTCTGTATAATACCCCAAGAAGAGGAGTAAGATGGCTGGAAAGGAAAGAGGGGAAGAAGACAAGACAAAGGAAGGAAAAGAGATGGATTAAAAAAAGAAAGAAGGAAAAGAAAGGATGCTGATCATGCTAAAATTTGGTGAAATATACCAGACATATACATTCAGCAAAAATTTGGCACCAGCGTAAAGATCGCAGCTCTCCTTGGTTACAAGGACTTGATATCCTTCTTCAGGTCTGGTCACTGATCCTACAGTTTGGGAAGGATATTTCCTGGGTAGCCGGGCCACACACTGACCTAAGTCTGGCATTTGGGTTAAGGCTGGAGCACTCCAAGTTACACAGAGGAAACCCATCTACACCCAGAATCCACAGTCCTGAGACTTTGGACCCTTCAAAGAGTACTCAGGATAAGCCTAGATCAGAGAATTCTGTACACTTCGTCATGCGAGCCTTTTTCTTAGCTCATGCTACCTCTGTTAGGTGCCTTTCATCAACACAAATGCTGATTTTGAAGCCCTTGGTAGTATAATGAGTGACAAGTAGAGCAAGTGTAAATTTGTAAGTTTAGCCAGCAGAGTCTGATTGATGTGATACCCAAAGTCACGCATTTAAAAAAAAAAAGTATTTAAAATTTTTAATTCCAGGAGGGGCGCCTGGATGGCTCAGTCATTAAGCGTCTGCCTTCGGCTCAGGTCATGATCTCAGGGTCCTGGGATCAAGCCCCGCATCGGGCTCCCTGCTCAGTGGGAAGCCTGCTTTTCCCTCTCTCACCCCCCCCCCCGCGCCCGCCGCTTGTGTTCCCTCTCTCACAGTGTCTCTGTCAAATAAATAAATAAAATCTTTAAAAAAATTTTTAATTCCAGGGTAGTTAACATACAGTGTTACATTAATTTCAGGTGTATAATAAAGTGATCCAACAATCCCATCTATTATTCAGTGCTCATCAAGGTAAGTGTACTCCTAATCCTCTTCACCTATTTCACTCATCCCTCCACCCATCTCCCCTCTGGTAATTATTGGTTTGTTCTCTATAGTTACGAATCTGTTCCTTGGTTTGTCTCTTTCTTAACTTTGTTCATTTGTCTTGTTTCTTAAATTCTACATATAAGTAAGATTATATCGTATTTGTCTTTCTCTGACTGGCTTATTTTACTTAGCATTATACTCTCTGGAGAACTACATCCATGTTGTTGCAAATGGCAAGATTTCATTCTTTTTTATGAATGAGTAAAATTCCATTGTGTGTGTGTGTGTATATATATATATATATATGTATGTATATATATACACACCACATCTTCTTAATCCATTCATCTATCGATGGACACTTGGACTGCTTTCATAGTTTGGCTATTGTAAATAATGCTACTATAAACATAGGGGTGCATGTATCCTATTGAATTAGTGTTCCCATATATTTTGGGTAAATACCCAATAGTGTGATACTGGATCAGAGGGTAGTTCTATTTTTAGTTTTTTTTTTTATTTTTTTAAAGATTTTATTTATTTATTTGAGACAGAGAGAATGAGATACAGAGAGCATGAGAGGGAGGAGGGTCAGAGGGAGAAGCAGACTCCCTGCCGAGCAGGGAGCCCGATGCGGGACTCGATCCAGGGACTCCAGGATCATGACCTGAGCCGAAGGCAGTCGCTTAACCAACTGAGCCACCCAGGCGCCCTATTTTTAGTTTTTTGAGGAATATCCAAACTGTCTTCCACAGTGGCTGGCCCAGTTTGCATTCCCACGAACAGTGCAAGAAGGTTCCTTTTTCTCCACATCCTTGGCAACACTTGTTGTTTCCTATATTTTAAATTTTAGCCATTCTGACAGGTGTGAGGTGATATCTCATTGTAGTTTTGATTTATATTTCCCTGATGATGAGTGCTATTAAGCATCTTTTCATGTCTGTGTTGGCCATCTGTATGTCGTCTTTGGAGAAATGTCTGTTCATGTCTTCTGCCCATTTCTTTTTTTTTTTTTTTTGAGAGAGAGAGACAGAGAGAGAGCTAGTGTGTGCACGAGTGGGGAGGGGCAGAGGGAGAGAGAGAGAATCTTCAGCAGGCTCTATGCTCAGTGCAGACCCGATGTGAGGCTCAATCTCACAACCCTGAGATCATGACCTGAGCTGAAATCAAGAGTCAGACACTTAACAGACTGAGCCACCCAGGTGCCCCTCTTCTGCCCATTTTTTAGCTGGATTATTTGGTTTTTTGGTATTGAGTTGTATCAGTCCTTTATATATTTTGGATGCTAGCCTTTTATCAGCTATGTCATTTGCAAATATCTTCTCCTATTCAGTAGGTTGTCTTATAGTTTTGTTGGTTGTTTCCTTAGCTGTGCATCAGCCTTTTATTTTGATGTAGTCCCAAATTTATTTTGGCTTTTGTTTCTCTTGCCTCAGGAGACATAACTAGAAAAATGTTATAGCCGATGTCAGAGAGACTCCTCCCTATGCTCTCTTCTAGGACTTTTTTGTTTTCAGGTCTCACATTTAGGTCCTTAATACATTTTGAGTTTATTTTTGTGTATGGTATAAGAAAGTGATCCGGTTTGATTCCTTTCATGTAGCTGTCCAGATTTCCCAGCACCATTTGTTGAAGAGAAAGTCTTTTTTCCATTGCATTTTCTTGACTCCTTTGTCAAGGATTAATTAATCATAAAAACATGGGTTTATTTCTGGGTTTTCTATTCTGTTCCATTGATCTATGTGTCTTTTTTTGTGCCAGTACCATATTGTTTTGATTACTGCAGCTTTATAGTATATCTTGAAATCTGGGATTGTGATACCTCCAGTTCTATTCTTTTTAAAGATAGCTTTGGGGCACCTGGGTGGCTGAGTCAGTTAAACGTCTGCCTTCGGCTCAGGTCATGATCCCAGGGGCCTGGGATCTAGCCCCCCATTGGGCTCCCTGCTCATCAGGAAGCCTGCTTCTCCCTCTCCCTCTGCCTCTACCCCGGCTTGTGCTCTCTCTCTGCCTCTCAAATAAATAAAATCTTTAAAAAAAAAATAAAGATAGCTTTGGCTTTTGGGGGTCTTTTGGAGTTCCACACAAGTTTTAGGATTGTTCTTCTGTGAAAAATGCTACTGGTATTTTGATAGGGATTGCATTAAATGTGTAGATTGCTTTGGGTAATATAGACATTTTAATGATGCTTGTTCTTCCAATCTGTGAGCATGGAATGCTTTTCCATTTCTTTGTGTCCTCTTCAATTTCTTTCATAAGGTATTGTTGGATTCAGTTTGCTAGTATTAGGATGAGGATTTTTACATCTGTGTTCATTGGAGATATTGGCCTGTTGTTCTTTTTTTTTTTTTTTTTTTTTTTGTAGTGTCTTTATGTCATTTTGGTATCAGGGTAATGCTGGCCACATAGAATGAATTTGGAAGTTTTCCTTCCTTTTCTATTTTTTCAAATACTTCGAGAAGAATGGATATTAACTCTCCTTTAAACATTTGATAGCGTTCACCTGTGAAGCCATCTGGTCTTGAACTTTTGTTTGTTGGGAGTTTTTTTTATTACTCATTCAATTTCATTGCTGATAATTGGTCTATTCAAATTTTTTATTTCCTGATTTAGTTGTGGGATGTTATATGTCTCTAGACATTTATCCATTTCTTCTAGGTTGTCCAATTTGTTGGCATACAGTTTTTCATAATATTCTCTTATAATCCTTTGTATTTCTGTGGTGTCATTTATTATTCCTGCTCTTTCATTTCTGATTTTATTTGAATCCTTTCTTGTTTTTTGATGAGGTTGGCTAAAGATTTATCATTTTTGTTGATCTTTTCAAAGAATCAGCTCCTAGTTTCATTGATCTGTTCTATTGTACTTTTAGTTTCTATTTTGTTTATTTCTGCTCTAATCGTTATTATTTCCTTCCTTCTACTGGTTTTGGGTTTTGTTTGTTCTTTTTCTAGTTCCTTTAGGTATAAGGCTAGTTGTTTATTTAAGATTTTTTTCATTTTTGAGGTAGGCATGTATTGCTATAAATTTCTCTCTTAAAACCATTTTTGGGGGTGCCTGGGTGGTTCAGTATGTTAAGCATCTGCCTTCGGCTCAGGTCATGATCTCAGGGTCCCGGCATCAGAGTCCTGCACTGGGTTTCCTGCTCAGCGGAGCATCTGCTTCCCCCTCTCCCACTTCCCCCTCCTTCCTGTTCGTGCACTCTCTCTCTCAAATAAATAAAATCTTAAAAAAAAAAAAAACCACTTTTGCTGCATCCCAAAGATTCTGGACTGTTGTGTTTTCATTTTCATTTCTATGTATTTTTTTTTATTTCCCTTTTGGTTTCATGCTTGACCCATTCATTATTTAGTAGCCTGTTATTTAATCTCTATGTATTTGTGTTTTTTCTAGACTTTTTTCTTGTGGTTGATTTCTAGCTTCATAGTGTTGTGGTCAGAAAAGATGCATGGTCTGACTTTGAACTTTTTGAATTTGTTGAGACTTGTTTTGTGGATTAATAGGTGATCTCTTCTGGAGAATGTTGTGTGTGCACTTGAAAAGACTATGTATTTTGCTGTTTTAGGATGGAATGTTCTGAATATACCTGTTAAATCCATTTGATCCAATATGTCATTCAAAGCTACTATTTCCTTGTTGATCTTCTGTCTGTATGATCTGTCCATTGTTGCAAGTGGGGTGTTAAAGTCCCTTACTATTATTGTATTACTATCAGTTACTTCCTTTATGTTTATTAACCACTTTATGTACTTGGGTGCTATGTTGGTTGCATAAATTCTTATAATTGTTATATCTTCTTGTTGGATTGTCTCCTTTATGATTTTATAGTGTCCTTCTTTGTCTCTTGTTACAGTCTTCATTTTAAAGTCTTTTTTATCTAAATATTGCTACCCTAGCTTTCTTTTCACATTCATTTGCACGATAAGCATTTCTCCATCCCCTCACTTTCAATCTGTATGTATCTTTAGGTCTGAAAAGAGTTCTCTTGTTGGCAGCCTTTAGATGGGTCTTGTTTTTTTATACATTCCATCACCCTATGTCTTTTAATTGGAGAGTTTAGTCAATGTACATTCAAAGTAATTTTTGATAGGTATGTAATTATTGCCATTTTGTTACTTGCCTTATGGTTGTTTTTGTAGTTCCTCTCTGTTCCTTTTTTCCCTTGCTTTCTTCTCTCATGATAAGGTGACTTTCTTTAATGAGAAACTTGGATTCCTTTCTCTTTATTTTTTGCATATCTTTTACTGGTTTTTCATTTTTGGTTATCATTAGGTTTATATGTAACATCTTCTGCACAAAGACTCTATATTAAGTTGATGGTTGCTTAAGTTTGAACCCATTCTCTATTCCTTGCCCTTCCCCACCTCTGTTTTAGGTATATAGTGTCATACTTTACATCCTTTTATTTTATGAGTTACTCGACTTTTACAGATATATATATATATATTTTTTTTAAGATTTTATTTATTTATTTGACAGAGAGACAGCACAAGCAGGGCGAATGGCATGCAGAGGCTGAGGGAGAAGCAGGCTCGCTGCAGAGCAGGGGGAGCCTGAGGACCCCGGGATCATGACCTGAGCCGAAGGCAGACGCTTAACCGACTGAGCCACCCAGGCACCCAGATATATTTATTTTTACTGCTTTTGTGCTTCCTATTTTTCTTACTCGTATTTATCCTTCCCTTCCACTCAAAAGAGTCCCCTTTAATATCTTGCAGGGCTGGTTTAGTGGTCATGAATTCCTTTAAATTTTGTCTGGGAAACTCTTTATTTCTCCTTCTATTCTGAATGATACCCTGCTAGATAGAGTATTTTTGGTTGTAGATTTTTCCCTTTCAGCACTTTGAATGTTTCATGCCTCCGCCTTCTGTCCTTCAAAGTTTGTACTGAAAAATCTGCTGACAGCCTATTAGGATCTCTTGTATGTAACTGTTTTCTCTTGCCACTTTTAAAACTCTTTCTTTATCACTACTTTGTGCCATTTTAATTACTCTGTGTCATTTATCTATGAAGGAAGAATAAATATCTTTAACCTTTAGGGTTCTTGCAAGAGTCAGTAAGATCATGTGATTAAGACATCTGGACCAGGGCTGGACATAGTAAGGGATTCAATAAAGGTTAAGAAGCACTAGAAGGCTATTACAGAAGTAAATCTTTGGACACAGGTCATACCCCATTAGTCATCACTAGCAAGTAAGGCCATGATAAAGAAAGAGTTGTGCCATCTGCCAATGCTAGTCTTTGTATTGAGATGACACAGGGTGTCTCATCCCCCAGTGGGCCAACATGCAGGATGACCCTGTGTCAGGGGATGACTTGTGGTCTAGTAGTCTCTTCAGAGACTCTTTTCGATTTACTGGAGGCTGGCTCACATGAGTCCGGTGAAAAAACTCACCAGTGGTCAGTGAATTAGGAAGCATTAAAGAATCTCTACAAGATTCTCAACTATCTCATTGAGACATTAATTTGCATTTTCTTCACTATAAATGAGACGGAGTACCTTTTCATGTTTATTTGCTATTTTGTTTTCCAGTGAAATCCCTGCAGATGTCTCTCTTGAGCAGTCTGTCTTTTTCACCTTGATTTGTAAGAATTATGAGTTTTTATTGGTTAGGTGAGTGCAAATGTCATCTATTCTGTGACTGCCTTTTAACACTTTTAAGAGTGGTTTTCCATGAAAGATGAACCTAGTTTTGATATAGTCAAACTTAATATTTTACTTTATGGAGCTGGTGGTAAGCTATGTATGTGTTCTGTAAGAATTATTTTTCTCAGGGCGCCTGGTTGGCTCAGTTGGTTAAGCATCTGCCTTTAGCTCAGGTCATGATCTCGGGGTCCTGGGATCAAGCCCCATGTTGGGCTCCCTGCTTAGCAGGGAGTCTGCTTCTCCCTCTCCCTCTGCTTCTTCCTCTCCCAGCTCTTGTGCTCTCACTCACTCTCTTTCTCCCTCTCAAATAAATAAATAAAATCTTTAAAAAAAAAAAAGAATTATTTTTCTCATCTAAGGTCATGGCTTTATCTATATATGTTAAATAGTTTTCTTCCCCATTCCTGTGATTAAATTGTATTGGGAAATTGTACCCACCTCTAAAAATATACTTTAGACCCATATTTCACACCATCTGAAAATAGCAATTTTCAGTGAATTATAGATCTAAAAGTGAAAGGTAAAATAATATTTTAGAAAATAACACAGGTAAATAACACAAAGACTCCAGATGACAGAAAAATTCCTACAGAACACACACACCACCACCACCACAATAATTTACAAATAATAACAGTTTTCGTTGATTATTTTCAATCTTTATACTTTTTTTCCTCATTCTACTTGCACACTGAAATGGACAGACCACCCTATACTGTGAAGTCAGCTTCACTTTGAAAATGTCTTTATTTGGCATTCTTTTTGGAAACATTTTTACTGAGTAGAGAATTGTGGTTGCACGTTCTTTTTCATTCAGTACTTTAGACATGTTATTCCACTTTCTTCCTACTTGCATATATTTTAGGAAGAAGTCCTCTGACATTCCAATTTTTGGTCTTCTGTGGTAGTGCTTCTTTTTTCTCTAGCTGTCTTTAAGGTTTTCTCTGAATAAGTGGACTTCATGAATTAGACTATGGTGTGCATAGGTGTGTTTTTGCATGTTATTTATTCTTCATGGGGTTGGTTCTCTAAACCTCTGGAAATGCGGTTTCTTGTCTTTAATTAATTTTGGAAAAATTGTATATCCCTTTCTTATTCTCTTCTACTTTTGCTATTCCAATTACATGTATATTAATTTTTTTTATATCACTCTATGGGATGTCTTTGAGTATCTCTAAAAGACAATCCTCCCTCACACACACACTCCCCTTCAAATTTTTTTAAAGATTTATTTATTTATTTTTAGAGAGAGAAAGAGAGAGCAAGAGCGGGGGTAGGGGCAGTGGGAGAGGGAGAAAGAGTCCTCAAGCAGACTCCCTGCTGAGTGTGGAGCCTGATATGGGACTTGATCCCAGGACCCTGATGTCATGACCTGAGCTGAAATCCTGAGTCAGCCTTCTAACTGACTGAGCCACCCAGGCGCCCCTTCCCTTCAAGTTTTTAAGTCCCCCCACTTTATGTGAACTCTCTAATACCAAAGAAATTGTAAAAAGGAAACACTGAGCCAGGAATAACTTTTTTCTCTTTATGAATGGGACCTGAAGAGGCTTTAGAGTGAGCCTATTGAATAATGAGACCTGAAACCTAAAGTCAAAACTGAAATACGGGCACCTGGGTGGCTCAGTCGTTAAGCGTCTGCCTTCGGCTCAGGTCAGGATCCCAGGGTCCCGGGATCGAGTCCCGCATCGGGTTCCCTGCTCGACAGGAAGCCTGCTTCTCCCTCTCCCACTCCCCCTGCTTGTGTTCCTGCTCTCGCTGTCTCTCTGTCAAATAAACAAAATCTTAAAAAAAAAACAACAACTTTGAAATATCTTTTAAATAACCTACATATAACTTAAATGGACCAGCCCTGGCAAGCACTGCAAACGTATAAAGGGGGTACTTCTTGAGGTGTGGCCCAACAACAGTGCACTCACATATGTCTTCACAGCAAAACAGATGCGGTGGGCCATTGAGGGGCCATCCCAGGAGACTGTTGTGAAGGTGTTCTCCGGACTGGGTCTCTGGGACAAGAATGAGATGCTTTTTCACATCAGGCCCATTTGTAAGTCCCTGAACTGTCGGAAGTCAGGGCAGTGTCTAAGCAGGGTGCTTCTGGAAGAAAGAATGACCAGGTGCCTGGAGCTGGACTCCAGGGAGTGGTTGTGGCCATCATCAGTGATCAAGATACATCCTACCTCATTTAAGGGTGGATGCACCCTTAGAGGCACCATGGGTTCGAAAAGACTAGAGAAGGGGCACAATGAACCTGTCAGGGCCTCTCCTCGCAGAAAGTGGCATGAGGGAAACAGGCATGAGGGAAACTGGATTTTTATACATTCATATGTAATCCTAGCATTCCAGTATCTAAGAAGTCTTACCAGAGGCTCTACCTTCCCTTAAATATTCATCCTACAAATTAAAAACTCTGTAATTTCAGTTTTCCTTTTAAGCTCCATGTTCCAGGTACAGGAAGAACAAACTGGGGGTGTACTCTGTCTCTCTAGTGATGTAATCTTATTCCAGCTTGTGAGCAAAGCCATATATTTACACAGCCAACTCATTAAGCATTTTCCATGCCGTACATTTTGTGTAGTTCTGAAAGCCTAGCCTTTTATTCTGTTTTTATGCCTAGCAATATCCAAGGTACTGTTTAGTTTTGCTTTGTTTTTATTGTTTTGTCACAGCAGGCTTCTCCAAGTCTAGAATTACCCAGGCCTATAAATCTTGTCCCTTAAGGGCCATTATTCCTTTGTACCTACATTTCTTTCCGTTGAAAAACTGCACTCAACAGAATTCTAAACTGAAACAGCTTCAAGTTTGGGCTTGTCTGAAAGATCCAGCACATCTGCAGCTTTCTGGTCTTCCACCAAGCTTTGCGTACAAGATATCCTGTCTGAGAATTTCCATTAGGCCCCAAAGCAGAGTATGCGTTGTGCCAAATAAGCACACTTTCTAAAGCAAGATGCCAGATCATTTTATCTGGAGTTAATAAAGTATGAAAAAACTTCATTTCAGTTAAATCAAGCCTCATTAACCTCCTTTTGTTTATGAAATCATGTTAATAATTCTTCCTTTACCAGCATTGTACTTTTGTGACTCAGACTTACAGAATATATTTTTTAAATATTTTTTTCCTTGCTACAATTTCCCAGCATGGAAGCTGGGTGAAAGACTCTGAATTTATTTTTCAACAACAACAACAACAACTTAAAAATAATATTAAAAGTGAGTTAATGGTAAATGTTAAAATATGATAAAAATAACTAATAAAATATTGATTGAAATGTTAAAAGAACTAACTAGCCATATATTCTTCATCTCTAGAGTCATATTTTTGTATTATAGTGTCATAGAACAAAATAAAAAGCAAAAATGAGAGGTAGAGGCAGACAGACGGACAGACAGGTAAGGGGCTTTTTTGATTCAGTTGGTGAGGAAGGACCCTTCTTTGGGGCTTGGGGCAGTGCCCAACTCTCATTCTGCATCAATCTCTGTGTCTCAGTAAGTACATTGTCACTAAACTCAGCCCAGTGAAGATTCAACTCTAGAAATTGCTCCGTTTAGTTTCAGATCTTTTAAAAAAGCTGTCTCTGATACTGTTGCATACTTTTAGAACTATGATGGAATTTTCAGCTCTAAATATTTATGATTCTATTTTATAAGATGAGCTCATGGCAACCCAGGTAGAGGTTATATTTTTCTAGCCGCTCTTGCACTAGAAAAAGGAAGAACAAACTAAACTCAAAGCTAGCAGAGGGAAATCAATAATAAGAATTAGAGATAAATGAAATAGAGAATAGAACAACCATAGAGAAAATCAATTACCATCCTTCCCTTCTCCTTCACTAATAGAATACCTGCTTGTTTGCTGTGTATATGTGTTCCTAGGATGCTCATAGCAATTCCAGCTTCCCCTGTGGCTGGATCTGATAATGCAATAACTTACGATCTATTGTTTTTAAGTAGAAGTGATGAGTTCTTAAAGGAGGGGCCTATCCTTCTTTCTCGTCTCCAATCTGCTCTTACTACAGATATGATGGCATACTGCACAGATGGCTAAGCATATGATAGAAGAGTCCTGGGTCCCAATCTTGTGAAACACATCTATCCTGCCAGTTATGCACTGTTGATCCTAGAATTTATGTAATAGACTAGCATCCTTAGTATATTTAGTAGCATATTTGTTTGTGAGGCTTTTTTTTTGGTTTCTCACAGCTAAACCTAATTCTAACTGATTTGGTTACTCTAGTATTACTTTGAGGGCAGAGGCCACAGTTGATAAATGATTTTGTCCCAGGAAACAAGCAGTTTCAGGTACATGATAGATGCTCATTCAGTATATTTCACTAAATAAAAACACAGTATGAATAGGACTGGATGTCAAGGAATAAAAACATGAAAGCATACCATTCAAAAAATACTAGGTGATCTGGAGTCCTTGACAAGACACTGGTCATGCAAGGAAAGAGCCTTCTAGCAATTGCCGGTTTATGGGATAAGAAATAAGAGGAAACCATCTCGTCATACTAAATCCATTAGAGAATGTGTCATTGATATAGGAGAGTCAATAGAAAGCCCCTGTATATTACTGATGAAAGAGTACATGGAGTAATCAGTGTTGCTGAGAAAGATTATTCTGCAAGATAAGTGGCTGCAAAGCATGGCATAATGAAAGAGACTTCACTGGTTTCAAATCCTGGATCTACCACTTATTCATATGTAAATCTGAGCAAATTTCTCAGTCTTTCTGAACTTCGCTTACTACATATGCAAAATGGGCATAATAAGCCCAAACTTGCAAGGTTCTTATAAACACAAGTGAGGTCAGGTATGTCGATGCATGTGTTACAGAGCTCAGGGCAAAGTAGGTTCTCAATACATGATAAGCATTGCTTGAATTTTATTTTTATTATGGAAATAAAACTTTGAAGGCTGGCAAAATCTGCTGTTTCTTCACTACCATCACCAGAGATTACTGAATTGTAGGTCCCTCCAGGATGTTGCCAGGATGTTGCCCTGGGTTCTTTTCTCTCCTCCATTTATACCCTCTCAAAATGATCTCATCCAATCTCTGGACTTTCAATGTCACTTTATTCTGATACCTCTCAAATTGATATTTCTTGCCTTGATATCTTTTCTGAAATTCAGACGCATAGATCAAATAACCACCTGATTTCTTTACTTTTTTGCAAGCTGTCCACTTAAAGTTATGTTTACAATATCAGCCTTGATCACTCCTAAACCCAAATGAAATCAAGGAAAACAAAGCAAAATAAAAGCACACTTCTTGCTTTTTCATTCCTCTTCTTCTCAATAGTGTACCACCAACCTGAGGGTCTCAAGCCCCAAACCTTACATCCCTCACTTAGTTTACCTCCCACATCCAATCCATGTATCAGTCTTCTTGTTACTCTTGCTTAATATATCTCAAAGCTGTCTCTTTCTCTCCATTTTTATTTTACCATCCTAGGCTGGGTCACCCTCCTCTTTTGCCTGAAATACTTGTTTCCCCCACCCCCCGATGTCCTTCTTTCTTCCACTTTGACCCCCTCTAATAAATTCTCTTCAAAACAACCAGAGTGATCATTAATCTAGTTGCTTTTAATACCCTACTTAAGCCTGCATTATACTTACATAAGATATGTACTCCTCAAAGGCACACCATGACCGAGTCTTTCTTACTTCTCCAAACTCATCTTTAATATTTTCTCCACCATGGTCATACCACAGCCACCCTAGCCTCCTTTTTAGCCTTGCAAATTGCAATTCCTTTCCTATCTCCAGGTCTTTGCATTCATGGTTCACTCTGCCTGCAATGCTTGTTGCTCCCTCACCCAGTGGCTCCTTTTCTTCAAGGCGCTACACAAATGTCAGTTCTCAAAGAGGTCTTCCCTGCCTATCCTGTCTCAGGTTGCCCCTCCACATAAACTTAACACAATATGAACATATTTACTTATGTCTTTACTTATTCTTTTTCTTCTTCTATTAACATTAAAACCTGTAGAGGAAGAAATCCTACCTGATTCTTTGCTGCCCATTTCCAACAACAAGGACAGTATGTAGAACATAGTAGGCACACAATAAATGCTTCTTTACCTGAATTTAAAAAAAAAAAAAAAAGCAAATCAGAATGTTTATCTATGAGCTCGCTGGCTTTAGCTAGCTTTCATGAAAATTCTAATTACAGCAAAGTCCCGTGGTGTTGCAGAATACCTTACAGACTAACATATCCAGATCCTACAAAGTCAATGAGTATGGTTTAATGTAAAGAGCATCTAATGCTGGGCATGTACAAAACGTCATAAGGAAAACAGAGGACACCTAACTGAGTTTCATGGGCAGAAAATGACAATATATAAGCAGTATCAACCACCCATCCATACTTCTACCCTGGTTCTATGCAGGGATCTCAGAAGTTCTGTTCCCCTCAAGCACAGGAAAAATAAGTGGGAATGTGTGTGAGGTTAATGTTCTTCTTAGAAAATATTTTAACTGCTGCTGAGGTCCCTTGAATTAGCTATGATTCACAGCATCTTCAAAACAAGTAAGAAGTGAGATGCAGTCACAACCTTTTATGAAGGCTTCTAAAAGTATGGTTTTGTTTTACCCATTCCTTTCTCCTCATACTCCTTCCATTAAGACCAGATTTTACCTGCCTGGCCATAGCTGGTTATACATTAGCAGTCTTAGCACTTATTGACTATATGACTCGAAAGGGCAGGTATTTCTATTTTAGTCACTGCTGTATCTTCTGAGCCTTGAACATATCCCCAATGCCAGGAACATTAACAGGTACTTAATAAATAATTATTGAATAAATTATCTTGTTTATTCCTCAGACTATTTTAAGGTCTTGACCTAAATACAATGCTGTCAACTAGCTGAACTTCTTTAGGGAGTCAGGATTGTTGAACAGTCAAAAATCAATTCAAACCTATAATGAGATATCACCTCACACCTGTCAGAATGGCTAAAATCAAAAACACAAGAAACAAGTGTTGGCGAGGATGGAGAGAAAAAGGAACCCTTGCGTACTGCTGGTGGGAATGCAAACTGGTGCAGCCTCTGTGGAAAAAAGGATGCACGTTCCTCAAAAAATTAAAAGTAGAATTACCAGATGATTTAGTGATTCCACTACTGGGTATTTACTCAAAGAAAATGAAACCACTAATTTGAAAAGATGTATGCCCCCCTATGTTTACTGTAGCATTATTCACAGTAGCCAAGATATGGAAGCAGCCCAAGTGTCCATTGATAGATTAATGGATAAAATGTGGTGTGTCTGTGTGTGTACACACACTCACACAATGGAATATTACTCGGCCATAAAAAAAAGAATGAGATCTTGCCATTTGCAACAACACGGATGGATCTAGAGGGTATAATACTAAGTAAAATAAGTCAGGGAAAGACAAATACCATGTGATTTCATTCATTTGTGGAATTTAAGGAACAAAACAGATGAACAAATCAAAAAGAAACAACCAAAAAACCCCAGACTCTTAAATATAGAGAACAAATGTGGTTGCAAGAAGGGACATGGAGGGGGGTTGAAATAGGTGAAGAGGATTAGGAATATACTTAATCGTGATGAGCACTAGTAATGTATAGAACTGTTGAATCATTATACTTTACACTTGAAACTAATAACACTGTACGTTAATTATACTTGAATTTAAAAAATTTTAAAAATTCCTCTCCAGTGATATGTCATTCATATGAGTTTGATTTGCCATGTGTATATATATGTTAAAGAAGTTTTATGTGTTTAGAAGACTCCAAAGATCGAAAATTCTCACTCATAAAAATCTTTAGCTACCTTGTCCCAAGAGTGTGCTTACTGCTTACTGTAACTGTTTTCTCTCTTCCTCAGGTTAGAATCCCAAAGCTAAAAATTCCAACATACCCAGGGAGTGTATCAAATGTTGTGGGTTTTTTTCCCCAAAAACAGAGTTGTTTTGGTCTTTGACCAGCCAAAACATGAAAAAGAACTCCTAGCCCATACTGAGGATATTTTGGAAAACCAACTGGATCCTGAATTCCAGAAACAATCAAATAATTTCTGTTCTTATATCTTTACCCATGCAAGGGCTAGGACCCTCAGGAAAGAAGTCAAGGTCACTGAGACTAGTGAGTCTCCTTGTCCAAAATCATATTTCTCTGTGGCCTGATATGTGCTAATTATGTGTTCTTCAGTAGTTTTGTATCATTTTATATATATAAGTGTACTTATAAATAAATATTCATACCCAGAGAGAAATGGGTATGTGTGACCTATGTGGATGCCATCAGTCATGGAACAGTGCCTTGCTTGGAGAACGCGGTAACAACACTGACCCAGTGTGAGATCTCAGTGGCCATGCAAAAGGCAGCTGACCACTAGAGCAAGCAGATGGCCCAGCGAGTGAGGTTCCCCACAGACACGTTCCATGCAGACTGTGAGGGGGTAGCTGTTGGAGTCTTCATGGAGCACTCTTCCGGGATGACCAACAGGAGTTCCAGAAGAAGCTTGTGGTACTTTTTCTTAGCATTCGCCCTTCCTGATTCTTGCCCTTCTAAAATGATGCCTGAATTTCTACATATTCAATCTACAGTTCATCTCCTACTCAGGGTAAAGTAGTGTGGATCCTCACAATAGAGAGAATTCTAGAGGACTCTATTTCCATCTTTTCCCTCAAAGCTTGAGGAATTTACTTAGGATCTTTCTGATCTCTCAAGCAAAATCAGCAGTGATTTCTCCTTTAGTGAGCTGTGGCATGGTTTCAGAACTCCCCCAAGTCACTCCTGAGCTAGAAGTTCTCTGGGTGTACTCACTTCTGTTTCCAGACAATTTCCTGGGACAGACTCTCTTAGCAAGCTGTTCTTTATGTTTATTTTTGTTTTAGTTGTGTCATTATATTGTTGAAGATAGAATCACAGAATGCTACAGCTTCTAGGAACTATAGAGAATAGGTCATGCAACTTCAACATTTCATAGATGAAGAACCTGAGACCCAGGGAGTTTGGAAGCTTTAGCAAGGTCTTGCAGAGAGTTTTCAGAACTGGCAGTAATCTCTTAGTTCTAGTTGCATTGCTTATGCTGCTTCACTAGGATGCTTTTCTTAAGAGCACTGCAGTTAGACCACCCACCTAGCAGGTTCTTTGGAATTTGATCTCCTCTGTTCCTTTCTTGTGGTGACATCCCTGTACATTTCCCTTGCAGGAAATCATAAAGAATAAGGAGGATTTCTTGCTGTAGAACAAAGAGGCATCTGTTAAATACTGCCAAGCTAAACTTGATCAGCTTTCAAAGGCTCTAAGAGAAAGTATTTCAGCAGGAACCTTCTCTGTTCCCAGAGGGCACAAGCTCTACAGGCAAGGAAAGGACTGAATGGAAATATTTGCAGGTGCCCAGGAAAGGAACTGAGGGTAAGGAATAAGGGTGGCATGGGGAGTCTACAGAATAGAGTCAGAGGTGTCTCCAGATAATCTGAGAGCATAGCACCAATTGTGGGTGATAAACAGCATGGGGATATGACAGCATTAGCTTTTAAGGCCCACTATTTGCTATTTACTCCTGAGGAGAGTGGAAATGCCTATTCCCAAATAAACAGTATGGATTTCTGAAATCCACAAGAGAACAGAAATTATTTATTTCTTCATCCAACAATATGACAGTCATTGTGCCAAGGGCTGAGGATTTATGATGTAGTTAGAATCCTTGCACTCAAGGTGATCAAAGTGAGAGAGAGTCAAATAAATAGACAACTGCACAGAGAGTGGTAACACTTAAGGGCCTTTGATCCTGGGCTGCACTGGTGTTAGGAATAAATGTAACAATAATACGCTACTGTAAACTGAACTGTTATTGCCTATAGTCATAGCATTAAGTTCTTTCTCTAGACGTTTTAATTTAATCCTCCAAAAAGTATTAGGAAGCATCTGCTCTTATTACCCACATTTTATAGATGTGAACTAAAAGGCATAGGCAGGTTAAAGCATTTGCTGAAAGTTACATATCTAGCAGGTAGCAGGAGAGAACATCAGCATGGATTAGAGTCTTCATTTTATGTTGGGCATATAGTCTAGGAAAACTTCCCCAAAGAGGAGGGGGGTGTAAATTTTGAAGTATTTGTACATGTTGTCCAGGTTGAGATGTTATCCAAAGGGAAGAGCCCTAGGTAAACACGCAAATATATGAAAGCACCAGAGATTGTGGGTTTGTACAGCTGCACCTAATTCTGACTGGCTGAAGCTTGAGTGGGTGGAAGGAAGGAGCACGAGGGGGACCCTTTGATTCTTGCCCTTCTAATAAGGCAAGTTGAACAATCTGTAGGGGGATCAAGGAGCATTTTAAGTAGAAAATAAAAGTGATATGGATGGCCTTGTTTGTATAGAACAAATCACCTCTGTGGAACTCTAGGTCCTTTGCTCCTTCTTGATCCCTCAGGCAAATGAGGTCCTTAGGAGCTTTTTGCAGTCATAGGCTGCATAAAGAAATCTGTCCTGCAAACAGATAAAGCTCTCACCTCTGGGGACAAAGCCATAGCAGGCAAGAGCAGGGCTCCACTCTTGGGTGGGTAAGCTCCTGCAATGCCCGCTGACAGATGGAGCAAAGATCTTTCCAAAACGATGAGCTTCCCCTTCTTCTGTGGAACGCACACTCTTTTAAAACCTGAAAATAACAAGCTGAGTTGTACATGAGCCAGACAGTCAAGGCCTTTCCCATCATACTCTCAAACCTGCTCTTGATGACGTGGCCACCCTCTCTTTCAAATCTGATTTGGTCCCTGATCTCAAGAGGGTAAAGCTCAGGCCTGACCTTTTACTTTCTTTTCTTTCTAAAATCTGCATGGGGCAGTGCAGCAAGCCAGGAAGGAGGCAGCTGAGAAGGAACAGGCATGGCTGAGAGAGAAACAGTGGGAGCAGCAACAGCAGGTGGAGGCTCAAGAAAGAAGCCTCAAGGAGAACAACGCCCAACTAAGCAAGAAGCTGGAGAGGGAAACAGACAATGATCTGAGAGTACAGCAGACAAGGATACTGGAGCACCAACTCCATCAACGTAAACCTCGCAGGAACCGTAATTCCTGGTGGCCATTGCCCTGGCACATCAGGAAGGAATGGATGAAAACTAAAGCAAAATGGAAAAGAGAAGCATTACTGCCATTCATTGCATGTGATCCACTAAAAGTACTGAATCCTAGCATTTCAAGA
Source organism: Neomonachus schauinslandi (assembly GCF_002201575.2). NCBI lineage: Eukaryota > Metazoa > Chordata > Mammalia > Carnivora > Phocidae > Neomonachus > Neomonachus schauinslandi. The sequence goes on along the minus strand of NC_058406.1, from coordinate 73,575,963 downwards.
GGTCTTTGAGTTGTGGTCCACACTGAGACCTTGGAGAGCCCAGGATGATCTTGGCCCTTCCAAGTCCCTGGAGAAGATAAATAACCTCTCCAACGTGCCATACTGGCGGGATTCTAGAATGGTCTCATGGAACCCAAATTAAACAGGGTTTCATGGATTATCAAATAGATAATCCAACCAGGTGTTTTTTTGTTTTCTTTTGTTTTGTTTTTAGAGAGCGAGAAAGCAGGGGTGGGGATCTATTGTGTGTGGGGAGGGCAGAGAAAGAGAGAATTTTAAGCAGGTTCCAAGGCCAGCATGGAGCCCAACGCTGGGCTTGAACTCACAACGCTGAGATCATGACCTGAGCTGAAATCAAGAGTTGGACGATTAACTAACTGAGCCACTGAGGCACCCCAAACAGGTGTTTTTAATATAAGCAGCAACAGGGTGCTTTACCAAGATCACTGTCAATTATCAGAAACCCTATTACTACCAAAGATACTGACATGGATCCATACTGACTCACAAGTATCAGATATGTCCAGGCTTAGAAATACAGGGGGATCTGATACCTTCTAAACTTGCTGCACAGCTTGCCTAAGTCACCACATGGCACCAGGGGAATTCTCTCTTTTCCCATTTAGGAGTGTTCATATCAGATGTCTTGATCAGCTTATAAGTTCCATTATTTCTACGATACAGGTGACCATGCTATCCCAAGGAGGACTGAAAATATATACACGTGAACTAATGGCTCCCTCCCAACCTGCAGTTTTGGTTCGAACATGGTATTGCATTTGTCCCCATGCCTGGCTTAGCACCCAAGCAAAATGCTAACGCTGTGTGTGCATACTGGTAAGGCTGGAAACTCCTTCCTCTGACCGCCCAGGTCGAGCCCAGAAGATACTCTCTGCTCCAAATATTATCCTCTATTGATCTAATAAGAAAGAATAGCTTTAGGGGCGCCTGGGTGGCTCAGTCATTAAGCATCTGCCTTCGGCTCAGGTCATGATCCCAGGGTCCTGGGATCGAGCCCCGCATCGGGCTCTCTGCTCAGCGGGAAGCTTGCTTCTCCCTCTCTCACTCCCCCTGCTTGTGTTCCTTCTCTCGCTGTTTCTATCAAATAAATAAATAAAATTTTAAAAATAAAAAAATAAAAAATAAATAAATCAGTGACTCAGGCCTGCATGCTAATGCAGCATTTAGGGGAAAAAAAAAAAAAAGAATAGCTTTATCATAAATATCATAAAATAGAGACAATTTACAAAGTTCTTACATATAAAATTTGACTCTTGAAAAAAATGTGGATTTTCGAAAGTTGACTTTTTCCTTTCCCCACAACCCTTTGCTTTAGATCCCAAAGGATCTGTTTAATGAAGGATTTAGGAAGAAATCTGAGGAGATGAACACAGAAATAAATCTTCTCAGAAATGTCACTGAGGTTACTAGAAAGGATAAAACTCCCTGGATTCCACAAAACCTGGACACACGTGCCACTGAAGCAGCCACAGATCTGTCTGTTCCTGCTAGACTTGTAGGTCAGAGTCTGAGGAGCCCGAGCTCACTGTTTAATTAGGATTAACTTTTCTCTCACAAAATTAAAGAATGCGGATACACGCTCCACCCTATTTTTGATGCATATGCTTTTTAAAAGTTTCACCCAGGAGCATGTTAAACATAAAAAGTGCCTAGTAGAGGATATATCAGTGCCTGACACACATTAGATAGATTAAATGTTGGTTTTATTAGTTAGTTTGAAATGAAACAACCTTTTATAACAGACATTGGCAAACTTTAGCCTACAGGCCAAATCTGTCTTGCTGTTTTTCTAAATAAAGTTTTATTGGAACAGCACCACACTTATTCAATTACATACTGTCTGTGGCTGCTTTAATGACACAAGAGCAGAGCTGAGTAGTTGCAACAAATACTGTATGACCCACAAAACCTAAAATATTTCCTTTTGGGCCCTTTACAGAAAAAGTTTGCCAACTGCTTAAGAGATAGACCAAATTTGCAATATAGGTAAAAAATACCTTGGGAAATAACTTCTCATGAATGCTTCTAAAATCACAAAAGAAGAAAATAATATACATATACATGTATCTATATTATATATATTTTTTAGAATATATATATATATCAAGTCAAGTCACCTCTAATTCACATTTATAAATTTAATGTGTTCTGGGGTTAAAAAAAGATGTTTTCGTGAAGATAGGTAGGCTACTACCTTTATACAAGCTTAAATGGAAATGCTTATAATGCTTTATTTATTTATTTTTTTAAAGATTTTATTTATTTGAGAGAAAGAGAGAGAGAGCAAGAGAGAGCACAAGCAGGGAGGAGAGGGAGAAGCAGGCTCCCCGCTGAGGCTGAGCAAGGAGCCTGATGCAGGACTCATGACCTGAGCCGAAGGCAGATGCTTAACCAACTGAGCCACCCAGGCGCCCCTACAATGCTTTAAAAAATTGTCAGGGTAATACAGAAGTGTAACAAAAAAGAACCATATTTGCTCCATATGAAAACCTCTTCTAGCTAGAGATGCAGTAATTAGACCAGTGTAGCACCAGGTCCTAACAAGACAGACAAAGCTGTAGAACATAGTCCAGAGATAGAAACAAATACTTTTAGGAACTATTTATCTTAATGGCTTTCAAGTCTGTGGGAAATAATGAACTGTCCAATAAATTGTCAAGACAACTTGCTAGCCCCTTTGAGAAAACAGAGATTAGATCTCATATTTATTACAGCAAAGTAAATTCCAGATGTACTATAGATTTAAACATGAAGATTGAAACCACAAAATTTGGAAATCCAAAATCCTTTTTAAAAATCTTGAAATGTGGAGTTCTTTCTAACCATGACATAAAGCCCAGAAGACATAAGACATATACAAAAGTACATAAAACTGAAATAAATCCTTTATGTCAAAAAAAGTCAAAAGACAAACAGCACTCTGAAAATATATTTTCAACTTGTATGTTTCTATGATACACTATGAAAGACATAAAACTCAGTATGTGAGTAGTTAACAGAAAATAAACACATAAATAAATACATGCTATTCAGCCCTACTCACAATTACAGAAGTGAAACTAAAACCACTGGCTATAATCTTTCATTTCTCAGATTGAAAGTTATGGGAAAAGAGTCTCTCTCACATGGGAATGTAAATTGTATAATTTCTATTGAGAGGTTGTTCTAATATTTCTTATACTTTAATGTAGTTGTGCCTTGATATAGCATGTTCATTTTTAGAAAAATACATGTGCCAAATTACACACACACACACACATACACACACACAAACACAAATCCATTGTGGCACTGCTCTTAATGGAAAGATTTGTAATATAAATGTAAATTTTTATAAATATAAGTGCTAATATAAAGTAGTACATATATGGAGTAGAATTCTGGGTGGTTGTTAAATAACCTGACAACAAAGTTTACATATACTAATACAGAACAATCTTCAAGGTATATTTTAAGGCGAAAAAAATGAGATGCAAAAGTATGTATATAGTATGGTTTATATGGAAAAAATTCATGTTTCCCTCTCATTCTTGATCCCACCCAGTTCTTCCCAGAAGGAACCAATGTTACTACTTTTCATGAATTTTGTAAAGAAAGCTTATATTACTTATTCATAAATATGAAAAGTATACTATAATAAAACTTCTAAAAACTAATAGGAATGTGAAACTGACCACTAAAGATAAATTGCTCATTGCTCCTAGAAATCACATCAGGCAATTCAATGAGGGGCCTAAGGCTAAGAACCAGATACTGGAGAACACCAAAATTGCATCCTAATCTTGTTTTCACCTTGGCCTTGGCTTTTTAATCCCTATATTCACTTTAAAACAAAGGTTTAAAGTTTCTGGTGACCCTTTGAAATCTCAGCTAGAGTGGCTTCTATTTTCTATCCCTGAATTATACCTTTAAGGTGTTAGAAGGAGAATTACCAAAAAACGAGAACATGTTGGTGAGAGGGATCCCATCCCCCTGAAAACATTCAGTAGCAGCATCTCTCCTATATGACAGGGCAGATGGGACAGCCTGCCATTGCAGAACTGGACCCCTGGTAATGCTGGGGATAAGAGATCCTGACCCATGGAGGGCAGGGGTTAGCACTTGAACATCAGAAGCCAAGGTACAGGGACAGTTGAGCAGCAAGGTTGGAGTGACAGCCTGCTGGGTCTGACCATGAAGAATTCAGAAGATGATGAATAGAAGATGAATGGTCAAGAGGGATAGGAGAAAACAATCAATGAAGTCACAAACGGTTTATGAGGAAGTTATGGATTTATAGCCCCCTTCACGTGTTACAACCCCTAGCCATGATGTGAGCCAATTTTAGCCCCTGAACTCATCACCTGGGGGACAGCCAGGTTCTCAGGAAGAAGAACCCTGAAACTCCAGGTCAAGAATAATGAACATGATTTCTCCTGCCCTCCCTCTAGCAGACCACTGACCATTTACTCAAGTACACATGCCTGGGAAGATGGGGATACTGAAATATTTAAAAACTCTTGACTCAGGATCCAACTTGGCATTGATACCAACATACTAGATAGACTCATAGCATCAGTCTCCTGTTAAAGTGGGGCATATGGGTCCAGATAATAAAGAGAGTCCTGCATCAGCATAACTAACTGGAATCTAGTATTTGCTTCCAATTAGACAATAAAGTTCATCTGAGTACAGGGACCATTTTCTATGCATCCCCTCAGAGTATGTTTAGGAGTCAAATGTGCTAAATAAACTTTTACTATAAAGACAAAAGGATGATGCATACTAAATTTCAGTTGTAAGAATTATAGGAACTCTTCAAATGTAACAGGTACTTCACATTTTAGACACCAGACTAAGGTCTCCAAGGTGATTTAAAGGCTAGTGGAACAAAAGAAACTTTTCTGGTGACGTCTCCTCCCCCGTGACCTTGGGTGTCACAGTAGCTGTGCCTCTATGAGGATGTTAACACATCCGCTCTAAGATTTCAAACTGCTCTATCCAGATATGACTTCTGTCAGTGTTCAGAAGGAAGAGTAGCTTTACCTTTACAAGAGAGAAAGCAGGAGGGGAGCAAGATGGCGGAGGAGTAGGAGACCTGGATTTCGTCTGGTCCCAGGAATTCAGCTAGATAGGGATCAAACCATTCTGATCACCTACAAACTAAACAGGAGATCGAAGAAAAGAATAGCAGCAACTCTCTGAACAGAAAAGCGACCACTTTCTGGAAGATAGGACGTGCGGAGAAGTGAATCCGAGGCGATATTCGGGAGGATAGACGGCGGGGGAGGGGCCTCCGTCGACCGCTTCTGGCAAGTGATAAAGCTGCGGAGCACAAAATCGGAAATTTTAGAAGTCGGCTCTGCTGAGGGATGTCGCTCCAGTGGCTAAGCGGGGGGTGGAACCCTCGCGGGACAGTGTGGTCTCAGGACTGTGGGGTCACAGAAAGACCGGGGGTGCCTGAGTTGAGTGCGGCAGAGCTCCCAGGTATCGGAGCAGAGAAGCCGGCTGCAGAGACGGAGCCGAGGCCCAGGCTCTCAGCTCGGGGTTGCCATAAACCGTAGTCCTCGGCACAGTCGGGCCACTGCTCCTCCAGCAGGGACCCAACAAGTGGCAGATCCGGGGAGACTCCCTTTCCTCCACCAGGAGGAGCGGCATGGGAGTGCACCACAGGGATCTGCTGGGTTTGGAGACTCGACACCGGGTCGGGTGCCAGAGATAGAAATGCTCGGTCACAGGCCAGGTGAGCACAGAGTGCGGCCGGAGACTGGGGAGATGGGAGTGATTGACTGCTTTTCTCTGGGGTTCCGCTGAGGAGTGGGGCCCCGAGTTCTCGGCTCCTCTGGGCGGAGATTGGGAGGACTCCATTTTCACTCTCATCCTCCATAGCTGCATGGGAAGCTTGCAGGGAACAAAAGCTCCCCAGAGCAAACCCGAGCAGATCACTGAGCCTGGCCCGGCAAGGGCGGGGCAATTCCACCTCTGGCAAAGACATTTGGGAACCACGGCAACAGGCCCCTCCCCCAGAAGATCAGCCAGAACAGCCAGCCAAGACCAAGTTTATCGATCAATGAGAATGGCAGAACTCCAGCGCTAGAGGAATACTGCACATAGAATTGATGGCTTTTATACCATGATTCTTTAGTCTTTCAAAAAAAAATTTAACTTTTTTTTTTGAATTTTTCTTTATATATATATAAAATCAATGCACAGAAATCAGTTGCATTTCTATACACCAACACAAGACAGAAGAAAGAGAAATTAAGGAGTCAATCCCATTTACAATTGCACCCAAAACCATAAGATACCTAGGAATAAATCTAACCAAAGAGGCAAAGGATCTGTACTCAGAAAACTATAAAATACTCATGAAAGAAATTGAGGAAGACACAAAGAAATGGAAAAACATTCCATGCTCATGGCTTGGAAGAAGAAATATTGTGAAGATGTCAATGCTACCTAGAGCAATCTACACATTCAAGCAATCCCCATCAAAATACCATCAACTTTTTTCGAAGAAATGGAACAAGTAATCCTAAAATTTGTATGGAACCAGAAAAGACCCCACATAGCCAGAGGAATGTTGAAAAAGAAAAGCAAAGCTGGCAACATCACAATTCTGGACTTCCAGCTCTATTACAAAGCTGTCATCATCAAGACTGTATGGAACTGGCACAAAAACAGACACATAGATCAATGGAACAGAACAGAGAGCCCAGAAATGGACCCTCAACTCTATGGTCAACTGATCCTTGACAAAGCAGGAAAGAATGTCCAACGGCAAAAAGACAGTCTCTTTAACAAATGGTGTTGGGAAAATTGGACAGCCACATGCAAAGAATGAAACTGGACCATTTCCTTACACCACACACAAAAATAGACTCAAAATGGTTGAAAGACCTCAGTGTGAGACAGGAATCCATCAAAATCCTAAAGGAGAACACAGGCAGCAACCTCTTCGACCTCAGCCGCAGCAATTTCTTCCTAGACACATCACCAAAGGCAAGGGAAGCAAGGGCAAAAATGAACTCTTGGGATTTCATCAAGATAAAAAGCTTTTGTGCAGCAAAAGAAACAGTCAACAAAACCAAAAGACAACTGACAGAATGGGAGAAGATATTTGCAAATGACGTATCAGATAAAGGGCTAGTATCCAAAATCTATAAAGAACTTCTTAAACTCAGTACCCAAAGAACAAAGAATCCAATCAAGAAATGGGCAGAAAACATGAACAGACATTTTTCCAGAGAAGACATCCAAACGGCCAACAGACACATGAAAAAGTGCTCAACGTCACTCGGCATCAGGGAAATCCAAATCAAAACCTCAATGAGATACCACCTAACACCAGTCAGAATGGCTAAAATTAACAAGTCAGGAAATGACAGATGTTGGCGGGGATGCGGAGAAAGGGGAACCCTCCTACACTGTTGGTGGGAATGCAAGCTGGTGCAGCCACTCTGGAAAACAGTATGGAGGGTCCTCAAAAAGTTGAAAATAGAGCTACCATACGACCCAGCAATTGCACTACTGGGTATTTACCCCAAAGATACAAATGTAGGATCCAAAGGGGTATGTGCACCCTGATGTTTATAGCAGCAATGTCCACAATAGCCAAACTGTGGAAAGAGCCAAGATGTCCAACAACAGATGAATGGATAAAGAAGAAGTATATATATACAATGGAATATTATGCAGCCATCAAAAAGAATGAGATCTTGCCATTTGCAACAACGTGGATGGAACTGGAGTGTGTTATGCTGAGTGAAATAAGTCAATCAGAGAAAGACATTTATCATATGACCTCACTGATATGAGGAGTTCTTAATCTCAGGAAACAAACTGAGGGTTGCTGGAGTGGTGGGGGGTGGGAGGGATGGGGTGGCTGGGTGATAGACACTGGGGAGGGTATGTGCTATGGTGAGCGCTGTGAATTGTGCAAGAGTGCTGAATCACAAATCTGTACCTCTGAAACAAATAATACAATATATGTTAAAAAAAAAAAAGAAGAAGATAGCAGGAGGGGAAGAATGAAGGGGGCGAAATCAGAGGGGGAGACGAACCATGAGAGAGTATGGACTCTGAAAAACAAACTGAGGGTTCTAGAGGGGAGGGGGGGTGGGAGGATGGGTTAGTCTGGTGATAGGTATTAAAGAGCGCACATTCTGCATGGAACACTGGGTTTTATACACAAATAATGAATCATGGAACACTACATCAAAAACTAATGATGTAATGTATGGTGATTAACAATAAAAAATTTTTTTAAAAAAAGAGAGAAAGTATACAGGAATGAATACGCAGCCAACAAGTTGGAGAGTTGGAAAAGCAAGCTATTTTATAGAATATTCTGTCCCCACTGAGAGCTTGAATCAAACGGATGTTCTAATCCCTTAGACTAGAGACAGCCTATGTGGTAGGGCTGAATAATGACTCGCCAAAGATATTCACATAAAATTTCCAGAACTTGTAAATATGTTCCCATGGTAAAAGGACTTTGCAGATGTAATTAAGGATTTTGAGAAGGGTACATGATTCAGGTGGGCCCAGTGTAATCACAAGGTCCTTTAAGAGGGAGAGTAAAAGTCAGGAAAAAGTGAGATGGCTATAGAGAGGTTGGGAGGGACGACTACCCTACTGTCTTTGAAAATGCAGGATGAGCCAAAGAATAGAATGTGCCTTCAGACGCTGCAAAAGGTAAGGAAAGATTCTCCCTGAGAACTTCGAGAGGGAAAGCATCCCTGTCAACCCACTTTTGACTTCTGATTCCCAGAACTGTAAAATAATACATTTTTGTTATTTTAAGCCACTAATTTTGTGGTAATTTGTTACAGCCACAATAGGAAACCAATACACCATGAATTAAAGAACAGAAAGAAAAAAAAATGCTTTGGGGGTTCCTGGGTGGCTCAGTCGGTTAAGTGTCTGACTTCAGCTCAGGCCATGATCTCAGGGTCCTAGGACAGAGCCCTGTGTCATCAGGCTCCCTGCTCAGCGGGAAGCCTGCTTCTCCCTCTGCCCCTCCCCCAGCGCATGCTTGCTCTCTCTCTCTCAAATAAATAAATAAAATCTTTAAAAGAAAAAAAAAGAAAAATGTTTTGGATTTAATAATTTTTTAATGAATAATTTTTATACATACAATTTTCATAGGCATTAACTACTAGATTAATTTATTTGGATGGTCTGCTTAGTTCTCATTCTATATGTATCATTATCTGGGCCCTATGAAGAAAGAAAGAAACAAGATAGCTGAAGTTCTTTTTTTCATGGAGCTTACACTATATAGGGACCTTTAAAATCAGGATATTATCTGGCAATAATAAGTGAATTTTTTTTTTCTTTTCTGGCTAGTGATTGAGATCTGCTAGAAAAACCAAGAGTTTTTCCTTACATTTCACTTCAATCTAATTTATATGTCCTGGAAATAAAATTAACATGCTTCTTCAAGAGATACTCATTTTTGAGTCCTAAAAATCTAACACGTTAACATTAAAGTGTAGTAAAACCCAAGGTGCATGGTGATTGAAAGAATGAATAAAGAGATGAACAGTTGCTTGAATGAGTAAGAGTAACATTTGTTTGTCATTTCAAGGGGTAATCAATCTCTCTCCTGTAACTCATTGTCAAGAAAGTAAAGACTTGGGCGCCTGGGTGGCTCAGTTGGTTAAGCGACTGCCTTCGGCTCGGGTCATGATCCTGGAGTCCCGGGATCGAGTCCCGCATCGGGCTCCCTGCTCGGCAGGGAGTCTGCTTCTCCCTCTGACCCTCCTCCCTCATGCTCTCTGTATCTCATTCTCTCTGTCTCAAATAAATAAATAAAATCTTTAAAAAAAAAAAAAAAAAAAAAAAAAAGAAAAAAAGAAAGTAAAGACTTATACTGAAAATGTTTCTTGGATCTGATGGAAACAAACCACAGACAGGTTCCCAAGTAGCAGGATTACATTACTAGTCTGATGCAAGGCTCTAGAGGACTGGATTGGGGGAAGCAAGTACAATGTGCAAGTTTCCTCACAGAGCAGGGCTTGGGCCTTATAGCTCTGAATCCCAGAGTCCCAGAGTAAGGCTAGCACAAAAGGTTTCTGACCTTAAGTAAACACTCCAAGGGGCTTTCCATCTTAAGTCTTAGCGATTATCTTGCTTGCCTCAGTTAATATCTGGAAGCAGGCTCAACTTCTCCAATGCTCCAATTCCCACAAGACAGGCCCTGTGTAGTATCACTGTCCGCGGTCAGGCCCAGGCCTCTGGGCCTCCCATCACCACCTTATCACTTGTCTCTCCAGCCTTAGAGTTTTGCTTCTCCATGCAGTGACTTAGCTCTGGGTTGCTTCAGGAGCCCCACTTTTGGTCTCAGCTCCTCCAACAACTCTACAAATGAATTATGTTTCAACAAATGAAAGTGATTTGTTTTCATGACTGTTGACTGATATATCAATTCTGAAATGTTCTTGGAAGTATGGCTTCAAAACTATCATTGAATTGAATTCTTCTTACCTCAGACAATATAATCCTATCTCCTGGTCACTTTTTTTGTGTGTGCCCACTTGTCCCAGGCTAGACGGAATATAGTGCCCACTCGTGACCCTGTTGACTGATCCAGGGAAAAGTCCTTGATCAAACATGAATTAATGAATCCCTTCCCTGATATACTTGGACTAGAAAAGGCCCCAATCTCTCTTTGTTCCTGTTGTCTCTTTGAATACATGAAATGCAGAGATTATCAGTGGCTATGTGTTGTTTTTTAAGATTTTATGTACTTGAGAATGAGTGAGAGGTTGAGAGAGCGAGCACAAAAGGGGGGAGGGGTAGAGGGAGAGAAAGAAGCGGACTAACCTGCTGAGCAGGGAGCCTGACGTGGGACTCGATCCTAGCACCCAGGGATCACAACTGAGCCAAAGGCAGCCGCCATCAACTGAGCCACCCAGATGCCCCCAGTGGCTACGTTTTTGATAAAGTGAAGAGACTACCTTGAGGCAAAAGAATCACTTCATTTATAAATAAATACAGTTTTGCTTCTTTCTTAAAATCTTTATGCCATTCTCCCCCTTGCCTTATTGCACTGACAAGGACTTCTAATAATACTTGAGGATCTCTAGAGTTAGGTTTAATCAAAGTGGTGAGAGAAAAATCCATTTTTTCTCCTGACAGAAGATGGAAAATATTCAATAGTTCACTGCACTGTAGAATATTCATTTTAGTTTTTAACTGATACCATTTATCCAATTTAGAAATGCTCTTTTCCAACTTTGCCTACAGGTTTTCATTCTTCCTCAGTTAAAATTATGTGCCGACTTTGTCAAATATTTTTTCTGCATCCATTTTCTTCTTTATTCTTTTAACATTGTGAATTGCATTTGTTGATTTTTGGATGAAAAATCCATCTTGTTTTCTTGGGAAGACCCCACTTGGTCATGATAAAATACCCTCAATTTATATTGCTCTTTTCAGTTTGCAAATGTTTTGTTAAGGATTTTTGTATGTAAGTTCTTCAGAGGCTTGATGTCTAATCTTATTTCCTTGTAATGTTCTTGTCATAATTCAGGGTCAGTTTTATGCTGGCCTCAGAAAATGACTTATGAAGTGCTTGCAACATTTTTTTGAAAGATAGTATATGATTGGCTTTATTTTTCTTCAAAATTTGATAATATTCACCAATAAGTCTATCTGTTCAGTAAGCTGTTTTCTTGAGAGGGTTTTTAATTCTGAAATTAATTTTAGTTTATATACACCTATTCAAATGTTTTCTTTTTGCATCAATTTTGTTAAGCTGGAATTTTCGAAGAATCTATTTTATCTAGGTTGCCAACTGTATTGGCATAAAGATGTGCATGAAATTTCTCTATTAGGTTCATAATTGTGCAAGATATCCCATGATATGTTCACTTTCATTCCTAATATTGGTGATTTGTGCTTTCTTCACTTTTTCTTGACCATTCTAAGTGTCCTGTTTTATAATTTTCTTTCTTCTAAATGCATTGCATTTAATTTCTTCTTATTTCTTAAGACATAAGTTGGATCAGTGATTTTAATCCTTTTATATTTAATGAAGTTTTAAAATTACAAATTTCTCTATAATCAGTGCTTAAATTACATTCCTCAAATATTGATATGCTTTATTTTAAAAATATTTTCTAATTTACCCTTGTGATTTTACTTTTACCTCTAGAGTTATGTAAGTGTGCTTGCTTAATTTCCAAATATTTCACATTTTATAGATTTTTGAAATTAATTTTTAATTTAATTTTCTTATGTCAGGGAACATATTCTGTATGATTTTAGTCCTTTAAAGTTTTTGAGAGTTGTTTTATGTTCTAAAATATGATTTATCATCATGAAATGCATGTCTGTTCTTCAGTTTGAGCAGTGCAATTCTAACCAACATCATTAAACAGATGAAAGCTAATACTAATATTTGGAGCAAATATCATAATGCCTATTTCTTGCTTGCTTGATATTCAGAGGGTATGAAGTGGTTTGCTGTGGGAATGGGTTTAAGAGGGAAAGTATTAATTTCTATTGCCATGTTTATAAACTCTCTTCGTATCTTACTCCATAGCCTCCTGTCCAAGACATTCTTTTTTTTTTTAAAGATTTTATTTATTTATTCATGAAAGACACAGAGAGAGAGAGAGAGCGAGAGCGAGAGAAGCAGAGGGAGAAGCAGGCTCCCAAGGAGCAGGGAGCCCGATGCGGGACTCGATCCCAGGACCCTGGGATCATGACCTGAGCCGAAGGCAGACGCTTAACCGTCTGAGCCACCCAGGCGTCCTGTCCAAGACATTCTAATCCAGGCTTTTAAAGCAACAGAATGACCGGGGCGCCTGGGTGGCTCAGTTGGTTAAGCAGCTGCCTTCGGCTCAGGTCATGATCTCGGGGTCCTGGGATCGAGTCCCCTGCTCAGCGGGGAGCCTGCTTCTCCCTCTCCCTCTCCCGCTCCTTCTCATTCTCCCTCAGACAAATAAATAAATAAAATCTTAAATAAAATAAAATAAATTTTAAAAAATGAAGCAACAGAATGATTGCTATGTTCCTCTTTCTAGAATAAGGGACAAAGCATGCCAAGATATAATATTTTTGTATCATTTGTGATTTCGCTGAATACTTCCAAAAGATATGGTATACTTTTGCACACGCATGCTTCTTCTCCTTGAATTTATTTCTCTTGTTTTGTGAGGATTGGGGCAGGGGAGAAGGGAAACGTTCGAAGTTTCTTTTACTTTCTGTCTGTTGGTCTTTAAGCACTCCCTAGAAAGGAGTGAAGAACTGAAGAACAGACATGGATTTCCTGATGACAAATCATATTTTGGAACATAAACAGGCCCTAAGGAAAGAGTTATTCGGCAACTCCTGAAAAACTGTCTAGCTATATCTGTTAGGTGACTGCTTTTTAGTGGATGCTTGGTGACAGTCCTTTGACGATACTGTTGTGGTTCCTGGAAACTGATAGGGGAGAAGGAGAGAGGGCAGTGGTCCCAGTTGTGCTTGTTGAGGTGGGGGAGGTGGCTGGTGACAAGAGCTGGGTGTTCCTTCAGCTGAGAACGGTGAACATTTATCACCTTTGTTTCCAGCTGTAGGCTTATGAAGCCATTTCCTGTAAAACAGGACAAGATCTTTCTCTGCCCTTGATACTACTACACTAAACTACTTTTTTTTTTTTTAAGATTTTACTTATCTATTTGACAGAAGCGAGAGAGCACAAGCAGGGGGAGCGGCAGGCGGAGGGAGAAGCAGGCTCCCGGCCAAGTAGGAAGCCCGATGCAGGACTCGATCCCAGGACCCTGGGATCATGACCTGAGCTGAAGGCAGCTGCCCACCCAACTGAGCCACCCAGGCACCCCTAAACTACTTTTTAAACAGTTGAATTCCGCTTCTGGAATGGCATCGAGTTTCACAGACCCACTTCCCAGCAAAACAATCATGCTGGTAAAATTCTTTAAAAAGCAACCATTTAAAGCCTCTGGAAACTGCCCTAGGGACATAGAGCAAATAAATGTTTGAGAAATTTTACTAAATTTTGGAAAGAACAGTGAGAGTCCACGGCACTTGAGCCACTACCCACACCCTCCCTCTCCCAGCTCAGTGGGACAGAATCTCCACTTTGGGTAGGTGTGGCCAAGGAAATAAGGATCTCCCTACCCTCAGCTTCCAGTCAAGGGACAACATATCACACCGAGAGGGGCAGACCACCAGCATGTTTGATCACCCCCAGCCCTGACTGGCAGAGGCTAATTTCCTGGTGAGTGTAGCCAAGAGGCGAGGGGCTCCTTCCCTCTACCCATTCCCCATTTGTTGGGTGGAAGATCTATGGCTGGTGCAGCAGGCAGAGAACACTGGAATCCTGGTCATCACACTTGTATAGCTCACTCATAGGGCAGAGGTTCCAGTTCAGGAGAGCAAGTTGAGAGAACAAGAGGTTACTGCCCTTGCCTGCACTCTGCTTTTTTAAAGCACAGGTGTCACTCAGAGGGAAGTGGGCCATTGTCTCACCACTTCTACCCTCCCTGGACCACAGCTCAGAGATTTTGCCTAGAGGGAGGGAAGTCCATGATAAAAAAAGACTCTAAAGTTCTCCCCAGAGGAACTGACTTTACTTGGAACCAATTTTAGGGGAGTCCAAGCCTAAGAACACTGTCAGAACCAATGGAAATTTGGGCAGTAATCAATTAAGAAATTATATACTTCTAATTAAAAGCAACATAGGCCAGCTAGTTCATCAAAGAGAACCAGAAAAAAAAGAGTCAAGAGCCCTCCGGCATTCAGAACCCCAAATACTGGCCTCAAAAAGATCCTTCCCTACGTTTCACTGGATCAAACTGGAGCAATTATTCCCCAGGGCACTGTCAAAAACTATAGAGCAATCAGCTGGAAGCTAGTGGAGCCTTGCCAGCTGGTTGTGATACCAGCAGTGGAAGACAGAGAGATTAGGGAAGGAGACAAAGAAAAGCCTGATAAAATCCCTGCCATCCCAGGGTGACTGTGTGCATGCCCAAGGACAGACCATCCAAGGACTGACACCAGACACTTCACACTGAGGGGGAAAGAAACTTTACTAAACTAGTCTAGACAAGTTATGAAAAAAATAAATTTATTAAAACATGTTTTATGTCCCAGCATGTAGTCTACCTTAGGAAATGTTCTATGTTCATTTTGCCGTTGTGGGGTGAAATCTTTCATAAATATCAATTAGGACAAGTTAGTCAATACAGTTCTTCAGGTCTTCTATATACCGGTTTTTGGTCTACTTCTCCTAGCAATTATTTAGATAGAGGTATTGAAATTTCCAACTATAATTGTGGATTTGTCTATTTCTCCTGGCAGTTCTATCAGATTTTGCCTCCTCCATCTTGAAGCTCTGTTATTTGATATATAAACATTTATGATTTTGATGTCCTCCTGATGAACAGACACCTTTTCGTGTGAAAGGACCTTCTCTTTCTTCATGGTATTAATTGCTATGAAATCTACTTTGTCTTGTATTAATTTGGACTCTGGCCTTCTTTTCCTTGGTGTTCCAGGTTTTATTTTCTGCTTCATTTCCTTTGTGGCAGTGATGTCCTTAGTTTCTTTCAGCTTCCATAAAGGAGACAGAAGCATGGAGGAAAGTCAAGGAGAGAGGCTGAGAGAGGCAGCTGAGAGCTTCCTCTTGAACTCACTGCCCTGCAGTGCTGTAAAGCAGAAATGCTCATTCATCAGCTTTCCGTTACATGTAACTTACTCATGAGCTAAAGTTCTCCATCTCTAATTCAAAATAGCACTGGAAGAACAGAGAGATAAGGAAGAAGGTGGCCTGACAGTCTAGCCAGGAGGGGTCAGTCGCTGGCTTCAGTTCTGGGGAAGTTCAACATCTCCACTTGGACCAGAGGCCCCTGGGAGGTGACAGCCTCACACCACATCACATAATCCTGGGCAGCAGCAAGTAGAGTGGAATGAACACTGCATTGAGTGATACAGGTCTTCTTCTGGTCCTTTGAAAAAGGGGAGGGAGACAGTTTTCATCCACAACCTCAAGTTATCTCTCTGTAACATAAATTATGATAGACCACTGGTTCTCAACCTAGCTGCACAGGAAGTACTGATAATTCTCTCTCCTGCCCTCATCTGATTTAATTAATCTAAAGGGTGCCCCAGCAAGCAGTATTTTTTAAACAACCCACACCCCTGCCAGGTGACCATAATGTTCAGCCAGTTATAGGAAACACTAGACAAAACTAGAATGGCTGTCTCCCAATGTCTCCCAATGCAAAAGCCTGTATCTCGGTGCACTTAAAGTATGCTGACTTCTAACTACATCCCTTGGACACATATGCTAGAATGGTGTGTGAGGTAAGTTTAAACTCACAGTTCTCAAGCAAAATCTTTAAAAGTACTTCCACGTCCATTTTCAAATAGATTTTCAAAAAGGGAGACTCAGTTCTCTACAATGGCCTCTCTGATCAAGTACCATCCTCCCCCTTCAATAAATGGCTGTTTGTGGACACAGAGAACAAAAATAGTCTTCATCTATGAGTTTACAGAAAATTATCAGAAAAGATTTTATCTTTCCATTACTTTTTTAAATTTTATACTTTTTATTAACTTCAATTAGCCATAATATAGTACATCATTAGTTTTTGATGTAGTGTTCAATGATTCACTAGTTGTGTATAACACCCAGTGCTCATCATATCCCATGCCCTCCTTAATGTCCATTATCCAGTTACCCCATCACCCCACTCCTCTCCCTACTGCAGCCCTCAATTTGTTTCCTGGAGTCCAGAGTCTCTCATTGTTTTTCTCCCTCTCTGATTTCTTCCCATTCAGTTTTCCCTCCTTTCTCCTATGGTCCTCTGTGCTATTCCTTATATTCCGCATATTAGTGAAACCATGTGATAATTGTCTTTCTCTGACTGACTTATTTCACTTAGCATAATACCCTCCAGTCCCATCCATGTTGATGCAAAAGTTGGGTATTCCTCCTTTCTGAGGGTTGAGTAATACTCCATTGTATATATGAACCACATCTTCTTTATCCATTCATCTGCTGGAGGACATCTTGGCTCCTTCCACACTTTGGTTATTGTGGGCATTGTTGCTATGAACTTTGGGGTGCATATGCCCCTTCTTTTCACTACATCTGTATCTTTGGGGTAAATATCCAGTAGTGCAATTACTGGGTCATAGGGCAGCTCTATTTTTAACGTCTTAAGGAACCTCCCTACTGTTTTCCAAATACCAGTTTTTTAAGGAACCTCCCTACTGTTTTCCAATACCAGCTTGTATTACCACCAACAATGTAAGAGGGTTTCCCTTACTCCGCATCCTTGCCAACATCTGTTTTTTCCTGTCTTATTAATTTTGGCCATTCTAACTGGTGTAAGGTGGTATCTCATTGTGGTTTTGATTTGCTCTTCCCTGATGGCAAGTGATGTGGAATATTTTTTCCTGTGTCTGTTAGCCATTTGTATGTCTTGGAGAAGTGTCTGTTCATGTCCTCTGCCCATTTCTTGACTGGATTATTTGTTTTTTGGGTGTTGAGTTTGAGAAGTTTTTATAGATCTTAGATATCAGCCCTTTATCTGTTATGTCATTTGCAAATATCTTCTCCCATTCTGTAGGTCGCCTTTTAGTTTTGTTGACTATTTCTTTTGCTCTGAAGAAGCTTTTTATCTTGATAAAGTCCCAATAGTTCATTTTTGCTTTTGTTTCCCTTGCCTTTAGAGACGTGTCTTGAAAGAAGTTGCTGTGGCCAAGGTCGAAGAGGTTACTGCCTGTGTTCTCCTCTAGGACTTTGATAGATTACTATCTCACATTTAGGTCTTTCATCCATTTTGAGTTTCTTTGTGGTGGTGTAAGAGAATGGTCCAGTTTCATTCTTCTGCATGTGGCTGTCCAGTTTTCCCAGCACAATTTATTGAAGAGACTGTCTTTTTTCCATTGGACATTCTTTCCTGCTTTGTCGAAGATTAGTTGACCATAGAGTTGAGGGTCCATTTCTGGGCTCTCTAGTCTGTTCCACTGATCTACGTTTCTGTTTTTATGCAAGTACCATGCTGTCTTGATGATCACAGCTTTGTAATAGAGCTTGAAATCAGGCAGTGTAATGCCCCCAGCTTCGGTTTTCTTTTTCAACATTCCCCTGGTGATTCAGGGTCTTCCCTAGTTCCATACAAATTTTAGAACTGTTTGTTCCAGCTCTGTGAAAAATGTCGATGGTATTTTGATAGGTATTGCACTGAATGTATAGCTTGCTCTGGGCAGCATAGACTTTTTAACAATATTTATTCTTCCAATCCATAAGCATGGAATGCTTTTCCATCTCTGTGTCTTCCTCAATTTCTTTCATAAATGTTCTGTAGTTTTTAGAGTATAGCTCCTTTACCTCTTTGGCAGGTTTATTCCTAGGTATCTTATGGTTTTTGGTGCAATTGTAAATGGGATTTCTCTTAATTTCTCTTTCTTCAGACACATTGTTAATGTATAGAAATGCAACTGATTTCTGTGCATTGATTTTTTTTCTCCCTCTCTGATTTCTTCCCATTCAGTTTTCCCTCCTTTCTCCTATGGTCCTCTGTGCTATTCCTTATATTCTGGATTGCTAAATCACTGTATGAGTTCTAGC
This sequence comes from Neomonachus schauinslandi, assembly GCF_002201575.2. NCBI lineage: Eukaryota > Metazoa > Chordata > Mammalia > Carnivora > Phocidae > Neomonachus > Neomonachus schauinslandi. The sequence goes on along the minus strand of NC_058406.1, from coordinate 73,557,368 downwards.
AATTCTGGGGTGGAGTCTTTTGGGTTTTCTTTTTTTTTTAATTATTTATTTGACAGAGAGGGAGAGAGAGAGAGAACAAGAAGGGGGAGCAGCAGAGGGAGAGGGAGAAGCAGGCCCCCTGCTGAGCAAGGAGCCTGACGTGGGGTTCAGTACCAGGACCCTGTGATCATGACCTGAGCTGAAGGCAGATGCTTAACCAACTGAGCCACCCAGGTGACCCATTGGGTTTTCCACATAAAGTATCATGTCATCTGCAAAGAGAGAAAGTTTGACTTCTTTGCCAATTTGAATGCCTTTTCTTTCTTTTTGTTGTCTGATTGCTGAGGCCAGGACTTCTAGTACTGTGTTGAACAACAGTGGTGAGAGTGAACATCCCTGTTGTGTTCCCGACCTTAAGGGAAAAGCTCTCAGCTTTTTCCCATTGAGAATGATATCTGCTGTGGGCTTTTCATAGATGGCTTTTATGATACTGAGGTATGTTCCCTCTATCCCTCTCCTCTGAAGAGGTTTTAACCAAGAAAGATGCTGTATTTTGTCAAATGCTTTTTCTACATCTATTGAGAGGATCATACCATTCTTGTCTTTTATTAATGTGCTCCATCACATTGATTGATTTGTGAATGTTGAACCATCCTTGCATCCCAGGAATAAATCCCACCTGGTCATGGTGAATAGTCCTTTTAATGTACTGTTGGATCCTATTGGCTAGTATCTTGGTGAGTATTTTGGCATCCATGTTCATCAGGGATATTGACCTGTAATTCTTTTTGGTGGGGTCTTTGTTTGGTTTTGGGATCAAGGTAATGCTGGCCTCATAGAAGGAGTTTGGAAGTTTTCCTTCCATTTCTATTTTTTGAAATGGCTTCAGTAGAAAAGGTATTATTTCTTCTTTAAATGTTTGGTAGAATTCCCCTGGGAAGCCATCTGGCCCTGGAGTCTTGTTTTTTGGGAGGTTTTTGATTACTGCTTCAATTTCCTTGCTGGTTATTAGTGTGTTCAGATGCTGTACCTCTTTCTGTTTCAGTCTTGGTAGTTTTTGTTAGTTTCCAGGAATGCATCCATTTCTTCCAGATTGCCTAATTTGTTGGCATATTGTTGCTCATAGTATGTTCTAACAATTACCTGTATTTCCTTGGTATTGGTTGTGATCTCTCCCCTTTCATTCATGATCTTATTAATTTGGCTCCTTTCTCTTTTCTTTTTGATAAGTCTGGCCAGAGATTTGTCGATCTTATTAATTCTTTCAAAGAACAAGCTTCTAGTTTTGTTGATCTGTTCTACTGTTCTTCTGGTTTTTATTTCATTGATTTCTGCTCGAATCTTTATTATTTCTTTTTTCCTGCTTGGCTTAGGCTTTATTTGCTGTACTTTCTCCAGGTCCTTTAGGTGTAAGGTTAGCTTGTGTATTGGGGATTTTTCCAATTTTTTGAGAGTAGCTTGGACTGCTATGTACTTCCCTCTTAGGACTGGCTTTGCAGTATTCATAAGTTTCGAATTTAAGTGTTTTCATTTTCATTAGTTTGCATGAATTATTTAAGTTATTCTTTAATTTCCTGGTTGACCCATTCATTCTTTAGCAGGATGTTCTTTAACCTCCAAGTGTTTGAGTTTCTTCCAAATTTCTTCTTGTGATTGAGTTCCAGTTTCAAAGAATTGTGGTCCGAAAATATGCAGGAAATGATCTCAGTCTTTTGGTATCGGTTGAAACCTGATTTGTGACCGAGTATGTGATCTATTCTGGAGGAAGTTCCATGTGCACTCAAGAAGAACGAGTATTCTGTTGTTTTAGGATGGAATATTCTGTATGTATCTGTGAAGTCCATCTGGTCCAGTGTATCATTCTATGCTCTTGTTTCTTTGTGGTCTTCTGCTTAGATGATCTGTCTGTTGCCATGAGTGGGGTGTTGAAATCCCCTACTATTAATGTATTATTATTAATATGTTTCTTTACTTTGGATATTAATTGGTTTATATAATTGGCTGCTCCCACATTGGGGGCATAGATACTTACAATTGTTAGATCTTCTTGTTGGATAGACCCTTTGAAAATGATATAGTGTCCCTCGGCATCTCTTACTACAGTCTTTGGTTTAAAATCTAATTTGTCTGATATGAGGATTGCTACCCCAGCTTTCTTTTGAGGTCCACTAGCATGAAAAATGGTTCTCTACCCCCTCACATTCAATCTGGAGGCGTCTTTCAGTTCTAAATGAGTCTCTTGTAGACTCCATTACTTACACTTAATGAGCCTTGAAGAGACTCCTCTGTATGTCTCTATGTAGAAATGAATTGAATCCTTACATAATTGACTTCGAACAGTTAAAAGTAACACCTCAGTCAAAACTGAGTTTTGTTCATGGTCATGTTTCTTATAGAAACAACAGACTCACCAGTGGTACTTACACGTATAAATTCTGGGCTGTAAGAGTCTGGGTTGTTTTTTATTTTTTTTTTTAAAAAGATTTAATTTATTTATTTGAAGAGAGAGAAAGCACGCAGGAGAGAGCGCAAGCGGGGGAGAGGCAGAGGGAGAGGGAGAAGCAGGCTCCCTCCTGAGCAGGGTGCCTGACATAATCTGGGTTGGTTTCTAACAATCACCTCAGGTGATTCTCTTGTACATAAAATTTTGAAAACTACTTCTGAAGAGGCTTGAACTGCTCTACTTTGTTTATTGGAAATTAAATGCCCTATAGTCCACTCAGAACTTTGACACCACAGGACTGGTTTTTAATTTCAAAAATGCATTAAAATGCACATCTTCCCACAGCTCCCTGTACAGATTTTTTTTTTTTTTTTTGACAGAGAGAGACAGAGAGAGAAGGGACACAAGCAGGGGGAGTGGGAGAGGGAGAAGCAGGCTTCCCACTGGGCAGGGAGCCCGAAGCGGCGCTCGATCCCAGGACTCTGGGATCATGACCTGAGCCGAAGGCAGACACTTAACAACTGAGCCACCCAGGCGCCCCCCACAGCTCCCTTAAATTCTAACTCTGAAGGGGAGATGCCACAAATCCAGTGATTATTATTTGGCTATTTGTGGCTCATATTTTACTTCTATATAACATTATTTTCCCCAAAACCTGGAGAATATAACAAAGAGAAACTGAATATAGCAGTGTTTTCAACATATTATTGTTCTTTTCTAACAAAACATTTATTGGTATCTTTTGTGTCTTTGTAACTTAAAGTTTAAATAATGAATTTAAATACATTGCCTGAGAGACCAATTTGTTCATTGTGATTATCATAGATTATTCTTCATCTAATGCAAAAGATAACCTTGGCTGGCTCCTCCTGGTTGGCTGAGCTATGAGAGAAGATGGCCAAATCTACCCTAACATCCCAGAATACTAAACCTGGAATTTATGTGAGAGAATGATACATTTAAATTGCTTATGAGCCTTTTTTTTCTTTCTGTTTCTAACAGCTAAAACTAATCTTAACTGAATAGTTACCTTAGTATCACTTTGAGGGTGTGGACCATACTTTATGCATCTTTTCATCTCAGGAGAAGTGATAAGGCTTATAGGAAGGTGGTCTGTACAGATGGTGGTAATAAAAGTAATGATAATATTACAAGTATCTTACATTGAACGGGTTTTGTCAATGTGACAAATATATTGTCAAGCACTTATCCTAGGTTTTCTCATTTAATTCTCCAAATACGCTATTATGAAATCTGAACTGTAAGGTGCATGCAGGTTAACTAAATCACCTAAAGCTGCATATGCAGCAATGGCAGCAGCACAGATTACAGGCAGCATTGCATGTCAGGAAGATGATCTAGGGAACCTGGAAAAAGGGGGGTAAAGTAAATTTTGTTGTATTTGCACCTGTTACCCAGGTTGAGCTTTTATCTGTGGAAAAGAGCCCCAGGCAGAAAAATAGCCTATGCAAGAATGTGAAAGCATCAGAGGCTACATGTTTTTAAATAACATCCCCTTGGTTTATGCTGCTGTACTGGGAGATTCTATAATGATCTAACAGAGCCAAAATTAAAAGGGGTTCCCCAGGGTATTAAGTAGAAATTCTTTTTTTTTTTTTAAGATTTTATTTATTTATTTTAGAGAGAGCACGTGAGCAGGGGGAGGGGCAGGTGAGAGAGAGAGAGAACCTCAAGCAGATTGCACTGAGCGCAGAGCCCGACACGGGGCTCGATCCCATGACCCTGAGATTATGACCTGAGCTGAAATCAAGAGTCGGATGCTTAACCAACTGAGCCACTCTGGTGCCCCTCAAGTGGGAATTTTAATTGCCTGTATCTAATGTAAACATAAAATGGGTTGTTGCTTTACCAAGGTCACTGCCAATTAGCAGGAATCCTACAGCCATCCAAAGGGCTGACACAGACATGTGCTGACCTAAAACTAGCAGATAAGCACAGACATAGAAACCCTGCAGTTGTTTCCAAGTGAATATAGTCTGCCTGAATCAGCACACAGCATAGGGAGATTTCTCTTATTTTCCTACCTGGAAGTGTTTCTATCAGATTTCTGTATCAGCTTAGAAGTTCCCATTTTTCTTTTAACATATGGGTGAGAATTAATGCCATCCAGACCACGAGCTCTCTCCCAGTAGCATAATTTTGGCTAGAGAATCTCACAGAGATTGTCCTCTAACCTGACATAACACCCAAGTATTACCCTCATAATGGGTAAACATCAGGAAGGGCGTGGTATTCTTCCTGTTTTCCAGACTAAACCAAGCATCTTCTTGCAACTGTCCTCTTATGATCTAATGAGAGAAAGTAGTTTTAAAACAAAAATACAATTTTACAAATTGTTAATATAAAATCTTAGTCATGAAAGAATGAGGATGTTTAACAGTTCAACTTTTACTAGCCAATCTCCTTACTTTTAGATACAAATTAACAGGCTTACATCTAACAAGAGTTAGAATTCTGAGTGTGCCTCTGGGGTCTACATTTGGAAAAAAAGCAACAGAATACACTTGAAAACAGAATCAAATGCATGTGGGAATGCAGTCTATGTTAATCTTCCTTCATTCTGGTTACCCAATGTTAAGCATCCAGACTAAATCACCAAGCAAAATTTAATCTGTTTCTGAATTTCATTATAAAATAACTTCATGTACTCTTTTCTGACTTCTGTACTCAACGTTACCTTTGTGACAGTTATTCTTTTTTTTTTTTTTTTTTTTTTTTTAGAGAGAGAGAGCACGAGAAGGGCAGAGGGGGAGAGAGAATTTCAAGCAGGCCCCACACCCAGTGTGGAGCCCCACTCGGGGCTCAATCTCATGACCCTGAGATAGTGACCTGAGCCAAAATCAAGAGTCAGATGCTCAACTGACTGAGCCACCCAGGCGCCCCTGTGATGAATTAATCTTACTCTGTGCAGCAGGAGTTTATTCTTTCATTGCACTACAAAATGTTTCTCAGCCTTGGCACTCTTGATTTGGGGCTGGATAATTTTTTATTGTGGGAGCTGCCCTGTGATTATAAGAAGTTTAGCAGCAACCCTGTCCTCTCATCATCTGATGCCAGTAGCACCCGTTCTATTAACCAACCCAGCTGCGACAATCAAATATGACTCCAGAAATTTCGAAAAATCACCACTGGGGCAAAATCACCACGGTTGGGTACTACTGAGCTGGAATAAATAAAACAGTCTCTATTTAATCACATTTTAGTCTCATAACAGGTATTCCAGGGTCTAAGCAGCCATAAGGACTGGGTCAAAGCATGGAAGGAGGGGCCACTTGACAAAAGGAAGAGGTCTTCTTCGCTTCAAAGTATGTTTAAAATACTGACTCTCTATGGAGAAGATAACGGTAACATGAGCCAACTCACTAACTCATGGCATAAATCCTCTAGTCTCTGTTTTTTTTGTTGATTTATCAATGGGTAAGAATATTTACCCAGGGGTGCCTGGGTGGCTCAGATGGTTAAGTGTCTGCCTTCGGCTCAGGTCATGATCCCAAGGTCCTGGGATCAAGCCCCACGTCTGGCTCCTGGCTCAGTGGGGAGCCTGCTTCTCCCTCTGCCTCCCCCCCCGCCCTCCCCCCCGCTCATGCTCTCTCTGTATCTCTGTCTCAAATGAATAAAATCTTTAAAAAAAATGTTTACCCAATTTTATCAAATTTTTAAATATTTTGATGTGAAGTATTTTAATGTTTAATAACCTTCAAAATGTCTAGTTCAAAATATTGCCAAATGTCAAAGGTTCTTGTAATTCTCCTTTTTACCTTCTTACTCAGGATAGTATTAAGTAATTGAACTCAGACTGAAATCCAAAACTTTCATTTCACTGTAAATATATAACAAATCGAAGTAAAGCGTCTAAACTTACCGCCTCTGATACATCATATTTATCTTATAAAGATAGATTAATTAATCTTTGGATTAATGACCCATCAACTGTAAAGATAGCATGATAAGATGATGATGATGGCGATGACGAGAATGTCAACACCAGATAGGTTAGTAACAGAAGCTCACATTCATCAAGTCATTTATGAGCATTATGGGGTGGATTTTCCATAGTTTGTCTCACGAGATCAAAAAGCCAGGATGCTATGAATCAAACTCAAACATAGTCCTTACTAACACCAAAGCAGGCACTTCTAAACATGATTGCCTCTAGTCATTCAATAAATATATATTGACCACTGACCATTTCCTACAGTGTGGAAGGGATCAAGGATTTTATGCTCAGCAAAATAACATCGGTCCCTGTGCTCATGCAGTTTTTCATTTAGAAATAAAACATTAACCAAATTGTTGTACCAACAAATGAGATTTTGAATATCTGATAAGCATTGTAAAAGAAAAGTACAGAGTGCTAAGAGATAATGTAGGAAGGAGCCCCAATTTAGATTAATCAGTCAGTGATCCTTCCCTGAGGGAATGAGAGTAGGATGAATTTATAAGAGCACAACTAGGAAAGATACGAGAGAAGTGAGTTTCAGGCAGAAGACTGTGCCTATTTGCTTTACTGGGGAAAAGAGACTTTGTATTTACCTGAATGATGATCCATGTGGTGAAGGAGAGACAGCCTGCAGACCTTTAGAGTGGGGCAGGCAGGAGCCAGATTGTGTAGGATCTCACAGGCCTTGTGTGGAGACTGAACTTTCTCCTAACTGCAATGGAAGCTTTTAAGATTTTGTGCAGAAAAGTGACATAACTTCATTGGCAGTTTTTTAAAAATCGTGGAACAGTGCATCTAAAACTAGTGATGTGCTGTATGGTGACTAACATAACATAATAATAATAATAATAAATCGCTGTGATGACTGAATGGAGAATGAACTGGATGTGGCCCAGTGATGATTCCTGGCCATATCAGCAGCCCTGAAAATAGATCAACCTGCTGCTTCCTAAAATGACCAGGTTGTTTGCACAAAGATTTAAAATACTAAGGGCTATCCATATACTTGCTCCTAACAAACAATAAACTTTTTCCTTCCCAATTGCACATACTTCCAGTCATTGCTGTTTTTTTTTTAATTTTTAACTATACAGTTCAGTAGTGTTAAATATACACATATTATTATGTAACAGATCTCCAGAACTTTTCATCTTGAAACGCTGAAACTATACCCATTAAAAACTTAACATTTCCCCCTCCCCCAAACCACTGGTAACCACCATTTTACTTTCTTTTTCTATGAATCTGACAAGTCATTATTTTTTTTAATGTTTATTATTGCAGTGTAATTGATAGTATGTTTTTTTCCTCCCAAATTCTAACATTTGAATTTTTTTTTGGTAGCTTGGTACTTTTTTATTTAAGAGAATTTTGTTCTATACCTTTTTCTGCCCCGCCCCCCAAAACAAACTGAGGTTCTTCCACCCTCTCTTTTCTCATCCACATACTTCTATTTCATAGGCCTGTATTCAGACCTAGACACAACATGCTGATTTGTCTCTATTTCAGTGGGAACTACATAAAAACCCCAAGGGATTAGACAGAAAGCTGACACAATGGAAGGCATCTGCTTGTTGCTGTTACCGGGAAGCTGCACCCAAACTCTGCCCTTGTTACCAACCTCTGCCCCATAGACTTTCTTGTCTGCTGCAATCCCTTACATCCTTTGAGCCAGATAGTCCTACGTTTTAAAATAAACTCACATAAAGGTTTCAAGCCAAAAAAACAATCTCTGAGGTCTTTCAAGTCCACTTGAAACAAAGGGTCCTTCCTGCAGTTTTTTTTTTTTAAAGAGAACTGATCCTCTTTTTTTTTTTATGATTTTTTATTTACTTATTTGAGAGAGAATGAGAGAGAGCACATGAGAGGGAGGAGGGTCAGAGGGAGAAGCAGACTCCCCCCCCCCACCCCCAGCAGGGAGCCCGATGCAGGACTCGATCCAGGGACTTCAGGATCACGACCCGAGCGGAAGGCAGCCGTCCAACCGAGCCACCCAGGTGCCCTTCCTGCGGTTTTAATTCAGGTGGAAACTGAAAACAATGAAGAGCTACTTTCATAACAGGTTCAATTCTAGGAAATCAGTTGCTTTTCTATTAGGGAAAAATACACACATGACAAAGAGGAAAATGCGTTTGTTTATAAAAATACTTTGAAATGCTTCCTGGAACATAGGAGGAGACTACCAGATTGTAAGTCTCAGCAGAAAGATAAATAATGAAAAGGGACTGCTAACTTGCCTTGCTAGCCCATTTTATTTCCTCCTAAAGCAGATCCTGGGTAGAGAAAAAAAAAACAGAAAAGGTCAAGGAGAGAGAGAGGACCCACAGGGTCAAAAGGGTTTGGGCTTTGGAGAACTGGAAGGCTTGTCATTCTCCCCAAAACTGATAGGCCAAGATAGTTGAGAAAATATCCCTGAATTAGGGGAGCTTGGGGAGCTCTCAGGAACAGGAGGACCCTGAGCTCAGCCCCGCCCAAGGTTTCCTGATGGAAGTGGAGAAACCAGAGAGCAATCCAAAGACTGGCCTAACAGACTCCACAACTAAATGCAGAGAAGAAGCTGCATCTGCAAGATTAAGAAGGCCAGGAAGGCAGAGGGAGGCTCCCTGCAGGAGGGAGGGAGCTGAGTGCAACCAGAGGGCAGAGAAATGAGCCCTGCACCTGGGAGCTCACACGGGGAAGACTAAGCCCCATAACTTAAACTAGAGAGGCTGAATTCCGTGCGTTTGTAAAACCAGTGGCACCTGGAGCTTTAAAAGTCAGCTAAGTCAGCACTGGAAGAGTCTGACGGGTGACCGATAGCCAGGTCGCTGCCGCCCCTAAAGAAGCAGCAGCCTGCAAAGCAAGGCAACAGATCAGCAATTCACACAACCCCAGGGCAAAGAGGAAAGAGATTTGTTCTAATTTTAGAATGTGTTGGGGGACCCCTCAGAAAAGGAGAGAGCCTTCTGTGGGGTACATTATCCTCCCCCAGCCCCCCAGTATAAACACAGAGCCACATGCCAGAGGCGGGGCTGCACTGACACCTTTAGCCTCTACCCAGGATTCAGGGCAAATTTTGTTAAAGCTACATCCCTGCTCAGCCACTGGGTGCTCAGCTGCCCCCACGCACAGCGCCCAACTGTGCACCCCATCCACTGCTGCAGGCTATGTCCAGATGCTTGGTTCACAGCTCTAACCTTGCACACTGCCACACCACACCCAGCAAACCCCCTTCCCAGGGGAGGGGGGACAGCCATTATTGTGTGTTGCACCCAGCCTCCTCCCAGGACCCTGGCATGCAGCCCCCAGCAAAGGCAGCGCTTCAGGGGATCCAGCACAGGACTAGAGGCCCAATGCAAATTTTGCTAACACTGCTGCCCCAAAATAGAAAGAACTTATACAACTCAGCACCCAAAAAACAAATAATCCAATTAAAAAAGACATGAACAGACATTTCTCCAACAGACATCCAGATGGCCAACAGACACATGAAAAGATGCTCATCATACTGACCACCAGGAAAATGAAAGTCAAAACTTCAATGAGAGGGGTGCCTGGGTGTCTCAGTCGGTTAAGCATCCAACTCTTGATATTGGCTCAGGTCATGATCTCGGGGTCCTGGGATCAAGTCCCTGCCAGGCTCCGTGCTCAGGGGGGAGCACGGAGCCCTTTGCCCCTCCCCCTGCTCATGCTCTCTCTCTCAAATAAATTTTTTTTTAAAAGCATTAAAAAAACCTACAATGAGATATCAGAATGGCTAAAATCAAAAACACAAGAAACAACAGGTGTTGGTGAGGAAGTGGAGAAAAAGGAACCCTCTTGTACTGTTGATGGGAATGCAAATTGGTGTAGCCACTCTGGAAAACAGTATGGAGGTTCCTCAAAAAGTCAAAAATAAAACTACCTTATGATCCAGCACTCAAGCGACTGACTAATTCAAAGGGATATATGCACCCCTATGTTTATTGCAGCATTATTTACAATAGTCAAGATATAGAAACAGCCAAAGTTTTCACTGGTTGATGAATGGATAAAGAAGATGTGGTGTATATATATACAATGGAATGTTATTCAGCTATAAAAAAGAATGAAATCTTGCCATTTGCAATGACATAGATGGAGCTAGAGAGTATAATGCTAAGTGAAATAAGTCAGTCAGAGAAAGACAAATACCATATGATTTCACTCATATGTGGAATTTAGGAAACAAAACAAATAAGCAAAGGGAAAAAAGAGAGAGACAAACCAAGAAACAGACTTTTGACTACAGAGAACTGATGGTTACTAGAGGGGAGGTGGGTGGGAGGCTGGGTTAAATAGGTGATGGGGCTCAAGGAGGGCACTTATGATGAGCAGTGGGTGATGTATGGAAGTATTGAATCACCATACTGTACAGCTGCAACTAATGTAACACTGTATGTTAACTAGATGGAATTAAGATAAAACAAGTGAAAAAAAGCATATTAAAATCAGACACATACATAAATGTCAATGTTCTTGTTACAAAAAGTAACAAAAAAATCCAAAAAGCTAAAAACATATAAAAATACTTCATTTCATGAGTTATTAAACCACAGTGTAAAACCACTACTACTCATCTACCAAACTTGTTCATGTTTCTGTTTGGAGATCTTTGTGATGTGTGTGTGTGTGTGTGTGTGTGTGTGTGTGTGTGTTGTATTCTTGAATAGCTACTTAGAGTAGATATAACATTTATATTTCTCAACTGAAACACTTTAGGCAATTAAAAAAAATTTTTTTTTTTTCTTGGACTGCTTTCTGGTTTTGGTAGCATAATTATCTCTAGCTCATCATCCAGGGAATATCTCAGTTTCAATCTCATGCAAGGAACTAGTGTGCAAGACACTCTTCTGACACATGAGGCAAAATAACGAACATAAATCAGTGTGAGATTATGGAAAGGACCTCCATTCCTTTTCCTGAGACCACACTTTCAGAGCTCTCTTTCACAAACTAGGTTATGATGGACTCATTTACTCTAGTAAGAACACCTATTATGCTAGAATCTCATTTTTCACTCAGACATATCTCAAGCTGCATGCCCTCCCAAAAGGGAAGAAGATCAGGGACTGATTCTCATTGCATTAATGTAATACTTGTAATATTGAGTGATCTTCCAGGGCTATCTGAGACCATACTCAATCATTTTCTATCCCCTTACAGCATGATATATACAGTCATTGTGATACTGATCTTTCACCTTTGGGGTGTAACGAATCAGAGATAGAGCTGGATATAACTTCTCTTATAATTCCAGCTCCCAAATGCAGGACTATCCAAAAAGCAGGTATAAGTGTAATGGATTTTACTGAATATGTGGAGGGGGATATCGTTTTTTAAGTTTTTATCAGACTTTGGGACTAGTCCTCTGTCTTCCTGGTGGTGGCCTCCCTGAAATAAATCCCTTTCTTGTTTCACCACCACTGCTCTCTCTGCTTTTGGGTTTTGTCAATGGCAAGTGGCCAAACCTGGTCTGCTTGGGAGCCCTGGAGCCAGGTGCTCTTGTGTCCCTGGCCTCTGGTAACAGTCCGTTTGTGGACAGACAAGCTGGGGACAAAATAAAGAAAGCTAGTTAGGGTGACATTTACTAAGGCCCAAGTGCAGAGTGACTGGGATCCTCTAACTTCCCTCCCCGCTGTACTTTCTCAAGCTCTGGTGACGTGGTTCTGGCAGCTTGGTTCTGGCATGCCTTCTCCAAATATTTAACCAATAGTTAAAGTAGTTTTACTTTCAGGTTCAGTTTCTTCAATGCTCTTAACCTCCTCAGTCTGTTCTCTCATTCCGTGGGATGAGGAAACAGAACAAGGGTGAGTTGAGAGACAACTGGAAGCTCATTCTTGAACAGACCAGCAGTGCTGTGGAGCAGGTATGTTCATTTCTAAACTTTCTTTTACAGCCACTTTAGGTTTGGGCTTAAAACCTTAATTTCTGAGATAAAAATGGGAACTGAGAAGAGGAATGCAATAGATACATCTAAATATGTAAGATGTAAAACCTTGTATTTGAGATTTCCACTTAATGTTGTTTACATATTCTTGCTCTAAAATCTACATATTCAAAAAATCTACATATTGAAAAAAATCTGAATTACAGAGGAAGCTTAAGACTACAGTGAAATCTGATATACCATTCACTTAGATTCACCCTGTGGTGGTATTTTGTGACATTTGCATTCTCTTTCTAAACAGATGTAGTAGTTTTTCTATTTACATGCTTATTCTGATTATTATTTGGAAGAGTAAGTAACAGAGGCCATGACTCTTCCCCACTAAATACTCTAGCACCTCTATCTTGGGATCCAGACATTGTTCTACTTCCTTTCTTTGGATCCACTTCATTCCCCCACGGCTGCTCCTTCCTCTCCCCTATTTCCATCACTCCAGTAAGTCTGTGCTCAGTAAGGACATCCCTGGCCATCCTACTAATACTTGCAGTGAATTCTCTGGGTATTTAACATAGCTAGCCTCTCCCTGCTTCTGGGCGCTCACTCTGTCTGCATCGACTCTGAAGCCCCATGGTCTCCCAGGACTGCCACCCCTTAAAGTTCCCCAAGGCTTTTCTTCTTTTGTATTCTTAAGCTGAATTAAGTCATCTCAACACATACATAATTCAATTAACCCCTATCACTCACCTTTATCTCTTTCCTCAGGATTATTTCCGTTTTACAAATCTACTACGTGCCCAACATGGGGACCGAGCAGAGAACAGAACAGCCATGACACCTTTCTCCTCAAGCTTTGACTTAGTGGGGATAATTACAATTGTGAGAAACAGCAGAGTATCATCGTTGTTGTCTGTCTGTAGTCTTCCTAGTTTGAGATGGTTACTGGGAAGTACTGTTAACTCTCCCCTTACCTCCATTCTTCCTTTCTCCCGTACTAATAGGACTCCTGCTTACCTGCCATGCATATCATTTCCCAGAATAATGATGGCAATTCCAGCCTCTCTTGTGGTTGTGTACTGGAATATGACTAACCTAAGAAGCAATTTGGTTTATGTAGACATGATGAGTTCGTAAAGGACAGGCTTACCTTCCCCTTGTCTGTTCCCTGCTTAGAATACAAATATGACAACACACCGTCTCACACCACGGGCCGCCCCTTATAGATGACGGAGCATATGAGAAAAAGGTTCTGAAGCTTCAATCCTTACGAAACAAAAAGCACATACCATCTCTAGATTACTGACCCTGAAATGTATGAGGGAGAAATCCATGTAAATTGCTTAAGAGACATTTTTTTCTAATTGTCACAGCTAAGCCTAAGCAATATAGTTATCTTACTATCACCCCGAGGGCAGGGGCCACAGCTTGTTTTTATCCAAGCACATAAGCACAATGTGTGGCACATAATAGATGTTCAACCAATGTGTTGAAAAAAAAAAAAAAAAAGCCACAATAAATGGGACTGGAGATCAAGGACTGAAAATATGAAAAGATATCTTTCCTAAACCTGAGGTGAGCCCTCATCGCAGACTGGTGATACCCAGTATTTCATCCCTAGCTTCATTAGAGATTTGGAGAATACTGAAGGCAGCACTCTGCAGATGGCCACTCTGCATTTTGGGCCATGGGAAAGTACAGAAGTGCTAATGTATGCATCCTTTCAATAACTCTGAGGCAAGAGAATGACTTTGTGGTCTTATTTTACTGTGAGACTCACTCTTCTGGGTTTGCAAGTTTCCACTGCATCTGAGGACACATCCTATATAATACATGCTCCTCTCAAAGCTCCTCACAAATATATATATATTTGTGTATATATATATATAAATATATATATAATCTAGAGAAATATAGATTTCTCTATATAGATATATAGAAAAATATATATATATAATCTAAAGAAAACTAAATTTTAAACAATTCATTCCTTAAAGTAGGTGGAATTTTATTTTATTTATTTTTTGATAGAGAGAGGGAGGGAGGGAGAGAGAGAGAGAGAGCGTGTGCACACAAGTTGGGGAGGGCCAGAGGGAGAGGAAGGGAGAGAATTTTAAGCAGGCTCCACACCCAGTGCAGAGCCAGACATGGGGGCTCTATCCCACAACCCTGAGATCATGACCTGAGCCAAAACCAAGAGTCAGATGCCTAACCAACTGAGCCACCCAGGCCCCCAGTAGGTGGAATTTTAATAGGAATAAATATAATCTCATTTACCCTGCCTCAATTGTTCACCTCTTACCTATTTTATTTTTATAGATACAACATCGTGCAAGTTCTAGGGTATAAAACGTGTTGCTTTGATACATTTATATATTTCAACATAATTACCACCTTAGCCTTAGCTAACATCTCTATCCTGTCAATTATCATTTTTGTGTATATATGTGTATATGTGCTGGCAACAGTTAAGATCTAGTCTTTTAGAAACTTTGAAGTTTATAATCTGGTATTATTATCTATAATCATTATGCTGTGCACCTCCAGGCCTTATTTATTTACTAGTTGCAAGCTTATACCCTTATAAATGACTAACCTTCAAATTTCCCAAGTCCTAGCCCCTGGTAACCACCATTCTACTGTTTTTTATGAGTTCAATTTTTTTAAAAAAAGATTTTATTTATTTGTCAGAGAAACAGAGAGAGAGAGGGGCAGAGAGAGAGAGTGGCAGACAGAGGGAGAAGCACGTTCCCTGCTGAGCAAAGAGCCCAATGTGGGGCTCAATCCCAGGACCCTGGGATCATGACCTGAGCCAAAGGCAGAAGCTTAACCAACTGAGCCACCCAGGCATCCCCAATTTTTTTTTTTTAGATTCCACATATAAGTAATATCATACAGTATTGGACTTATCTCACTTAGCATAATGCCCTCAAGGTCCATACATGCTGTCACAAAAGGAAGCATTTCCTTATTTCTCATGCCTGAACAATATTCCACTGTATATACGTACACAACTTCTTTATCCATTCATCTATTGATGGACATTTAGGCTGCTTCCATCTCTTGGCTATTGTCAGTTATGTGGCAATAACACGAGAGTGCAGATATCGCCTTGAGATCTTGATTTCAATTCTTTTGGATAAATACCCCCAAGTGGGATTGTTGGATTATATGGTAGTTCTATTTTTAATTTTATGCAACCTCCATACTGTTTTCCATGGTGGCTAAACCAATTTACAATGTACATTCCTACCATCCGTGTACAAGTGTTCTCTTATCTCCACATCCTCACTAATAATTATCTCTTGTCTTCTTAATAACAGCCATTCTAACAGGTGTGAGGTGATCTCTCATTGTGGTTTTAAGATATCCCTGATTTCCCTGATGATGAGTGATGTTCAGTATCTTTTCATATACTGCTGGTCATTTGGATGTCTTCTTTGGAAAAATGTCTGTTTAGTTCCTCTACTGATTTTGTAATTGATCATTTTTTTGTTATTGAGTTGTATGACTGTCAATTATGTTCTTAATATGCTTCATTGGGAAAGATATCAAAGATATCCAAAGGATACCAGAGCATGTTAACTGAAGGAAGATACTTAAAATTATTAACTGCAGTGCTTGGAAGGAAAACACTAATTTAGTAGGAGGAGATGGGACTGATGAAAAGTTTCACACTGCTTAAGGTCTTTAAAAAAATGTTGTAGAATTGTAGTTTCTGATTTTGAATCTCATTGATCCCCTAAATTTCTTGCCTCCTTCAGGGCTGGGGATTCTGACAGTGACCTTTATGGACACCTTCCACATTGGAGCGGTTCCTTGTCTGGACGATGTGTGATACCCCTGTTCTGGTGTGAGGACTCAGTGGCTCTGCAGAGGGAGATCCCCACAGAAATGGTCTTGGCACTCCCACACCTAGACCCTGGGGTAGCCCCCACAATGCAGCCCTCCCAGGATGACGAGCTCCAGAAGCAGTACCTGGTACTTGGTCTTAATAGTTGATTCTCCATGTTACCCCCTCTACCTAAAGGCTACCTGATTGGCCATAAATTAGCTAGCCTTCATGGTGGAAGGATTTTGATTCTTCTGAGTAAGAGAGTTATAAAGGACACTATTACTCTATTTTATCTCCTTCTCCTTCAAACTCAGACACTTTGTCCGAAGCAAAGTCAGTACAGACACTCAGATGGCCTCCTTGACTGAATATTGGCAGTTAGCCTACGTGATTGTAACACGCTTACGTTATTTTGAGCTTGCTGCTTTTTCTTTGCACTCTCTCCCACTCACAGCAACCCAAGTTTCTCTGAGAAGATTCTGCTACCAGATCATTCTTGATTTTTATTTTGCTTTTAGTTATATTACTGTTAATCATGCCTTGTGGGTACAATCACAGGACATTACAGCTGCAAGGAGCCATTGAGATTACATAATGCAGACTCAACATGTCACAAGGAAGGGTCGGGGAGTTCAGAAACTTACCAATAGTCTTAATGGAGTAATTCTTTCTGAGATGGTAGTAATTCAAGTTTCTTTTAACAGTAATTCACTGGGTGTTACAAGCAACTAATGAATCACTGAACAGTACATCAAAAAACTAATGATATACTATATGTTGGCTACTTGAATTTAAATTAAAGTAATTCACATACTATAAATTTCATGTATTTAAAATGTACAATTGGGGCGCCTGGGTGGCTCAGATGGTTAAGTGTCTGCCTTCGGCTCAGGTAATGATCCCAGGGTCCTGGGATCGAGTCCCGCATCGGGCTCCCTGCTCAGCGGGGAGCCTGCTTCTCCCTCTGCCTCTCTCTCTCTGTCTCTTATGAATAAATAAAATCTTTTAAATAAATAAATAAATAAATAAATAAATAAAATGTACAATTGACAGAAATGTACAAATGTAAATGTACAATTTCTTTCACACGGGGAAGGTGGTCTAGGAAATCTTCCTGGAAGAGGAGTGTGACATAAACTGTGAAAGATTTGTATGTACTATCCAGGGTGGGAGGTTACTGGAGAAGCCACAGCAGAGAAAAAGAGCAGTATTCAGTCAAGGATGCCATCTGAGTGTCTACTGACTTTGCTTCAGATAAAGTGTCTGAGTTTGGAGAAGGAAAGCACCCCAGATTGTGTTTATAAAACTGCACATTCCTCTGGAGGCTGGAGGGGCTAGTGAGATAACCAGGATCTTGGAACATTCTATGGGGGGTGGGGGGAAGCAATTGGGAAATGCTAATCAGTTTTTTTCTCAGACTATTTCAATGGAAGTTCAGGTTTGACTTGCCTGATATGTCTTTGCCCTTTGTGATCCCCAGGACTTGCTGCAGATGAAGAAGGAACTAGAAGAAAGCTGTAAGAAGAAAGATGAGCTTCTCCATGATGCACAAAGAGCCTTAGCAGGTATGGGGAGGGCTCAGCGCATGATGGGGTAGGAAGTTCCTGCCATGCCCTTGGTGCGCCCACCCTGGCAGGAGGATCTTCCTGAAGCAAGGAGTTTCCTCTCCTTCGGTGGAATGCACACTGTGCTAAATCTGAAAATAACAAGGTAGGGTGTGGTTGCTCATCAGCCGGGCGGTCAGGGCCTTTCCCAGCATGTTCTCAAACCTGCCCTCAAGGTGTGGTCACCAGTTGAATTCAGACATTTCCCTCTGCTCTTTCAAGACAGTCTGGTGTCTGAGAGAGTGGGGGGTTGTGGGACAGGGGGCTGTAGTAGCTTTCAGGCTTAACCTCTGTTATCTTTCCTCTCTGAATGAAAATCTTCCTGGAGCAGAGGAGCGGGACAAAAGAGAGACAGCGGAGAGAGAAAAGCAGCTTCTTGAGGAAAGGTGTGAAGAACTGCAGCAAAAGTTAAAGCTTATAGAAATAACTTTCAAGAAATCCATGATCCAGTTGAAAAAGGAGATGGAAGAGAGAGAAAACCTTCAGAGAGAGCAGGATGAGAGGATTCGGAGGCTTGAGGTAAGCCTGGCCTGGGACCTGGCAGGGACTGCAGAACAAAGCCCTGAAAAACCCCAGGAAGGGAGGGTTGAAAGTTAGAGTGAAGTCAGAGAGAGAAGCACCACTGTCATTTACTGCATTTGATTCACCACACGCCCTGAATTTGTCACGGCTTGTGTCGAGGGTGTTCACACTGAGTTTCCGGAGAGTCCGGTAAGAACTTGGTAGCTCCAAGCATTTACAGAAGATAAATAACCTTCCCAGAGCGTGGGCTGCTATTCTGAGGGATTCCTGGAGGATCACACAGAGCAATAGTAGATAGGGTCCCCACGTTTATCGCATAGATATCCTAACTGGGTGTTTGTGATAGAAGCAGCAATTGGTTCACTTTCCCAAGGTTACTTCCAGTTCTCAGGCACCCTACTCACCCAATGACCCTAAGAGAGATCCTTGCTGACCTAAAACTATCAGCTATGTACAGACTCAGATATGAGGGGGCCTGACAGCCCCTAACCTGCAGCTATCTCCCAGTCAAGATGGCCTGCCCGAGTCAGCACATAGCACACAGGGAATTCTCTCTTCTCCCATCTGGAAGTGTCTGTATCAGATTTCTAAACCGGCTTAGAAGTTCCCATTATTTCTAAGATGTGGGTGAGCATTTGTGCCATTCAGATCAAAGAGCATCATTTTAGCTAGAATATCTCACAACAATTGTCCTTATGCCTGTTTCACACCTTGCAAAATGATGGATGAATATAAATAAGGTTGTACTATGCTTCTTCTCATTTCCCAACCCTAAACCAGGAGATATTCCTGCTATCAATGATCTAATAAGAGAGAATACATTAAAAAGGAAAATGCAGATAATTTTATAAACTGTTAATATAAAATCTTATTCCTGAAAGTTTGGAGTTTTTACATGTTTTCCTTTTATGAATATATCACCCGCTTTTCAGGCCCAAATGAACGCTTTGACTGCAAATAAGCAAAATGCTAAAAATTACTGCTTTTCAAAGATAATTGCAAATGATAAGGAAGAAAACAGTTTGGAGCCTTCATGGTGGTGTAAAATTTGCATGCTGATAAACGAGTTGTTTTCACTAATTACCAGGTTTTTCACTTGTGGATAATTTCAGGTAATTTTTATAAGTTTTCATAACAGCTTTCTGACATAGCTTATTTTTACATGTATGCACCTTTTCTGTTTTTTAGCAAAATTTTAGTAGAAAGATATAAAATACCTACTACAGGGCATCAGTGCCTGGCAAACAAAAGATATAGTCAATGTGGCTGGATAGTTAATTCAAATGGACATGGAAATAACGGATTTGAAGAAAAAGGTCAGATCTGTATTATCCTGGAAAAGAAACATATTGGAATATATTTATCAAAAAATGCTAAATGCTTCTGAAAGTTGCACATGAATCATTACACAAATGGATATCCACACTGTGTTTTTGAGTAGGACAGGCCAGTTCCCTATGCAAATCAATTCTTAGTTCACTTATAAATATCATGTGTTCTGAATTAAAATTTAAAAAAAGGTTAATTGTAAAATTTAAATGGAGCTGATCAAAAAAAAATCAAAAAGCCAAGACAATTCAGAAGAGGTACAATGAAATTTATAGAACTGCAGTAATTAGAACAGTGTGTCAACTGAGCATAAAGATACAACAACAGAACACACTGTGTAGTCTAAAAGTAGAACCCCACCATATATAGGAATTAACTGCATGTGAAAAGTGTTACTTCAAATTAGTGGGAAAGTATGAATTGTACAATACCTATTGTCAAATAACTGGACAGCTGTGCAGAATGAAAGGGTGATTAGATCTATTGTAAATTTTGCACAAAGTAAATTCCAGCTTGACCTCAGATTAAACACGAAAAAATTGCATAAAATCAGTAAATGTCAGATAATTATAAATAATCTTGGAACATCAAATTTATTTTTAAATGCCATAAAACCTGAAGACATGAAGGTACTGACAAAACTACATAAAAAATAAAGATAAAATTTGTTGTGGTGAAAAAGAACCTAGAGAAATTCAGAAGCCAAAAATGTTCTCAAGACAGCCTTGATTTATGTCAGAGGAAAGAACTGATTTTATAAGTTATATATCATAAAGAGCCACAAGTCAATAAAAATGGGCAAACTCTGAGTAGATAGCTTATAGAAAAGATGTTCAAGTAACTCAAAATAAGAGAAATGAAACTAAAACCATGAGATGTAGTGTTTCACTTCATATGCTATCAAACTGCGTTCCCAATGTTTCTGAAAACATGTCCTTTCATGGGAGTCCAAATGGTATAATATGTATTGCAAATTGTGTCTAATATTTCTTAAGTTTTAATAGATGTCCATTTTGGCCCCACACGTTGTTTTAAGGCATACACGCACTCTCTCTCATCTCACACAGTAAGAAAAATTATGTATTTATAAGATGTCCACTGCAGCACTCACTATAACTTTAAAGACTGGACCTACTTATATGTCCATCTATATGGGAGTGGTAATATAAGTTTTAGCACACTTATACAATGGTATATTATATAGCCAGAAAATTGAGAAACAGAGCACTATTTGTAATGTGGGGAAAGTGGGGTGCAAACCAATAGGAATAGTGGCACTCATATATACTTGTATGTATACCCTTAGATGATCTCTGGAGTAACATGAGGAACTAGCAATGTTGGTTCCTTCCAGGGGAAGCTAGATTTCTGAGATCAGGAATGAGAGGAATACTTATTTTATTTTGTATAAACCTCTGTTATGTTTGGAAATTTTACAAGGAGTATGCAATTCTTGTTCAGGAGGATAAGAAAGAAAAAACAGGGATGATGGTGGTGGTGGTAATAGGGAATTTTGCATTCTTAGAAAAGCATCAGCTAGTTCAAAAGAGAGGTCTGATAGTGAGGTCCCAAACTGGAAAAAACAAAACGTGAATCCTAATCTTGTTTGTATTATGGAGTTGATTTGTACTTGCTCAAATTCTTTGAAAAATGAGATATAAAGTATGATGTGATTCTGAAATCCCAGCTGGTGTCTTTCACTTTCTAGCTGCAATTTATAGTTTTAGGTGCTAGGGGAGAGTGGGTCTGCAGTGTATCTTTGGGGTTTTTGGACTTTCCTTTCAGCTGACTTAATATTTGCATGCTATGCTTTTGTTATAATGAATTACTTCCAGTTGCACATGCTTGACATATATTTATCAAAAAATGCTAAATGTCCACATGCTTGACAGGTTACCCCTTTATTCTAGATAGCTGTGCACAGTATTTGGACTTCTTCAAATAACCTCTCTTACTGATCCTCACCTTCATTTTGCAGGCTGGTTTCTCCTTGAAGTCTTGGATTTCCTGAATCCCCGAAATTGGGTTGTGTGGCCCTCCTTTGTACTCGCATTGCACCTGCAGCATGATTTTGAAAATTTAAATTACCCATTTACTCTGTCTCACTGGTGATGCCTCCCTACCAAGGACTAGTTTATCTTTGTCATTGTAATCTTAGCTCCTACTTCTGTGTCCAGCACTTGATCAGTAAGTGGAAAATGTTGGTTGAATAAAGTTTCCCACTTTCTATATCCTCATTATGACAGATGCTTCAAAACACTCTTAAAACAAAGGGTGCACTTTTTGATATGGAGAACAAAGGCAAAAGGAAATGTAGATGAAATTAAATTTCCTTATAACTTGCAGCCCACTGACAAATACTTGAGGCAGGCAGGTATTTGGAACTCCAGGAACTCCCAACTGTCTTAATGTAATGCTTTGCTAGAGGCAAAACACAACCTTAGCTTGACAATAGCCAGGCCTCCAGGATCCTGTAATGTTAGGAGTTAGCTGGAAAGTTAGGTGGTCAGGGCCTGGGTCCCCAGCAAGAAAATATGGAGCCAGGATAGCTAAAATAAAACAGCATTAATACCCTGTTTTTGCAGCTTAGACAGAACTATACTAGCATTCTGTTTTATGCCTTTGCAGAAATGACTTCTGCAAAACGTCCTAAAATAAAACCATAAAGCATTTGTCACCATCACAGGCAAAGGGCAGTTAAAACCTAAGCCCCCAGAAGTCAGACCAAAAAAAAAAGACCATCAGCCCATAGACATTAACTTAATAGGCAGAAAGAAACTTGGAAGCCCCATGACCAAGAGCGGAGGGCATTAAGGGGATACAAAATCCTGTAACAATTGGAAACTGGAACTGAATACATGGTGAATCAGCTCTTTTCTCAGGAAGAACACTGTGGCAAGTCTCAGCATGCATGTCCTCACAGCCCTATCTTCTAGGAACTGCAGTCCTAATTCACTCTACCCACTTTGTATTAGGATCTTAAAACTGATGTGATTTGATGTGGGGGTCAGGAGCAAACGGTCAAGAAAGAATTCTTAAGATGTTTTTGGTGCAAAAAAAAAAAGGTGGTTTTATTAAAGCATGGGGACAGGACCCATGGGCATAAAGAGCTGTACTGGGAATGTGAGGAGTGACCGATTATATACTTTTAAATTGGGAGGGGTAGAAGGAAGTTTCCAAAAGGATTTTCATATGTTAAAGAAGACTTACTGTTGCAGGAATTTGCTGCCTTAGTGCCCACAGTTCTTGGTCACCCCACTTCAAAGAATGGTGGGCAGCAAAGTTTACTGAACAATAGTACAAAGCTCCCAGAGTGGGAGGGCATACCCAAGAGGGTTGCCCCTGGAGTTTCTAAATGTAGGCTTTTTTATGAGCTCTTTTGTGGAACTTTCTTAAACAATCAAGGTGTGCTGAGTTGTGCCAATCAGGGCTTTGGCCACGTGCCAATCAGGGCTTTGGCCACCTGTCTACCTATTAGGTTAATGTCCACATGCTGATGATCCTGTTTTTGCTGACATCTGGGGGCTCAGGTCTTAACTTCTCCTTGCCCATGACACTGACAAATGCTTCTGTGGTTAATTGTCTTATTTTAGGAGGTAATGCAGAAGTCATTTCTGCAAGGGCTGCAAAGCAGAATGTCAGTGCGGTCCTGTTTAAGCTGCAAAACAGGATGTCAGTGCTGTTTTATTTTAGCTGTCCTGACTCCATATTTTCTTGTTCAGGACTCTAGCCCTGACTACCTAACTGTCCAACTAACTCCTAACACTGTGACAACTACTTGCAAATAGTATCACTCACTTTTGACTCACAGGTCAATTGTGAGGTTTAAATTTTAAAAGAACATATGAAAAGATGCTCAACATCACTCATCATCAGGGAAATGCAAATCAAAACCACAAGAAGATATCAGCTCACACCTGTCAAAACAGCCACAAGTAACAACACAGGAAACAACAGATGTTGGCAAGGATGTGGAGAAAAAAGAACCCTCTTGCACTGTTGGTGGGTACGCAAATTGGTGTAGCTGCTGTGGAAAACAGTATGGAGGTTCCTCAAAAATTAAAAATAGAACCACCATATGATCCAGTAATCACACTACTTGGTATTTATCCCCAAAATATAAAAACCTAATTCAAAGAGATACATGCATCCCTATGTTTATTGCAGTATTATTTACAACAGCCAAACTATGGAAGCTGCCCAAGTGTCCATTGGTAGATGAATGGATCAAGAAGATGTGGTGTGTGTGTGTATGTATGTGTGTGTGTGTGTGTAATGGAATATTATTCAACCATAAAAAAGAATAAAATCTTGCCATTTGCAATGACAGAAATGGAGCTAGAGAGTATAATGCTAAGCAAAATAAGTCAGAGAAAGACAAATAACATATGATATCACTCATATGTGGCATTTAAGAAACAAAACAAACAAGCAAAGGAAAAAAAAGAGAGAGAGACAAACCAAGAATCAAACTCTTAACCATAAAGAACAAACTGATGGTTACCAGAAGGGAGGTAGGTGAGGAGGTGAGTGAAATAGGTGATGGGGATTAAAGAGTATACTTATTATGATGAAAAGGAAGGAAGGAAGGGAGGGAGGGAGGAAAAATAAACAGTAAATAAAATTTTACAAAAATATGAGTTCTTCAGAAAAACATATATTTTAAAAGAAAATCTCTTAATCATGTAAATCTCTCACATCCATCCTGTTCCTTCAGGTGGATGAGGTTCAATTTCTTACTGAACTAACCTCCAGGGAATCACTGTCTGAGTACCGTGAGAGCCTTCATCTACTCCCCACTGAGAGGGCCAAGAGGTCTCAGTCCTGCTCTTTGAGAGGACTGTGAGGTCAGGATTCAACCACGAACCAGATGTTCCCAAACAAAAGCCATGGAGATAAAAGCTCATGCAGCCATGTCTCCCCCACAGGTAACACCCAGAGGTCTGTGCCCCCATTTGGTGTTCGTGGTAATATCTCAGCTGTGTCATCTTGTAGAAGGGGCCAAGGGTCGGGGCCAACCTCCCCTTCCCCATGAACTCACTGTGACCTGCACCTTCCTCCCCCTCAGGGCCAGTCCTTGACAGGCCTGGGCCTCTATGGAACTCGAGCTGTTTTTATCAGAAAACACTGCAAGTATGAGGAAACCTGCTACCCACACTTATTTAAAGCTCTTTGAGGGAAACAGGAGATTATTCTGCCTAAGAAAAAGATTTATAGTGAACAATGGAAGAGATCATAAGTTGTATAATTAATCACAGAAAAGATAGTAACGCCATTCTATAAAACTTCATCCCTTGAAGAGTTGCTGAAGTCCATTCCAGCTGTTGTGGTTCAACCTCATCCCTTTCCTTTGCTAGGCTTCCAGCACTTAGGATACGTGCCCAACTTATAGGAGGAACCTCACAAGTAATTGTTAAATATATGAAAAAAACTACAAAGTTTTCTTCAGTCTTTTTCCCTCACACATTTGAAGATGTGGGACTCATACAACCACTCTTGCATGATTTTTAGAGCTATGAAAATTCTGGTTCTTTGGCCATTTCTTATGTAAAGCATACTCTCCCCTCTGCCTGTCTGCCTGTAGCCTGCCTCTTGGCTGCTACCTTTTTACCTGAAAGAATAAACTGTAGAATTCCTCACTGAATTTACTTACAATAGAATTACCTCAGCTCTGGGAGGCCATAAACTCTTCCCAGAGTCAAAGAACCATGCAAATACCCAGAACAGGGATTAAGTTGAGATGTCTGAAGGGAGCAGGGAGAACTGACAGGTCCCCACATAAGTGGGATTCCTTGGCCCTTTCAGGGTCTGATGGAGAAAAACAGAGCAGACAGGCCAAAGAGAAAGCCCAAGTAAGATAATGATTTGAATCAAATATATCAGTGAATACCCTGAATGTAAATGAATGATATGCTTCACTTAAGAGGTAAAGATGATCTTGTTGAATAACAAACCACATGCTAGTTAGAAAAGAATAATAGGAAATACGAAAAGATAGAAACATAAGAAGTAAAAGAATGTAAATGATGTATTATTGATGAAGGAGCAAAAGGCAAGTTGAGGGCAAAGTACAAGCTAACAGCCCACCAACACACCCCCCAGGTTGGATATATGGGACATTCCTCAGGCACTCCTAGCTGCCCTAGAACAAAACAAAGGAAAGGGAAAAATAAATGGTCAACTGATAGAGATCACGGTCATGCAGGACAGCAGTCAGTTTGAAACTGCCTTAATGATTTACAAGAAAAAAAAGTAATCTCCAGAAATCTATAGACCCAATTTCTTGGAGCCCTAACCTCTCTCTCTCCTCCCCTCCTCCATAGTATAGAAAATCTTATATAATCAGTCACTCCTCACAACCCCAGTGCAGCTCTCTCTGCCCACGGGTCCTGTCCTCGTGCTATAATAAAACCACCTTTTTGCACCAAAGACGTCTCAAGAATTTTTTCTTGGCCATTGGCTCACAGACCCTACTCCAAGCCACATCAGTATGTTACGCCAGACAAAGAAAAGCATCCATAACCAACTTTACATTGAACAAGTAGGCTTTACACCAAAGGAAAAATAAAAGACCAAACTGAAAAGCGTCACTTCATAATAGCAGCCAAGTTTATCAGAATAATGTACGAAGTTGAAAACAACAACTTCTAATAACACAGCCTCAAATGTATAAGAAAACAGAACTTATATGGAACTTTATGGAGAACAGACATATTCATAATCATCACGAGAGATTTTTAACACATCTTTCAGTAACTCAGAAAAAACGCGGACCAAATACATCAAAAAAGTTAGAAAAAATGATTAACAAATGTGGCTTATTGTATTAATATACAGACCTAAACCCAAAGAAGTAGAATAAGCATTACCTCAAAGTACACTTGGAACTTTCCCATAAAATTTACCTGTACTCATGGCGGAGCAAGATGGTGGAGGAGTAGGAGACCTGGATTTCGTCTGGTCTCAGGAATTCAGCTGGATAGGGATCAAACCATTCTGAACACCTACGAACTCAACAGGAGATCAAAGGAAAGAAGAGCAACAACTCTCTCATCAGAAAAGCGACCACTTTCTGGAAGGTAGGACGTACGGAGAAGTGAATCTGAGGTGATATTCAGGAGGATAGACTGCGGGGAAGGGGACCTCCGTCGGCTGCTTCGGGAGGGTGATAGAGCAGTGGAGCACAAAATTGGAACTTTTAGAAGTCTGCTCCGCTGAGGGACGTCACCCCGGTGGCTAAGCGGGGGGTGGAACCCTCGTGGGACAGTGTGGTCTCAGGACCCTCGGGGCACAGAAAGACCGGGGGTGCCTGAGTACGGCGGAGCTCCCAGGTATCCGAGCGGGGAAGCCGGCTGCAGAGACAGAGCCGAGGTGCGGGCTCTCAGCTCGGGGTTGCCATAAACCGTAGTCCTCGGCACAGTCGGGCCACTGCTCCTCCAGCAGGGACCCAACAAGCGGCAGATCCGGGGAGACTCACCTTCTTCCCCCGGGAGGAGCGGCATGGGAGTGCACTGCAGGGATCTGCTGGGTTTGGAAACTCCACACAGGGTCAGGCACCAGAGATATAAACGCTTGGTCACAGGCCGGGTGAGCACAGAGTGCAGCTGGAGAGCAGGGAGACGGGAGTGACTGACTGCTTTTCTCTGGGGGTGCACTGAGGAGCAGGGCCCCAAGTTCTCGGCTCCTCCGGGGCGGAGATTGGGAGGCCGCCATTTCACTCTCGTCCTCCAAAGCTGTACGGAAAGCTTGCAGGGAACAAAAAGCTCCCGAGAGCAAACCCGAGCAGATTACTTAGCCCAGCCGGGCTGGCAAGGGCAGGGCAATTCCACCCCCGGCAAAGACATTTGGGAACCACAGCAACGAGCTCCTCCCCCAGAAGATCAGCCAGAACAGCCAGCCAAGACCAAGTTTACTGATCAATGAGAACGGCAGAACTCCATCACTAGGGGAATACTGCACATAGAATTCATGGCTTTTTTACCATGATTCTTTAGTCTTTCAAAGTTAATTTTTTTTTTTTTTTAAGATTTTATTTATTTATTTGACAGAGAGAGACACAGCGAGAGAGGGAACACAAGCAGGGGGAGTGGAGGAGGGAGAAGCAGGCTTCCCGCTGAGCAGGGAGCCCGATGTGGGGCTCGATCCCAGGACCCTGAGATCATGACCTGAGCCGAAGGCAGACGCTTAACGACTGAGCCACCCAGGCGCCCCCAAAGTTAATTTTTTTAATTGTCTTTTTTTTTTTAATTTTTCTTTTTCCCTTTTTCAACCAACATCTTATCTATCCCTTTTTAAAAAAACATTTTTATTTTTCATTTTTAGAGTCATATTCTAAAATTCAAAATCTCCCAACAAACAAGAGCCCAGGGCCAGATGGCTTCCCAGGGGAATTCTACAAAACATTTAAAGAAGAATTAATACCTATTCTTCTGAAACTGTTCCAAAAAATAGAAATGGGAGGAAAACTTCCAAACTCATTTTATGAGGCCACCTTGATCCCCAAACCAGACAAAGACCCCATCAAAAAGGAGAATTACAGACCAATATCCTTGATGAACACGGATGCAAAAATTCTCACCAAAATACTAGCCAATAGGATCCAACAGTACATTAAAAGGATTATTCACCACGACCAAGTGGGATATATTCCTGGGCTGCAAGATTGGTTCAACAACCGCAAATCAAGCAGTGTGATACAATACATTAATAAAAGAAAGAACAAGAACCATATGATCCTCTCAATAGATGCAGAAAAAGCATTTGACAAGTACAGCATCCTTTCTTGATCAAAACTCTTCAGAGTATAGGGATAGAGGGTCCATGCCTCAATATCATAAAAGCCATCTATGAAAATCCCACAGCGAATATCATTCTCAATGGGGAAAAACTGAGAGCTTTTCCCCTAAGGTCAGGAACACAGCGGGGACGTCCACTATCACCTCTATTAAACATAGTACTAGAAGTCCTAGCCACAGCAATCAGATAACAAAAAGAAATAAAAGGCATCCAGATTGGCAAAGAAGAAGTCAAACTCTCACTGTTTGCAGATGAAATGATCCTTTTGTGGAAAACCCAAAAGACTCCACCCCAAAACTGCTAGAACTCATACAGGAATTCAGTAAAGTGGCAGGATATAAAATCAATGCAAAGAAATCAGTGGCATTCCTATACACCAACAACAAGACAGAAGAAAGAGAAATTAAGGAGTCGATCCCATTTACAATTGCACCCAAAACCATAAGATACCTAGAAATAAATCTAACCAAAGAGGCAAAGGATCTGTACTCAGAAAACTATAAAATACTCATGAAAGAAATTGAGAAAGACACAAAGAAATGGAAAAACATTCCATGCTCATGGACTGAAAGAACAAATATTGTGAAGGTGTCAATGCTGCCTAGAGCTATCTACACATTCAATGCAATCCCCATCAAAATACCATGAACTTTTTTCAAAGAAATGGAGCAAATAATCCTAAAATTTGTATGGAACCAGAAAAGATCTCGAATAGCTAGAGGAATGTTGAAAAAGAAAAGCAAAGCTGGTGGCATCACAATTCCAGACTTCAAGCTCTATTACAAAGCTATAATCATCAAGACAGTGTGGTACTGGCACAAAAACAGACACATAGACCAATGGAACAGAATAGAGAGCCCAGAAATGGACCCTCAACTCTATGGTCAACTAATCCTTGACAAAGCAGGAAAGAATGTCCAATGGCAAAAAGACAGTCTCTTTAACAAATGGTGTTGGGAAAATTGGACAGCCACATGCAAAGAATGAAACTGCACCATTTCCTTACACCACACACAAAAATAGACTCCAAATGGTTGAAAGACCTCAATGTGAGACAGGAGTCCATCAACATCCTAAAGGAGAACACAGGCAGCAACCTCTTTGACCTCAGCTGCAGCAACTTCTTCCTAGAAACATCGTCAAAGGCAAGGGAAGCAAGGGCAAAAATGAACTCTTGGGACTTCATCAAGATAAAAAGCTTTTGCACAGCAAAGGAAACAGTTGACAAAACCAAAAGACAACTGAGAGATATGGGAAAAGATATTTGCAAATGACATATCAAATAAAGGGCTAGTATCCAAAATCTATAAAGAACTTCTTAAACTCAGTACCCAAAGAACAAATGATCCAATCAAGAAATGGGCATAGACATGAACAGACATTTTTCCACAGAAGACATCCAAACAGCCAACAGACACATGAAAAAATGCTCAACATCGCTTGGCATCAGGGAAATCCAAATCAAAACCTCAATGAGATACCACCTCACACCAGTCAGAATGGCTAAAATTAACAAGTCAGGAAATGACAGATGTTGGTGGGGATGTGGAGAAAGGGGAACCCTCCTACACTGTTGGTGGGAATGCAAGCTGGTGCAGCCACTCTGGAAAACAGTATGGAGGGTCCTCAAAAAGTTGAAAATATGATCCAGCAATTGCACTACTGGGTATTTACCCAGAAGATACAAATGTAGGGATCCGAAGGAGTACGTGCACCCTGATGTTTATAGCAGCAATGTCCACAATAGCCAAAATGTGGAAAGAGCCAAGATGTCCAGCGACAGATGAATGGATAAAGAAGATGTGGTATATATATACGGTGGAATATTATGCAGCCATCAAAAAGAATGAAATCTTGCCATTTCCAATGACGTGGATGGAACTGGAGTGTGTTATGCTGAGCGAAATAAGTCAATCAGAGAAAGACATGTATCATATGACCTCACTGATATGAGGAGTTCTTAATCTCAGGAAACAAACTGAGGGTTGCTGGAGTGGTGGGGGGTGGGAGGGATGGGGTGGCTGGGTGATAGACATTGGGGAGGGTATGTGCTATGGTGAGCGCTGTGAATTGTGCAAGACTGTTGAATCACAGATCTGTACCTCTGAAGCAAATAATACATTATATGTCACACACAAAAAAAGAAGACAGCAGGATGGGAAGAATGAAGGGGGGGAATTGGAGGGGGAGACGAACCATGAGAGAGTATGGACTCTGAGAAACAAACTGAGGGTTCTAGAGGGGATGGGGATGGGAGGATGGGTTAGTCTGGTGATGGGTATTAAAGAGGGCACGTTCTGCATGGAGCACTGGGTGTTGTATGCAAACAATGAATCATGGAACACTACATCAAAAACTAATGATGTAATGTATGGTGATTAACATAATAAAAAAAAATTTGGAAAAAAATTTACCTGTACTCATTCAGATAGCAGGTTTCACGAAATTTGGAAAAGACTAACACCATGCAAAACAGTGCATATAAACTGGGAATTATTAATTTTAGAAGAGCAACTAGAAGAACCTCACATTTGAAATTTGAAAAATACATTTCTAGGGGCACCTGGGTGGCTCAGTTGGTTAAGTGGCTGCCTTCGGCTAAGGTCATGATCCCAGGGTCCTGGGATCGAGCCCTGCATTGGGCTCCCTGCTTGGCAGGAAGCCTGTTTCTCCCTCTCCCACTCCCCCTGCTTGTGTTCTTTCTCTAGCTGTCTCTCTCTGTCAAAAAAAGTTCTAAATAGTTCATAGACGAAAGAGGCAGAAATGTTTGAAAGTAGAAACTATTTTGTTTGAACGGTGATGAAAATGTCACATATAAAACCTAGGATGCTGCTAAAACAGTCCTTTTACAGAAATTTATAGCCCACAAATCTACATGTTAGGAAAAAGAAAAGTTAAAATATAGTTGAGCAGGCCATCTACTTAGAAAATTAATTAAATTTAATTAAAAATTAAAATAAATCAAATCTTCTGGAAGAAGTTAAATAATTGCCACAAGATCAGAAACGAATAAAACAAAACAAAAAATGTATCAGAGAGAGGATAGGGCGCCTGGGTGGCTCAGTTGGTTAAGCGACTGCCTTCGGCTCAGGTCATGATCCCAGGGTCCTGGGATCGAGTCCTGCATCGGGCTCCCCCTGCTCTGCGGGGAGCCTGCTTCTCCCTCTGCCTCTGCCTGTCACTCACCCTTCTTGTGCTCTCTCTGTCAAATAAATAAATAAAATCTTTAAAAAAAAAGAGAGAGAGGGGCGCCTGGGTGGCTCAGTTGGTTGGACGACTGCCTTCGGCTCAGGTCATGATCCTGGAGTCCCTGGATCGAGTTCCGCATCGGGCTCCCTGCTCGGCGGGGAGTCTGCTTCTCCCTCTGACCCTCCCGACCCTCCCCCTTCTCATGCTCTCTCTCTCTGTCTCTCTCTCAAATAAATAAATAAAAAATCTTTAAAAAAAAAAAAAAAAAAAGAGAGAGAGAGGATAAACCATGCCAAAACTTTGTTACTGAAAAAAACTAAGAAAACTAACAAAATTTGATCAAGTTTGAAAAAGGAACAAAGAAAAGGGACAAATGTCTAATATCTAATATAAAAGAGGAGAAATCAATGAAGTTGTTGTTGACATCTTTTTATGCTTATTTATGAACCATTGTACTTGAATTACTCACCATTGGGATTTTCCCTATACAAATATTCCTTTTTATCTGATAAAACTATGTGTACTTTTGATGTTTTGAAATTGTAGTTGTTTTCTTAATTCCCACATAGATACATTCTTTCTGATTTTGGCAGCTTTCCATATTTGCTCTCTAATGACAACATGGGCATTCTGCAAGGGTGTGTAAGATTTTCTTGTGTATGACTTTAGGTAGTGTTTTGATGAGGGCTTCAAGGAGCTCCAATTAACTGCAGATACTCTGAACCTCAATTAGGGATTTTAATCAGCTTGTCCATTAAAAAATCAAGTATATTCATATTCTAGGTTTTTCAACTGTGCTGTTATTCTTAGGGATAATTTAATGTAACAAGAAGCAGATGACTTTAATTAAAACAGTAATGATAAATTATTGAATGATTGGGACTACATATAAATTCCAGAGACACTGTGAGACATGGCTGATTAATAAATTTTAATCAAGGTACCAGTGAAATTCCAGATTAGAATTGTTTTATTACTTCAGTTTTTATGTCAGTTTGTGGTGAAGAAGAGAAACAAAATCCTGCAGTTGTCGGTTTATAAGGTATTTTATTTCAGTGCCTTTTTGTTACTTCTTATCATTAGTTATGCCTTCATCATTTCAAGGAGATGTACCACAATTGTTTAATCTCTGAAATAGACATGAAGGACTAGTTGGGAATGTTTTAAACAGATACGGAGCAGAAAGTGTGAAGTGACCTTATGCCTTCTCCTCTTTAACTAGGTATCTTTATGGAGAAGAAGGGACTCATTTGTAATAATACAAATTTCTCTTAACCAGTAATACTTTACAACACATGTATTTGCAGATTCAAGGTCTTAGAAAACAAAAATGAAAGCAAACCATTGTATTCACCTTGGGAACTGTGACACGATATAATAAGAAATACACATTAGGTCATTGTCCCAGGTTCCTGGCACAGAGCTTCTAAATTGCTTGGAATTTCCTGAGTGACTGGAATGAGAGGAGCGCTTTTTGTTATTCATAGTAAGCCTCTTTCAACAATACTGGAATTTATGCTAATGAGTGAGTCTAGGAAGAAAGCTGCTTATCAGGGGAACTAACCACGTGATTAGAGAGTTAGAAGGTATAGCAAGGTATAGCAAGAGGTGAGGGGTTGTAGACTGACTTAATTACCCATCATACCTATATAATGAAGCCCTCATTAAAAACCCTAAGCAATGGTGTTTGGGGAGGTTCTTGGTTGGTGAACACATGGGAGATCCTGGGATAGTGGTGTGACCTGAGACCATGCTCCTATATACCTTGTCCTCCATGGCTCTTCTTCTGGAGCTTTTTATTTGTACCCTTTATGATAAACCAGTAAACATAAATGTTTCCCTGAGTTCTGCGAACCGTTCCAGCAAATTATCAAACCCATGGAGAGGGTGATAGGAACCCTCAAATCATAGTCAAGCTGGTCCTAAGTACCACAGGCCTGGACTCATCACTGATGTATGAAATGAGACTTGATGTGGGAAACAAAGGCAAAAGAAAAACTAAATTTCCTTACTACTTCCAGCCCATTGACAAGTCCTTGAAACAGGCAGTGACATTCCTCTAGGAACTCAGCTGCCTTGATGTTAATACTTTGCAAAGAGTAAAAGGCAATCTTAGCTTAATTGTATCCTGATTCCCCAGGATCCTGTAAGTCTGCTTTAACATATAATGATTCCTTTGGAAACTTCCTTTATCTCTACCCCCAAGATATATGTTTGCAATCATCCTCCAAGCATATGACCCACTGATACATACCTGAAGGGTCTCATGACTGAGTCTTTATTAAACAGTAATAAATGACCTTTTCCCACCAAGAACTAGACCCCTCAAGGTCCTGAAACTTGGAACTGAAAGGTTCCAAAATACCTTGGAGGCCTGTGCTGTCCCTAACCACCCCCCAAATTGAAAGTATATAATCCATCACCTGTCACGACCCCAGTGCAGCCCTTTTTGCCCATGGGTCCTGTCCCTGTGCTTTAATAAAACCACCTTTTTGCACCAAAAATGTCTCAAGAATTCTTTCTTGGCCGTTGGCTCCAAACCCCACTACTTCAAACCACGTCAGTACTGAGGCTTTACCCTGTGGGTTGGAGAGTTGGAGAGTGCTTATTGGTATGGAAAAACCCACACATTTAGTGTCAGAAGTGCTTTAAATGCAGAGGAACAGTTTTCTTTTGAAACCAAATTAATTTTTATGGAAAAATCTAAACTATATTAGTACATCTGTGGTTAAAGGACCAGGGATGTGTTAGGAATGCCAGTACCCTCTGTTTGCATTAGATGGTGGTAGATGAGTTAACCACAGTACTGTTTGAAAAAAATAAAGACACTGAAATCTTTCCTTGCTTGCATCTATTCACCATTCAATTCAGAAACCAGAAACCATTAGAGTCCTTGCCAAACGAAGACAAAGTCCTCGATTCTGTTTATTGCAGTTCATACGACTAACTTCAAAAGGTCATGTAAAGAAAGAAGAATAACTATACTCTCTCCTCTGAGAAAAAGTACACAATGTGATCATCAGCATGACAATAATAATAAAAAAAAAATCCCTGCTGGAATAGCATCTATTATTCATCTTGCATTGTAATATGTCCACAGACCTAAACAGCAACAGTAAAAGCTAAGCATCATCAGATTTAGAAAAAATGAGACAAAATAGGGAAATAATCAGAAAGTACAGTTGAGAAGATTAGATATCTGTTTCTATCTTGCAAAACATTAAGTGTGTGATTTCAAAGTCTATAGATTTCAGTCTATAGTCATAAAAACAGCAGACCTGTCTAAAGTCATATTTGAGTCAGTAAACAATGATATCAATAAAAAGACAAAATACACATACACACACAGACATAAGATAATGACACTTATTTCAGATGTATTCTTCCAATATATATATATATATCCCTGTAACTCCCACCAGATCAAAAAGGAGAACATTACTAATAGCCCATAAGTTTCCCTCATTGTGGCCAACCCAAAGTTAACCACAATTCTGACTTTTATCACCATAGAATAGTTTTGTTTCTGTACTTTATATAATTTTATGTAGTCTTTTCTGACTGACTTCCTACACTCAACATTATGTTTGTGATGGTCATCTTTGTTTCATACAGCAGGAGTTCACGGTCTTTCATTGCCCTATAAAAGATTTCTCAGCCTTGGACGCCTGGGTGGCTCAGTCGTTAAGCGTCTGCCTTCGGCTCAGGTCATGATCCCAGGGTCCTGGGATCGAGTCCCACATCGAGCTCCCTGCTCAGCGGGAAGCCTGCTTCTCCCTCTCCCACTCCCCCTGCTTGTGTTCCTGCTCTCGCTGTCTCTCTCTCTGTCAAATAAATAAATAAAATCTTTAAAAAAAAAAAAAAAAGATTTCTCAGCCTCGGCACTCTTGGCATATGGAATGGATAATTCTTTGAGTGGGGGGGCTGTCCTATGCATTGTAGGATGTTTAGCAGCATCCATGGCACTACCAATTTGATGCCAATAGCACCTGTTATGCTAACCAACCCAGCTGTAACAACCAAAAATATGTGCAGACATTGCCAAATAACCCCCAGAAGGCAAAATCACCCCCTCATTGGGAACCACCGAGCTAGAATAATTAAAATGGTTCTATTCAAACGTATCCCACTCATAAACGATATTTCAGGGTCTAAACAGCTATGAGATCTAAAGAAATGTGAGGAAGGAGAGGTCACTTAACAATGTCTAAGAAGAAATCTTCTTTACCTCAAATATAGTTAAATTATCTGACTCTGCATAGAAGATGAGGTAACATGATCCAACCTGTGGGCTCATGCTTTATTTTCCCAGATCTGTTTTTTTGTGGCTGTTTGCCACATTTGGGTAATTTTTTTCAATGCTTTTTGATAAAAGAATTTTCATGTTGTCTACTTCAAATGTTGCTAGATTCGGAAGTCTTTTCTAATTCTCCCTTTTATTTTTCATGCAGAATAATATTAAGTAACTCAGAGTGAAATCCAAAACAAAACAAATCTAAACAAAAGTTTTAAACATACTGCCTTTTGTACAATATATTTATCTCACAGACAGGGGTTTCTTTGGATCACAGAACCATCATGGCCCATCCAAACAAGATAAGATGGGGGGGGGGGAAGACAATGACAACAATGACAATGATAACAGCAACAAATAGCGGGCACCTGTGTGGCTCAGTCGTTAAGCATCTGCCTTCGGCTCAGGTCATGGTCCCAGCGTCCTGGGATCGAGCCCTGCATCGGGCTCCCCACACGGCGGGAGGCCTGCTTCTCCCTCTCCCACTCCCCCTGCTTGTGTTCCCTCTCTCGTGGTGTCTCTCTCTGTCAAATATATAAAATCTTTAAAAAAAGAAAAAACAAAAACAAAAACCAGCAACAAATAGCTTAGTAACAGGAGCTCACATTCACAGAATCATGTTTGAGCAATGTGGGACGGGCTTTCCATCTTTTGTTTTACTAGGTCAAACAGCCAGAAAGCTGTGAGTGGAGCTCAAATGTGGACCTCCCTGCCTCCCTGACACCAAAGCAGGTGTTTTTAAATGTGACTGCATTTAGTCATCACTGGGTATGTACTGACCCCTGATCAGCCCGTTTAGTCATCAGCTGGGCACTGTGGAAGGCACCCGGAAGGCACTGAGGATCCTGGGATTAGCCAAATAGTCAGAGTCCTTGTGCTCGTGTTTCTTTTTTTTTTTTTTGATTGAAGTTAGACACCAACAAATAGTCATATCAACAAATGTAAAAACTTCAATTTCTGACAAGCATTGTAAAGAACGAGTATAGGGGGTCAGGGTCAATGTAGAGGGGAAACCCAATTTAAATAACCTGTCAGAAATGTTCCCTGAGAAAGTGAGCATTAAAGTAATTTTTAATAAGAGTGCAATAAGGAAATAAATGAACAAGGTGAGTTCCATGCCAAAGGTGAGTTTGTGCAGAACTCTTGAATTGGGAACAGGCTGGCAGGGTTGGTCCTGAACACAGAACATGTGGCAAAGCAGAGAATATAAGATGCACACCGGGCGACATATGGAATTGTCACTAATATAACACTGTATGTTAACTATCCTGGAATTAAAATAAGAGCTTTAAAAAAAAGGTAAAAAAAAAAAAAGAATGATTATAAGTCATGACATCAGCTGCCTGCAGCTTCCTACATGGAACAAGCCTGTTTGTAAGAAGACTTAGAGCTGAGGGGCGCCTGGGTGGCTCAGTCGTTAAGTGTCTGCCTTCAGCTCAGGTCATGATCTCAGGGTCCTGTGATCGAGCCCCGCATCGGGCTCCCTGCTCGGCGGGAAGCCTGCTTCTCCCTCTCCTACTCCCTCTGCTTGTGTTCCCTCTCTCGCTGTGTTTCTCTCTGTCAAATAAATAAATAAAATCTTTAAAAAAAAAGAAGACTTAGAGCTGAATGTCAGATACTTGCTCTGGTAGAACAAGAAGGTAAGGGCTCTCTCTTTAGCTCCTCCAAACTGCATACACTTCCAGATATTAGGTTTTAAAATAACCTAACATCAAGGTTTCCTGGCCAAGAAAACAATCTCTTAAGTCAATTCAAGGCTACGTGAAATGGCACTTCCTGAAATATATTTCAGATTGAAACTAAAAGCCTATGTAATAGGCTTAATTCTAGGAAATCAGCTGCTTTTCCATTCTAGCAAAAAAAAGAACATGATTTTTAAAGTATTTAAACTTTAGCAGACTGCAGAAAAGGTGTTCAAAGGACAACTAAACCACTGTCCGGAAGAGGCCTTTGCAGACTCTCTCAAGACACCTCCTTCTTCCACCCGGGACCCCCCCGTGTCTCCAGGACTAGAAAAATTGGATGGCATGTGGTTTTTAGAGAGCCTGCATTTGGGAATGGGATCTATAGGAGCTGCTATATCCAACTCTGTTCACTTACCAAAATAGTTTCTGATTGCCAGAGTTCCCTGTTCTTACAGCTACAGCTCACAGCCCCATTACCCCTGTGGACTTCCATACAGGCTCCATAGTGCAGCCTCACCCCAAGAGAATCCAGATGTAGTGTGTGCTTCATCCCATAAGATCTACTTTTGCTTGACACTGGGGGACTAAGAGATGCAGGGTAATTCAGGAAGAAAATAAAACACTTCCTGTATCAAAGTAACAGTACATCCTTAAATGTTTTTTAACTAGGTTCAGGGTTACAATTTACTATAATAAATGTATCATTTTTCTTTCTACATAGTAAAGGGAAAATTCTGTCATTGAATTCAATTCGGAGGACCCCAAAGCCAGCTGTGCTGCATGGTTTGTTATTGTCTTGGCAACACCACACCTGTCTAAGGCTGGTAGCTAGTTTGCAGAATTCCATTCCCTCTGTGTATCTGGGTGAGAGGTTGTTAATGAGGGAAAGCCACAGGAGATTTGGGAAGCAGAAGTAGAGCCAATGCCATTATCCTTGGGTAGTTGTGGCCTCATTTACAGTGTTGGTTGGAGAGAGCAGTTCAGCAGACTTCTCTGGTCCCACTTGGGCAGCCAGACACGCAGAGACTTTTGGACTTGTCCAAAGCTTCACTTTGTCCATCCTCAACTGCTCTTCAGGCTGACGTGGTTAGTGACTTTAATCCTTCAAGTTACCCCTTCTAGACTTTCACATCCCAGCTTCCCTACATCATTTTTGTTAGTCTTATATTCATGTAATTCCTACATAAAAAACGTTCTCTCTGTAATGCTTGGTAGTGGCTCTGTTTTCCTGACAGAATTCATACCAATGCACCAAAATTGTATGAGGACAAAATTCTAATGAAGAATAATTCCGACGTTTTTAAAGTGTTTACTGTCCCTTCCCCCTACATTGTTCACATACTATGAGCAATGGGACAAAAACAGATGAATAATTTCTTTAGAATATGGTGTCTATAAAGCCATCTTTTTTTTTTATACAGAAGCAAAACTCTATTTTAAGGACTTGTATATATTCAAATCCTGAAATAGACATTTTTGCATGTGTATAAAGTAATAAAAGAGAAACTAAATATTAATAGGAACAACATGAATGATAATACATTGTTACAAATTTTGTGTCCTGAAAACTTTCCCAGAGGGAGCACATATTTAATTAACAAGATCAAGAAATGTTTTTTGATTTTTTAGAGTCAATTAAAAGTTACCATTTTTAAATGATCATAATAATCCTGATTGGTGATAAGCCTTTTATATACATTACCTCAAGCCTCACAAGTCCTTATGAATTGAGTATTAATATACCTATTGAGAGGATGATGGAGAAGGTCACAGAGAACTGAAAGCTGATGAGGGGCAGTTGATTTGCATAAGTGTTATGTGGGCAGCTCCTAGTAGCAGCTGCTTTTTCCTCCACTTTCTTAATTTGACACAGCTGTGAGGTACATTAGTTGCCCTTTCTGCTCCTTATTATGACTTCCAGATCATTTATCCTTTTTTTTTTTTTTAGCCCCCAGCCCTCCCATGAAAAACACAAAATGACAGAACAACAACAAAACACAAAGTATCTTTGAAGCACATGTCATCAAACTTCTTTTACTCATTACTCCCTCTTATTCCAGGCGTCCTAGATCTCACAATCCTTTCATTCACTGAAGATTTTAGCACTTGATTCTTCCCCACGTTACTACTACTCTTGTTAATCTTGGGGTCTTTAGCATCCAGTAAACAGCCATCTAACACCCTGACCTCTTGGTCCCTTGACTCTCTCATATCCAAAGTCTTGTCAACCATCTCACCTTAGCCTAGACATTTTTCCACTAGTAACTAAACTTCCTCCATAATCTCAGTTTCAAGCATCCAACACAGTCAATCCTTCTCAAGACCTCCTCCATGCTGCCACAGCAAGTGGTCAATTCTCTGTCCTCATTTTACTTTTCAGCAAAACTTGACAAAGCTTATCACCCCTCCCTCCCTTCCTGTATTTTATTTTTCTGGCTGCTTCTCTGTCATACACTCCTTTTTTTTATCTCACAAGTAATTTTTTTCAGTTTCCAATTTCATATTTTCTGTTTACTTTTTAATCTTAAATATTACAGCTTCTCAGTTCTAGAGATTGCTTTTTCTTTTAAGATTTTCTTTATTTATTTGAGAAAGAGTGAGCATAAGCAGAGGGAGCAGCAGAGGGAGAGGGAGAAGCTGGCTCCCCGCTGAGCAGGGAGCCTGATGCGGGCCTCCATCCCAGGACCTTGGGATCATCCCAGATCCATCCCAGGACCTTGAGCTGAAGGCAGACGCTTAACTGACTGAGCCACCCAGGCATCCAAAGACTTTTATTTTCTTTATTCTTGGAATTCAGAAATTCCAGGATTGATCTGAAGTTTTGTCTCTTCACATGAAGAAAATTTTCTTATAGTATTCTTTGATTATTGTTTAAATTGCTTTTGCTCCTGTTCCTCTATCTGGAACTCCCAATGTAGATAATGCACCACTGGGACCCCTCTCTGTGTCCGTTTTCTTTCATGTTGTCTTTGTTCTTTGGCTCTCCTTTCAAAGATTTCTTGGTTTGATTTTCTTTTCTTTTCTTTTGTTTTTAATTTTTTTTATTTATTTAAATTCAATTAGCCAACATATAGTACATCATTAGTTTTTGATGTTTTGATTTTCTTATTAGTAATCAGTTTTAAGCAGTATCCACTTCTCCTCTTCAGTACCTCTTTTGATTTTATATGTCAACATATGTATCTTTCTATTTTGAGACTATTTTTGTGTCCCAGGATAGTCCTTTTTCATGACAGCCTTCTCATTTTTTTTAAAGACTTTATTTATTTATTTGACAGAGAGAGAGGGAGAGAAAGCATAAGCAGGGGGGGGAACAGCAGAGGGAGAGGGAGAAGTAGGCTCCCCACTGAGCAGAGAGCCTGATGTGGGGCTCGATCCTGGGACCCTAGGATCATGACCTGAGCCAAAGGCAGACACTTAACCAACAGAGCCACCCAGGCACCCTGACAGCCTTCTCATTTAATTAGAGCAAAGGCACATCCATTCTCACTGAGGATGTGAATTAGAATTTCCTAAATTGCTGTTCTGTACCCATATTCTTTTTTCAATTTTATGTATTTACCTTGATTGTTTAGTGTATTCAAACTCTTTTGAATTATTGATTTACTAGACATGTCTAAATATATATTTGTATGTTTGGTTGATCTATTCTCTCATCATGTCATTGAAAATCCAAATCAGTGGTCCTTAATCAAAGAAGCACTACTGAATTAGTTCAGTTTAGGTGCCCACCATTGTACCCGTGAACTGTGGACAGTGGGGAAATGATCTATGAGAGGTTATAATTCAATCAGCTATCCATCCCAAATTGGTATCACATCTCACAGATATTATAGATACCACAGGTTATTTGTTCATTTATCCATTTATTCATTCATTTAATCAGTATTTATTGATTTTATGTTATGTAGCATGTGAAGTGCTAGGGATACAGCAGTGAACAAACCAGGTACAAAGACCCATCACATGGATCATTCTAATAAATGAAGATAGGAAAAAATAAACATATAAATCAGTAAAATATATCAGATGGTGATAAATGCTCTGGAAAAAAAAGAGGGCAGAGACAGAAATTTAAGTCAGAGAAGGAGGCAGATTTTGTAAATTGAATTAGAGAGTAGCCATGTAGATATTTAAAGTAAGAGCTCTGCATGTAAAAGGAGCAGCGATGTGCAATGTATTGAACTAGAGCATCTTTGGCATGTTCAAGAAACAGCAAGAAAGCAGCAGTGTGCACTGCGCAGCAGTGTGCAGATGAGTTGACGAAGAGAACAGGAGCCAGATTTATTGAGCCAATATAAGGACTTGGTTTTTACAGGTCTTTTAAAGATTTAGCAAAATCATTTTGAAAAATTTGGGGCAATGGAATTACAGTACCTGATTTACGTTGTAAAAAGGATAACACTAGGGGTGCCTGGGTGGTTCAGTCAGTTAAGCCTCTGCCTTCAGCTCAGGTCATGATCTCAGGGTCGTGGGATCAAGCCCCACATCAGGCTCAGTGGGAAGCCTGCTTCTCCCTCTCTCTCTGCCTGCAGCTCTCCCTGCTCTCTCTCTCTCTCCCTCAAATAAATAAATAAACATAAATAAATCTTTATAAATAAATAAATAACATCTTTTAACAAAAGGATAACACTAGATGCTGAAAAGGGAGCAAGAAAGGGTGGAGGCGGAGAGACCTACTGGAGTTTCCTACAATAATCCACTCGAGATGATGATGGCCTATAGCAGGGAGATAAGTGGAAAAGCACTGAAAATAAGATTCTGGATCTATTTTAAAGGTAGAGCTGTCATTTCCTATATACATGTCATTAGATAAATAAACACATAGATGTCCAATATGGATAGCAAAGTTGTTACTAGAAATGAAAGAAATTGGAAGTAGAATGAAGAGAAAAAGTAAGAAAAAACCCTTAGCCCAGTTTGGCAAAGTTTATCTAATGTTGGTATACTCAGATATCTAAGATAATAAATCCATGTTTTCTTAGCTTTGGTTTCTCTAAAAGCAGAGCCTGAAAATAACAGTTTTCTCACTGGTGCTTTAATTGGGAATAGAATGATAGAATGAAATAGGGAAGGGAGGAAAGTCAATAAAAGAATGGGTTATCAAGCTGGGAACTTCTGGTATAAGCTCTTTGATTCCACTGGGATCTTTGGGGAGTGTTACAAAATGCATTTCAGGACTGTTATCCCAAGAAGTTGAAAAAGGAAAGCATTTTACCCATTAGCACCCTTCCCTTATTGATGAAGGAGGTCAGTATGTTATCTTCCAGCTTGTGCAAGAATGAGGGCTAAGCACATTCTAATGTAGATCCAGACTGCAGCATCAAAAAAGC
The DNA here is from genome assembly GCF_002201575.2 of Neomonachus schauinslandi. Lineage (NCBI taxonomy): Eukaryota > Metazoa > Chordata > Mammalia > Carnivora > Phocidae > Neomonachus > Neomonachus schauinslandi. Next base: position 73,514,517 of record NC_058406.1, on the reverse strand, counting down.
CTCAGAGCAGGAAAGAAATGGCATAGGGTACTGGCCCGAGACAAAGTGCTCACCAACATGAAGCCCGTCCCAGCCCGTGTGGAACTGGTTGCAATAACAGGACCTGGATTATGAGCCCAAGCCATGAGAAATTTGAAGTGGTACAAAAGGGCTGCCTGAACAACTCACAACACCATCTGATCCACCTGCCCTCTCCATTAGGATCAGTCATACAATCCTCTTCAAGGTGTTCTCAGCTGGAAACAGCAAGGATCTCATAAAGCAGACTTAGTGGGAAAGCTATGTCCTGCTTAAAACTGTAGGTTTTGAGATCATAATCGATTCTTTGCCTCCCTCTTGTACCACTCATTTTAGACTTTCTTAACCCTCAGCCAGCACTTTGGATGTTCTAAGTTGCTTGTGGGATGAGCTGAAACAAAGCCTGGATGAAAAAGAGCTGTTTTTAGAAAAATGATCCCAGGAAAGGCTATAGGGAATTAGGATAGAGGATCAGGGGAATAAAACAGGAAAAAAGGAGGGAAGGTCAATGAAAGAACAGTCAATGAAAGAAAAAATCATTGTGTTAGTCACCCCTGTGAGTAATTGCTAACTGATCTCATCAGAACTCTCTGAAATAGTTTACGAAAAGCATCTCAGAGTGGAACACACAGAAAAAAAAAATAGGAAAGCATTTCCTCATTAGCTTCCTTTATTTCCATTATTGTACACTTTAGGGTTGTACGTGAAAGAGTATAGAGTAAATTTTCATTAGAGCCCCACACTGTGAAAGCATAGAAGGTGAGAAGCACCACCCCAGGTGAGAAACCACCCAATGACACCTATGCAAAGCTGCTGAAATGGTAACACTGTCAGAGGCTAGAGTAAGATACGAGGCCAATAGAATTTTGCATTCCTGTGCAGGAAATTTTCAATATATCTGAGAACCTCAATTCAGGGGATGAAATTTTATGGCTGTTCTAACTCCAGTGTTTGGGTTTTTCTATTTATAAAAACCAAATTAAAAATTTATTGCTGCTACATGTAGGGATGTCCCCAAAAGACATTGATGTGGAGAAATCTTGCCTGTGGATAGTTTCAAACAACAGGCTATCAGTTTTGTATAAAGGAAAAAGTGGTCTGAAGTAACCATATAAATAGAATCTTGAGGAGTGGCAATGGTTTATCTAGTCGGCCACAGCTTAGAAGGACCATCACTAGATAATCAGCAATAAGGAGATCTGTGGATTAACATGGAGACTGGGCATATAAGGTATGTGGAACTTACGTTAATATTCACCAAAGAGTATACACTCCATAGAGACACTGAGCAATCAGGTGGCTAGAATGACCCATCCAGTAGATTTGAGTCACTTTTTCTCCTCAGCCACCCATTTCTTCAGAGTAGACTTGGTAGCAGGGATAGAGGCTACGTATGAACACATTAGCCTGGACTATATCTCACCAAGGCTAATCGAATTACATGTTAAATGTTTGACCTGAAGGCAACAGAGCTCAATGTTTGCCTTTAATATGTTACCATCTGTTGAGGATACCAACCAGCCACTAAATGACAAGATGACCACACCAGTCCCTTCATACCCTGAAGGAGGGAACAATTTTTCTTACTGGAATTAATGTGAATTCTGGATATAGGCTTGCCTCCTCTGCTTAGAGTGCTTTGGCTATCACCTGTTCAAGGACTCATAGTTTCTGGTTTGTTGTCATGGGATCCTATTAAACATCATCTTAGACAAGTTTCTGACTTTACAAGAGAAAAGTAAAATAATATGAATGAAACCACAGAATCCACTAGTCCTTTCTTATACATTATCCAGAAACTGTCCACCTAATAGAACATTGGAATGGCCACTTAAAGATGTAGCTGTGACACACTGAGGTGTTGGGCACTGTCACCCAAGATGCAATATATAATTGGTGAACTAATGGCCTTTGTGTCCATAACAGCTAGCTAGAATAAAGTCTAGAACAAAAGGGTGGAAGTAGGAGAACTCCCAATGACTCACTTGGCAATTTTTGTACTACTGCCCCACTACTTGAGTCTCTGCTGGACTAGAGGACTTGGCTTCCAAGATTAGAGGTTAGCAGTAGCTCTACCAGGGATCACAGTAAGGTTCCACTAAATCTAAAACTATGGCTGCCACCTGATCATTTTGTGAACTTCATGCTAGTAGATCACCCAGTAGGCAATTAAGCAGATTGCTCTGCTGCAGGCTTAAATGACCATGATTTTCATGCTGAGATGATACATAATGGAAGCAGAATAGAGTAGATCTAGAACTCAAAGGATTCACTGGGATACTCTTGGTGTTTTCATGGCCTATTAAAATGCTGGCAGCAACCACAGCCTAATTTGAGCACAGTAACAGGTTTTATGTTTCCTCAGGAATAAAAATGCATGTTCCCCCTCCAGGAAAGCAAACTAGACCAGCAGAATTGCTGACCAAATATAAACAAAATCTAGAATGGATAGTAGAGGGGGAGATACTGAATATCAATCATGACTGTGAAATCAGTTGCAACAGTGAGGACTGTATCTTAGACTATTGTGTATGTATGTATGTTCAAGAAGTCATGACTGGCCACTGAACTGAAGAAGCAATGCTGGAAGAGAGTCAACTTTATACGAGATAGGAGAGGATCTGAACAGTGCAAAATATAGCCTTACAGAGATGCTGTGGGTGCCCCATCCATGGCCCCTTATCACTCACCATTTCTGTATTCCCAGTGAAACCTTACTATATAACCTGAGACCCTCCATCTGAGGGTCTGCTCTTGACCTTCACATGGGCCAGGCCAGAAGTACTAGGGAGTTATACTCACAGGAGAGGTCCCCATCCAACTATGGAAAGAAGTAACACACGTTACTCACCCATTCTAGAGGGTATTTGGAAGCAGGTTTTACACTGTTTCCTAGAGTTATCTCAGGAGATTTGAGCTTCTGGTCCCCAAAAGGGACTCACAAAATATGTTCCCATTTATTGGTTTCCTTCCCTTCTACTTCTCAATTTCTCATTCTCCTACCATGCTTCTTAGGATAACCTTCCAAATAAACTCCTTGCTCTAAAATACTTGTCTTGGGAACTGCTTCTCAGGAAACACAGCCTACGAGCCCCTTTGTTCATTATAAAATAGAGATAAAATTAACTATATAATTGTTATCAGGATAAACTGAGATATTTAAAGTGTCCAGATCTTAGAATCCAATTAATAAAAAGGAATGATTATGGTGATGATGAGGATGATAATTCCCCCAGCAAATACAGAAGTAGTACAATGAAGTGGTTCAGGATACTTCAATTTGAATCTTATGATCTATTTATTTGTAACTCTGTGATTTTGGACAATTTACTAAATCTCTTGTTGCCCTAGTTCTTGAAAAATTGGGGGCAAATATTTGTTATGAGAATTAAAACAGGATGATCTATATAAAATAGTGAGCACTATGTATGGATCATAGCACATATTTAATAAATAATGTCCTGGTTATCATTCATTCTGTGTTAAGAGCCAAGAACTTTGTCCTTTCTTGTGGCTTAGTTTAAGTTCTCAGCTACTGAGCCTACTATAAAAGCAATAAAATTAGTCCTGTGTGTATCTAATATTTCAGGAAATTAAACTTCAAAAGTGTATGTAGTTTCTCCCTGCTCTGCTTCCAAACTTCAGATTAATATCATTATATTTCACGCTTGGCAAAATACCATATACTTTGAAGATCTGGGAGCCAATTAAAGATGGTGACATAGGAGTCTCCAGAACTCACATAATCCCATAGATACACCTAGTCTACAGCTTCATATGGGACAATTCCCTCTGAAAGAAATCCAGAAACTAGCTTAGTGATTCCTACACAGTGGGCAAGTGAGAAAAAACAAAACAAAACATGGAAACAGGAGAAGCTGAGACACAATCTTGCCATAAACCCCACCCTTAGTGCAGCAATACGTAATTGGGAGGGAACTCACAACTTCCAGAATCTCCTGGAGGAGCAAAGGGTTTAGACCCCACTAGTGCCCAACTTTTAATACTTCCACCTGAGAGATGGATGCCCAAAACATCTAGCTTTAAAAGCCAACAGTGCTTTGCATCCATGAGAACCACAAGGCTATAACAAACTCAGAGACGGTTTTTAAATGGTTCAGGTGAACTCAGCATGGCTAACTCCCAAGGCCCAGTGCTGAGGCAACAAACTGAAACGCATCAATCTTTCCATGGAAGAATCTTATTTGTTTATTCTAAAGCTTAGGCCTTAGGGGCAGGCTTCTAACTTGAAACACACCTAGGGGCCAATTACAATACTCTCCAGAGACAACAGAGGGCAGCAGACGCCATCTTCACCCTCTCCCTCACTTCAAGTCACAAGTATCTCCTAGAAACTAGCTTGTGTATTGTCTAGTGACCCAGTTTTTGAAGCTACTGCCCAGAGGACACTTACTGATCACCTGGCTCTGATGGCCAGCAAAGCTTACATTCATAGGGCCCACAGAACTGTAAAAAAATTGAGAAAAAGTTCTTAATTGGATACGCTCCCACATGGTGCAGCACAGAGACAGCAGACATGAATGCCCAGTCTTGCAATGAAAGAGGCCTATTTGATAATATTAAAAGCTGTGGCCTGAGGATCAGGCTTCTAATTTAACACACTTCAAGAGGCCCACTGCAATCCTCTCTAGAAAGCAGGAGGCAAGCAGGTACCATATTTGCCCTCTACCTCTTACCCTATCCCAAGTCAGCAGTGTTCTGAGAAAGGACCTTGTGCGTATGTCTGGCACCCTGGCTTTTGAGGCTGCCACCCAGACAGAGGACAGATCCCTTAATAGTCTGGTTCTGGTGCCAGTGGAGCTTATGTTCATGGAGTCAACAGGATGGTAGCAAACAAAGAAACAGTTCTTAACTGGCTATCCCCTCAGGGCTCAGTGCAGAGGAGCAGAAAGAAATCCCATCTTCCAGCATTCCCCTAAAAGAGGTATACCTGCATACTTTAAAAGCTTCTGCTTGAGAGTTTGGCTTCCAATCAGACTGCATCTAGGTGCTGACAGAGAGCCTCCCCTTTGGGACACTGACGGGTCTTGGCATAACCTCAACTACTGGGAGCCATTAAGAAAAAAGAAGGCTGCTTAAACAATCAGAAAGGTTTAAACTGGGGAAGGGTTAAACAATAAAGCTTTCCTCCCACATGAGAAAACTCCTTCAAAACTGGGATAGAGAACTATTTTATCCAATGCATAAAAACCAACACAGTGAGTCAAGGAAAATGAAGAAACAGAGGAATATGTTCCAAATGAAAGATATGATAAAATCCCAGAAAAAGAACTTAAAAAGAGAAATGAGTGACTTACCTGATAAAGAGTTCAAAATAAAAGTCGAAAGATGCTCACTGAGGTCAGGAGAACAATGCATGAACAAAATGAAAATTTCAAAAAAGAAATAGAAAAATGTAAGAAAGTACAAAGCAGAAATTACAGAGCTAAAAACAATACAATAATTGAACTAAAGAATTCAATAGAAGGGTTCAACCTCAAAGTAGGTAAGGCAGAATAAAGAATTGGAATAAGACTTCTGCGGAATATGGCAGAGAAGGAAGACCCTAAACTCATCTCCTCCCATGGATACAACTAGATAACACCTGCATAAGAGCAAACAACCCAGAAAAAGACCCGAAGACTAGCCAAACAAACTCCACAACTAAATGTAGAAAAGAGGCCACATCAAAAAGGGTAGGACAGGCAAGGACTTGGTGGGAACCTAAACCCCATGGGTTTAAACTCTGGAGGGAGGAAGCCACAGGTGTGGAGAGAGACAGTAAACAGACTATCACACCAGGGATTCTGCAAGAGGAAGAAGAATCCCCAAAGCATTTTACTGGGAAAATCAGAGGGGTCAAATTTCATGAGTGCTTACAACCAGTGGGACTTAAAGCTTAGAACTTAAAAATCAGTGGGCTTGGCTCTGAGAAAGCCTGGAAGGCAATGAGAAGCTGAGCCCCTGCCCTTAAAGAGACAGCAAAGCAAAGAGCCCACGTAGATACGTCTTGGAAGCAGCAGTTTGAAAGGCACCTAGAGCTTATGGGAGGGAGAGTTGGTTACTTCTCTCAGAGTTCACTGAGGGACTTCTTCAGGAACAAAGAAGCTGGCAGGCATCATTTCCTTCCCCCACACTCATCATAAATACATAGTCACCTAGAGGAACCAGTGTGACACTGGCATTCACTCCTAACTTGCTTACACTGTGCCTCATCCCCTCTAGCCAGGCCTGCCTCAGTCCTGGTGCTGCAGATCCCCTCCCTCAGACAACCCACACAAACACTGCCAACGCTGCATATCCTGACATCCCAGGGAGAACATGTTTACTTTGTTAAAACTGCATGCTCCACACCTGCATGCTTTGCAGAGTAGATGCAGCAGGCCCTGGACTCCACAGTAGCTATGTGCCCACTGTGGAGGAGGACCAGCACCACACTCGCCTCCCCCTACTTACCAACATGTGCTTTGTGGAGCAGCCCCAGCAGCCTCAGTGTCCACACAGCTTCACGTCCCCTGTGGAGGAGGACCAACACCACCTAGTTAAAAGTGCACAACCCACCCACTGCTTTCAGGAGCAAGAGGCAGAGCTGACTTTCCTAACACAGAAAGACAAAAAATGTTGGGCAAAATTAGGAGACAGAGGAATATGTCATCAGTGAAAGAACAGAACAAAACCACAGCAAGAGACCTAAATGAAGCAGAGGTAAGTAACATGCCTGAAAGAGAATTTAAAGTAATGATGATAAAGATATTCACTGGACTTGAGAAAAGAGTGGAGAACATCAGTAAGATCTTTAAGAGGTAGAAAACATAAAGAAGGATCAATCAGAAATGAAGAACAAAATAAATTAAAAATAAACTTGATGGAGTAAATAGGCTGGAAGAAGCAGAGGAATGAATTAATGAACTAGAAGACAGAGTGATGAAAAATAGTCAAGTTGAACAAATGAGAGAAAAAAGAATTATGCAAAATGAAAATAGACTTAGGGAACTCAGTGACTTCATCAAGTGTAATAACATTCATATTACAGGGGTCCCAGAAACAGAAAAGAGAGAAAAAGGGGCAGAAAATTTATTTGAAAAAATTACAGCTAAAAACTTCCCTAATCTGGGGAAGGAAACAGATATCCATACCCAGGAGGCACAGAGATCCCCCAACAAAATCAACTGAAGGAGGTCCATAACAAGACATGTAGTAATCAAAATGGCAAATAGTAGTAGTAAAGAAAAAAAATTTTTTTAAAGATTTATTATTTAGAGAGAGAAAATGCAAGTGGAAGGGAAGGACAGAGGGAAAGGGAGAGAGAATCTCAAGCAAATTCCACCCTAAGTGCGGAGGACACAGGGCTCGATCTCATGATCATGAGATCATGACCTGAGCCAAAACCAAAAGTCGGACGCTTAACCAACTGCACCACCCAGGAGCCCCAAAGAAAAGTTTTTTAAAGTAGCAAGAGAAAAGAAGACAGCTACATGCAAGGGAAACCCCATAAAGCAATCAGCTGATTTTTCAGCAGGAATTATGCAGGCCAGAAGGGAGCAGTATGATATAGTCAAAGTGCTGAAAGGGAAGGTCTATAGCCAAGAATACTCTATCCAGCAAGGATATAGTTCAGAAAAGAAAGAGGGATAAAGAGTTTCTCAGACAAACAAAAACTAAAGAAGTTCAGATAGGAGGAGGAGCAAGATGGCGGAGGAGTAGAAGACCTAAATTTCGTCTGGTCCCAGGAATTCAGCTAGATAGGGCTCAAACCACTCTGAACACCTACGAACTCAACAGGAGATCAAAGAAAAGAATAGCAGCAACTCTCTGAACAGAAAAGCGACCACTTTCTGGAAGGTAGGACGTGCGTAGAAGTGAATCTGAGGCGATATTCAGGAAGATAGACCTCGGGGGAAGGAGCCTCCGTCAGCTGCTACTGGCAGGTGATAGAGCAGCAGAGCACAAAATCAGAACCTTTTAGAAGTCTGCTCTGCTGAGGGACGTCGCTCCAGTGGCTAAGCGGGGGGGGGGGGGGGAGTGGAACACTCACTGGGACAGTGTGGTCTCAGCACCCTCGGGGTCACAGAAAGACCAGGGGTGCCTGAGTGCGGCAGAGCTCCCAGGTATCGGAGCAGGGAAGCCAGCTGCAGAGACGGAGCCCAGGAGTGGGCTCTCAGCTCTGGGTTGCCAGAAGCCGAGATCCACAGCACAGTCGGGCCACTGCTCCTCCAGCAGGGACCCAACAAGCGGCAGATCCGGGGAGACTCCCCTTCCTCCCCGGGGAGGAGTGGCGCGGAAGCGCACTGCAGGGATCTGCTGGGTTTGGAGACTCCACACGGGGTCGGATGCCAGAGATAGAAACACTCGGTCATAGGCCGGGTAAGCACGGAGTGCGGCCGGAGACCAGGGAGATGGGAGTGATTGACTGCTTTTCTCTGGGGTTCCGCTGAGGAGTGGGGCCCCGAGTTCTCGGCTTCTCCAGGGCGGAGATTGGGAGGCCGCCATTTTCTTTCCCTTCCTCCAAACCTGTACGGAAAGCTTGCAGGGAACAAAAGCTCCCAAGAGCAAACCCGAGCAGATTACTTAGCCTGGCCCGGCTAAGTAATTACTTAGCTCGGGTAATTACTTACCCGAGCAGATTACTTAGCAAGGGTAGGGCAATCCCACCTCCAGCAAAGACATTTGGGAAACACAGCAACAGGCCCCTCCCCCAGAAGATCAGCAAGAATAGCCAGCTAAGACCAAGTTTACTGATCAATGAGAATGGCAGAACTCCAGCGCTAGGGGAATACAGCACACAGAATTCATGGCTTTCTTTCCCATGATTCTTTACTCTTTCAAAGTTATTTTTTTTAATTTTCTTTTTTTCTTTTTCTATTTTTTTTTGAATTTTTCTTTTTCCCTTTTTCAACCAATACCTTATCAATGCCTTTTTTAAAAATCTTTTTTACTTTTCATTTTTAGAGTCATATTCTAGCCCTTCATTGTAGTTAACTTTATTTTTTGTATACAAGTTTTTCTCTCTTTAAAATTTTGGGATACAGTTTTTTCTAACAGACCAAAATATACCCTAAATCTCTAGTGTATGGCTTTGTTCTAGTTTCCTGCCTGATCACATTCGCTCCCCTTTTTTAAATTTTTCTTTTTTCAACCAACTTCTTACCTTATCAATTCCTTTTATAAAATCTTTTATAATTTTCATCTTTACAGTCATATTCCATCCCTTCATCATATTTACCCTTATTTTTGTACATATATGTTTTTCTTTCTTTAAAATTTTGGGAGGCACTTTCTTCTAACAGATCAAAATACATTCAAAATCTAGTGTGTGGCTCTGATCTATTCACCAGCCTGATCATATTTTTTCTTTCTTTCCCTTTCTTTTTCCCCTGGTTTTGGGTCTCTTCTGATTTGTTTAGTGTATATTTTTCTGGGGTCATTGTTACCCTGTTATCATTTTGTTATCTCATTCATCTATTCTCCTCTGGACAAAATAACAGTACGGAAAAACTCACCTCAAAAAAAAGAACAAGAAGCAGTACTGACTGCCAGGGCCCTAATCCATATGGACATTAATAAGATGTCAGAACTAGAGTTCAGAATGACGATTATAAAGATACTAGCTGGGCTTGAAAAAAGCATGGAAGATACTAGAGAATCCATTTCTGGAGAAATAAGAGAACTAAAATGTAACCAAGTCGAAATCAAAAAGGCTATTAATGAGGTAAAATCAAAAATAGGGGCTCTAACTGCTAGGATAAATGAGGCAGAAGAGAGAATTAGTGATATAGAAGACCAAATGATGGAGAATAAAGAAGCTGAGAAAAAGAGAGAGAAACAACTACTGGATCACGAGGGCAGAATTTGAGAGATAAGTGATACCATAAGATGAAACAATATTAGAGTAATTGGGATCCCAGAAGAAGAAAAAAGAGAGAGAGGGGCAGAAGGTATATTGGAGCAAATTATAGCAGAGAACTTCCCTAATTTGGGGAAGGAAATAGGCATCAAATTCCAGGAGGCACAGAACACCCCCATCAAAATCAATAAAAATAGGTCAACACTCCGACATCTAATAGTAAAACTTACAAGTCTCAGAGACAAAGAAAAAATCCTGAAACCAGCTCGGGACAAGAGGTCTGTAACCTACAATGGCAGAAACATTAGATTGGCAGCAGACCTATCCAGAAAGAACTGGCATGATATATTCAGAGCACTAAACGAGAAAAATATGCAGCCAAGAATACCATATCCAGGAGTGCCTGGGTGGCTCAGTCCTTAAGTGTCTGCCTTCGGCTCAGGTCATGGTCCCAGGGTACTGGGATCGAGCCCCGCATCAGGCTCCCTGCTCGGTGGGAAGCCTGCTTCTCCCTCTCCCACTCCCCCTGCCTGTGTTCCCTCTCTTGCTGTCTCTCTCTGTCAAATAAATAAATAAAATATTTAAAAAAAAATACTATATCCAGCTAGGCTGTCATTGAAAAATAGGAGAGATAAAAAAGCTTCCAGGACAAACAAAAACTAAAAGAATTTGCGAACACCAAATCAGCCCTACAAGAAATATTGAAAGGGGTCCTCTAAGCAAAGAGAGAGCCTAAAAGCAACATAGACCAGAAAGGAATAGAGATAATATACAGTAACAGTCACCTTACAGGCAATACAATGGCACTAAATTCCTATCTTTCAATAGTTACCATGAATGTAAATGGGCTAAATGCCCCAATCAAAAGACATGGGCTATCAGATTGGATAAAAAAAAAAAAAAACAAGACCCATCGATGTGCTGCCTGCAAGAGACTCATTTTAGACCCAAAGACACCCCCAGATTGAAAGTGAAGGGGTAGAAAACCATTTACCATGCCAATGGACATCCAAAGAAAGCTGGGGTAGCAATCCTTATATCAGAAAAATTAGATTTTAAACCAAAGACTGTAATAAGAGATGAGGAAGGACACTATATCCTACTTAAAGGGTCTATCCAACAACAAGATCTAACAATTGTAAATATCTATGCCCCTAACATGGGAGCAGCCAATTATAAGCCAATTAATAACAAAAGCAAAGAAACACATCGACAACAATATAAAGTAGTAGGGGACCTGAACACCCTCCTCACTGAAATGGACAGATCATCTAAGCAAAAGATCAACAAGGAAATAAAAGCTTTAAATGACACACTGGACCAGATGGACTTCACAGATGTATTCAGAACATTCCATCCCAAAGCAACAGAATACACATTCTTCTCTAGTGCCCATGGAACATTCTCCAGAATAGATCACATCCTAGGTCACAAGACAGGTCTCAACCAGTACCAAAAGACTGAAATCATTCCCTGCATATTTTCAGACCACAATGCTTTGAAACTAGAACTCAATCACAAAAGGAAAGTCGGAAAGAACTCAAATACATGGAAGCTAAAGAGCATCCTACTAAAGAATGAATAGGTCAACCAGGAAATTAAAGAAGAATTTAAAAAATTCATGGAAACAAATGAAAATGAAAACACAACTGTTCAAAATCTTTGGGATGTAGCAAAGGCAGTCCTAAGAGGAAAGTACAGAGCAATACAAGCCGTTCTCAAGAAACAAGAAAGGTCTCAAACACATACCTAGCCCTATACCTAAAGGAGCTGGAGAAAGAACAGCAAATAAAGCCTAAACCCAGCAGGAGAAGAGAAATAATAAAGATCAGAGCAGAAACCAATGAATTAGAAACCAAAAGAACAGTAGAACAGATCAATGAACTAGGAGCTGGTTCTTTGAAAGAATTAATAAGATTGATAAACCCCTGGCCACACTTATCAAAAAGAAAAAAAGACCCAAGTAAGTAAAATCATGAATGAAAGAGGAGAGATCACAAGCAACACCAAAGAAATACAAACAATTATAAGAACAAATTATGAGCAACTATATGCCAACAAATTAGGCAATCTGGAAGAAATGTATGCATTCCTAGAGATGTATAAACTACCAAACTGAACCAGGAAGAAATAGAAAACCTGAACAGACCCATAACCACTAAGGAAATTGAAGCATAATCAAATATCTCCCAACAAACAAGAGCCCAGGGCCAGATGGCTTCCCAGGGGAATTCTACCAAACATTTAAAGAAGAATTAATACCTATTCTCTGAAACTGTTCCAAAAAATAGAAATGGAAGGAAAACTTCCAAACTCATTTTATGAGACTAGCATTACCTTGATCCCAAAATCAGACAAAGACCCCACCAAAAAGGAGAATTAGAGACCAATATCCCTGATGAACATGGATGCAAAAATTCTCACCAAAATACTAGCCAATAGGATCCAACAGTACATTAAAAGGATTATTCACCACAACCAAGTGGGATTTATTCCTGGGCTGCAAGTTTAGTTCAACGTCCGCAAATCAATCAATATGATACAATACATGAATAAAAGAAAGAACAAGAACCATATGATGCTCTCAATAGATGCAGAAAAAGCATTTGACAAAGTACAGCATCCTTTCTTGATTAAAATTCTTCACAGTGTAGGGATAGAGGGTACATACCTTAATATCATAAAAGCCATCTATGAAAAAACCACAGCAAATATCATTCTCAATGGGGAAAAACTGAGAGCTTTCCCCCTAAGGTCAGGAACACGACAGGGATGTCCACTATCACTACTGTTAATTCAACATAGTATTAGAAGTCCTAACTTCATCAATCAGACAACAAAAAGAAATAAAAGGCATCTGAATTGGCAAAGAAGTCAAATTCTCACTCTTTGCAGATGACATGATACTTTATGTGGAAAACCCAAAAGACTCCACCCCAAAACTGCTAGAACTCATACAGGAATTCAGTAAAGTGGCAGGATATAAAATCAATCCACAGAAATCAGTAGCATTTCTATATACCAACAACAAGACAGAAGAAAGAGAAATTAAGGAATTGATCCCATTTACAATTGCACCCAAAACCATAAGATACCTAGGAATAAATGTAACCAAAGAGGCAAAGAATCTGTACTCAGAAAACTACAGAATACTCATGAAAGAAATTGAGGAAGACACAAAGAAATGGGAAAATGTTCCATGCTCATGGATTGGAAGAACAAATATTGTGAAGGTGTCAATGCTACCTAGAGCAATCTACACATTTAATGCAATCCTTATCAAAATACCATCCACTTTTTTCAAAGAAATGGAGCAAATAATCCCAAAATTTGTATGGAACCAGAAAAGACCCCGAATAGCCAGAGGAATGTTGAAAAAGCAAAGCAAAGCTGGTGGCATCACAATTCCGGACTTCAAGCTTAATTACAAAGCTGTAATCATCAAGACCATATGGTACTGGCACAAAAACAGACACATAGATCAATGGAACAGAATAGAGAGCCCAGAAATGGACCCTCAAGTCTATGGTCAACTAATCTTTGACAAAGCAGGAAAGAATGTCCAATGAACAAAAGACAGTCTCTTCAACAAATGGTGTTGGGAAAATTGGACAGCCACATGCAGAAGATGAAACTGGACCATTTCCTTACACCACATACAAAAATAGACTCAAAATGGATGAAAGACCTCAATGTGAGACAGGAATCCATCAAAATCCTTGAGGAGAACACAGGCAGCAACCTCTTCGACCTCAGCCGCAGCAACTTCTTCCTAGAAACATCGCCAAAGGCAAGGGAAGCAAGGGCAAAAATGAACTCTTGGGACTTCATCAAGATAAAAAGCTTTTGCACAGCAAAGGATACAGTCGACAAAACCAAAAGACAACCGACAGAATGGGAGAAGATATTTGCAAATGACATATCAGATAAAGGGCTAGTATCCAAAATCTATAAAGAATTTATCAAACTCAACACCCAAAGAACAAAGAATCCAATCAAGAAATGGGCAGAAGACATGAACAGACAGACATTTCTGCAAAGAAGACATCCAAACGGCCAACAGGCAGATGAAAAAGTGTTCAACATCACTCGGCATCAGGGAAATCCAAATCAAAACCTCAATGAGATACCACCTCACACCAGTCAGAATGGCTAAAATTAACAAGTCAGGAAACGACAGATGTTGGCGAGAATGTGGAGAAAGGGGAACCCTCTTACACTGTTGGTGGGAATGCAAACTGGTGCAGCCCCTCAGAAAACAGTATGGAGGTTCCTCAAAAAGTCGAAAATAGAGCTACCCCATGACCCAGCAATTGTACTGGATATTTACTCCAAAGATACAAATGAGTGATCCGAAGGGGTATGTGCATCCCAATGTTTATAGCAGCAATGTCCACAATAGCCAAACTATGGAAAGAGCCAAGATGTCCATCAACAGATGAATGGGTGATGAAAATTTGGTGTATATATACACACAAACACACACATACACACACACACACACACAATGGAATATTATGCAGCCATCAAAAAACCCCAAAATCTTCCATTTGCAATGATGTGGATGGAACTAGAGGGTATGATGTTAAGCGAAATAAGTCAATCAGAGAATATGATCTCACTGATATGAGGAATTTGAGAAACAAGACAGAGGATCATAGGGGAAGGGAGGGAAAAATGAAACAAGATGAAACCAGAGAGGGAGACAAACCGTAAGAGACTCAATCTCAGGAAACAAACTGAGGGTTGCTGGAGTCGTGGGGGGTTGGAGGGATGGGGTGGCTGGTTGATGGACATTGGGGAGGGTATGTGCTATCGTGAGCGCTGTGAATTGTGTAAGACTGATGAATCACAGACCTGTACCTCTGAAACCAATAATACATTACATGTTTAAAAAAGAATATAGTAGGAAGGGAAATATGAAGGGGGAGTAATCGGAGGGGGAGATGAACCATGAGAGACTATGGACTCTGAGAAACAAACTGAGGGTTTTAGAAGGGAGGGGGTGGGGGGATGTGTTAGCCTGGTGATGGGTATTAAGGAGGGCACATAGTGCATGGAGCACTGGGTGTTATACGCAAACAATGGATCATGGAACACTATATCAAAAACTAATGATGTATGGTGACTAACATAACATAATAAAATAAAAAAATAAAAAACTAAAGAAGTTCTTTAAAGGAAAGGTCAAAGTGAGAGTATGAAAAGTAGGAAACACAGAAGCAGTAAAAATAAATATTACCATAAAAAATCAGTCAAGGGATTCATAACATAAAAGGATATAAGAGGGGCGCCTGGGTGGCTCAGTCATTAAGCGTCTGCCTTCGGCTCAGGTCATGATCCCAGGGTCCTGGGATCGAGCCCCGCATTGGGCTCCCTGATCAGCTGGGAGCCTGCTTCTCCCTCCTCCACTCCCCCTGCTGTGTTCCTGCTCTTGCTGTCTCTCTCTCTCTCTGTCAAATAAATAAGATCTTAAAAAAAAAAAAAAAAAAAGCAAAGGAGGAATGAATAAAGAATGGGAAAAAGACAGTTTATTCAAGAAATGGTGTTGGGAAAACTGGACAGCTACATGCAAAAGAATGAAAATGGATCACTTTTTTGTACCATACACAATAACAAATTCAAAATGGATTAAAGTCCTAAATGTGAGATCTGAAACCATAAAAATCCTACAAGAGAACATAGGCGGTAACTTCTTTGACATAGGCCATAGCAATATTTTTCTAGATAGGTCTCCTTAGGCAAAGGAAACAAAAGCAAAAATAAGGGCACCTGAGTGTCTCAGTTGGTTAGGCATCTGACTTGGTTTCAGCTTAGGTTGTGACCTCAGGGTCATGAGATCAAGCCCTACTCTGGTGGGCTCCATGCTCGGTTTGGAGTCTGTTTGAGATTCTTCCTCCCTCCTCCTCTGCTCCTACCCCTGCTTGTGCGTGCTCTCTCTCTCGCTTTCTCTCTCTCTTGCTCTCTAAAATATATAAATAAATAAATACTTTTTTTAAAAAGGGAAAAATAAACTTGGGATCACATCAAAATAAAATGTTTCTGCACAGTGAAGGAAACAATTGATAAAACTCAAAGGCAGCCTAATGAATGGTAGAAGACATTTGCACATGACATATCCTATAAAGGGTTAGTATCCAAAATATATAAAGAACTGATATAACTCAACACCAAAAAAAACTCCAATAATCCAATTAAAAGTGGAAGCAGAAGACATGAACAGATATTTCTCCAAAGAAGACATACAAATAGCCAACAGACACATGAAAAGATGTTCTACATCACTCATCATCAGGGAAACACAAATCAAAACTACAATGAGATATCACCTCACAACTGTCAGAATGGCTAAAATCAACAACACAAGAAGTAAGCGTCAGTGAGGATGTAGGGAAAGAACACGTTTTTACTGTTGGTGGGAATGTAAACTGGTACAGCCACTGTGAAAAACAGTATAGAGGGTCCTCAAAAAATTAAAAATAGAACTACCACATAATCTAGTAATCGCACTAATGGGTATATACCCAAAGGATCCAAAAATACTAATTCAAAGGGATATATGCCCCCATATGTTTATTGTAGCATTATTTACAATAGCCACATTACAGAAACAGCTCAAGTGTTAACTGACAGATAAATGGATAAAGGAGACATGGTATATACATACAGTGGAATGTTATTCAGCTGTAAAAAAGAGTGAAATCTTGCCATTTGCAATGGTATGGATGGAGCTAGAGGGTATAATGCTAAGTGAAATAAGTCAGAGGAAGACCAATACTACATGACTTCACTCATATGTGGAATTTAATAAACAAAACAAACGAGCAAAGGAAAAAGAAAACAGAGAAAAACCAAGAAACAGACTCTTGACTATAGAGAACAAACTGATGGTTACCTGAGCAGAGGTGGGTGGGAGGATGAGGGAAATAGGAGATGGGGATTAAGATGGGCACTTGTTGTGAGCACCGGGTGATATATGGCATTGTCATATCACTATATTGTACACTTGAAACTAATATAACACTGTATGTTTTTCTTCAAATATGTATATATGTATGTATGTATTTATTTATTTGAGAGAGAGGGAGAGCACTCAAGTGTGAGCCAGTGGGAGGGGCAGAGGGAGAGGATCTCAAGCAGACGCCACACTGAGTGCAGAGCCTGATATGGGGCTCGATCCCATGACCCTGAGATCATGACCTGAGCCAAAATCAAGAGTCAGACACTTAACCGATGGAGCCACCCAGACACCCCTATAAAACTGTATGTTAACTATACTGGAATTAAAATAAAAATTTAATACAAAAAGCAAGAAAGGGGTACCTGGGTGGCTCAGTCAGTTAAGCGTCCAACTCTTGATTTCAGTTCAGGTTATGATCTCAGGGTTGTGAGTTCAAGCCCCACATCAGGCTCTGTGCTGGGCAGGGAGCCTGCTTAAGATTCTCTCTTTCACTCTCTGCCACTCCCCCCCCCCCCTCTCTCCCCATTTAAAAAAAAAAAAAAAAAAAAGGCGAGAAAGAATCAGCAAACTCAAAGATAGGGCAGTGGAATTCATCCAATAGAGGAACAAAAAGAAAAAAAGAATGAGAAAGTATGAATATATAGCTTAAGGAACTTATAGGATAACAGCCAGCTGACCAATATTTGCACTGTAGGAATCCCAGAAGGAGAAAAGAAAGACAAAGGACCAGAAAACTTATTTGAGGAAATAATGGCTGAAAACTTCCTTAACGTGAGGTAGAAAACAGACACCGAGATCCAAAAATCCAGACAGTTCCAAATAAAATGGACCCAAGGAGACCCACAAGACACATTATAATTAGTGAAAAAAAAGACAAGGACAGAATCTTAAAACCAGTAAGAGAAAAACTACTTGCTAGGGAACTCTTTGCAGGACCATCAGCAGGCTTTTCAGTTGAAACTTTGCAGGCCAGATGGGAGTGGCAAAATATATTCAAAGTGCTGAACACTATTAGACAATGGTTGAAAATAAAGAAGACAAACCAAAAAAATATTTACATGCTTAGGAAAATGGATTTAGGGTTGTGGGGGAGGCAGTAGATTGCATTATTGAGACAGAAATTTCCTCATAGAGATTATAATGTGTTTGTTTCTTGCTTGTCTTTGAACACTGCAGTATCTACTAGGTATTCAAAGTGTTTAGTTTGAATATTTGCTTGACTTGTGAAAGATACAGTTACAAAAAACTGTTGACCCAGTAATGACTGATCATTTCACAAGTTCTTTAAAACTTGTCAGCATTTATCTCCTTAGAAAGTTAATTTTCTTTCACTGAAATTATACAGCAATTTATTCTGTGTGTTGCACAGAATGGCCGCATCCTGGGGTGCCTAAGTGGCTCAGTCGGTTGAGTACCCAACTCTTGATTTTGGCTCAGTTCAAGATCTCAGGATTGTGGGATAGAGCCCCCAGGTCGGGCTCCGTACTCAGCAGGGAGTTTGCTTGGATTTTCTCTCTCCCTCTTCCTTAGACCCTCCCCCACCCCATGTGCTCTCTAAAATAAATGACTAAATCTTTAAAAAAAAAAAAAAAAAAAAAGCTGCTTCCTCAAAAACAAACAAAAATGGTATATTAATAAAACTCAGACATACTTTGGGGTTATATTCACTGTAACTGTGGACTTATTATGATTCCTTTTAGCCCTGAGGACCAGGCTTAGAGTAGAAAAAAAAAATTACAACTGATCTCAATCTCAAAAATTGCAGAAACAGTCTCTTCCACTAACACATGCAGTTTCTGAGAATTCAGGCCAAACATCCAGCTATCCACCAGAAAATACACAGGGAATTACCATTGAAATGACTAGTCACTCAGCTTGCCTTGTGGTTTTAGTTTCTGTAGTGAGGATTTGAAGACCCTTGCTACTTTCAGTTTCTATTTCACATTCTAATCATCTGTTCTCTGATGGCCGGGGGTGGGTAAGAAATCCCCAGGACTGGGGAAGAAGTAGATCAGAAACCAACACACGTAAACTGAGGGACAAAGAACTCTTAAGACATTCTCAGGGAAGCAGCTTTCTTACCAGCTCTAAAGGATCTCTGCTACTGAATTTACAGTTAAGGAAGACTGGAGCAAGGGTGGGAAAGATTTGCAAGGGTCAGAATGTTTTCAAAACTTTCTATCCAGGATAGGGTGCAGTAGAGCCTGATGTGGACCATTAGACACAATTAATGACTAAATTGTGATGTTCTAACACAGGGAGCAGAATTCACTAAGCTCCAGCTACATCTGCTTACTGCTGAATCAGACACAAGCATGAGTGGGGACTAAACTGACAATCTGAAATGTCTTAACACTGTTTTCCTCTCTTTGCCACCTTGAGATCTACAGAGATCATACCTGCCACTTAAGTTACCTTTGTTTTTTATAAAACCTGATTAAGTTATCTCAAACTGCAATCTGAAAGTCTGAAGAACTGCAACTGTATTATCTTTATGAGAAAGAGCAATGAATGGGATATAAGGTAAATAGCTTGCTTACATTGTTAAAAACGGAAAAAGAAAAAAATTGAAACTCAGTGAACAATGAAGAGGTTTAATGAAAACAACTATATACTTTTAGTCATAGACTTGAACCTAATAAGATGGATTTCTTCCTTTAGAAATAATCCTGGATTAATTAATGTTTATTTTCTGGCACACACTCGTTCCTTAGGGCTTCTTGTGCTGGATTCTGTTTCTCCTCTATTGTCTCTACTATCATGAATCATTTGAGTTGCCCAACTTGACCCATCAATACTGTCTGGCAATTTTGTTTGCTCCTTAGAGCTCATACCTTTGGATTTCTTGCCATGACACATGCTTCATGCATTTTCTTCTTGTTTGATTTCCATTTATCTCCTTGCTAAAAGCCTTTCCTCCCCCTCCAAACTCAAATCAAAAACAATGCAAAACAAAGCAAAAGCAAACAATAATAACAAACAAAACCAACTAGAATTGTATGGCTGATAACAGAGATGATTTCCTCTAGACACGCCATCACTAGCACTTCTGAGCCTTTTCTCCTATATTTCTTGGCATTTTCCTTTTTTATACTTTTTTCCCCTTCTCCTTCAGCTCTCTTTTCTAAGCCAGAAGTTATACTGGTATAAATAAACATTTACCTCTATTTTTTTTTTTTTTTCACAAATAGGCTAAGAGTGTCGAGTAGAAATGCCAATGTCATACAAATAGCCACTTGTAGGGCTAGTATTGGAAATCAGGTCTGCCTTACTTCAAAGCCAAATGTGTATTTGTGTGTGTGTGTTGATCCATTCTTGCATTTTAAAAAAAAATATTTTTATTTATTTATTTGGGAGAGAGCAAAAGTGAGAGAGATCACAGAGACAGAGGGAGAAGCAGACTAGCTGCCAAGCAGAGAGCCTGATGTGCTGCTTGATCCCAGGATTATGGGATCATGACCCAAGCCAAAGGCAGACACTTAACGACTGAGCCACCCAGGCGCCCCTTTTGCATTGTTTTTATTTACAAAAGTTTATGAGGCTCTAACAGAGTTAAAAAGAATGCATCTCAGAGCACACATCACAGGCCGGGCTAGGAAAGGCAGAGCAACTGTTAATTATATATGGGTGTGTTCATGTTGAATCTGCAAAGATGTTTTGGAGATTGGGCTCTCCTAAAAGCATTAAAGATGTCACCCAGATAATATTTGGGGGCAATGTGTAAAATACTTCTATTAATATAAATACACAGTGCTAATGTTATTCTTTAGGAGGTCTGAAAATTCAGACCCATAGTTCCCTCTCCCATTAGTGACATCATCCTAAAGCACAAAAGCTTGTAAGCCTCCAATATCTGCAAATAGATTTGGATTGTGTATCTTCTGTTTTTCTAGCTAACTGTAGATCATCACTGCCAGTTCCCCATATCCTTGTAATCTAAAAATGATTATGACCCCTGCTTTATGTAAATCAGGCAACCAGAACTCTACAAATGTACGGTACCAATATTATATTGAAGATGCATTAGAATGGAAATAGACTTGGCATTGGAGTCTGTAAAATCATGGAGTCCCTCCTTGGGTTCGGGTTGGCCTGGGCATTTCCTGGCTCCCATGTCCATGGTGCTGTGCCATTTGCAAAGGATCACCTATGATCTGTTCTTAAGCAGTTTGTTTTTATTTGTCACCTGAATAATCTCCAGTGCATTAGCTATTAGGAAGAGGGGAGAATGAGTTCTTATAATTTTTAAAAAGCAGTTTCTACCACTGGCTAATAAGGGAATCCATAACTTTTCAATTAAGATTTTAGTGAAAGTCAAGCAGATACTGGATTTTTATTTTCTGTAGTAAATAATCACTTCTAAAATGGAAGAAAATTGCTCTTATAATAAGGCAAGGCAGAAAACCAAACATTTTCTTAAAAATGCTTTATCAGCAACTCTTCAGGTTATAGGAATTGATGCCCAGAAGTCAATGGCCAAGTATTATTTACAAAGGTATTTTCACTCTCACTCTCATTCATAAAACAATCATGAATTGAAGTTTTGACTGAAGAAGGCACTACTACAGCTATATAAAAAATTCTTTAAAAGTACAGTTATAAGGGGCACCTGGGTGGCTCAGTCGATTAAGCATCTGACTCTTGGTTTCGGCTCAGGTCATGATCTCAGAATCCTGAGATGGAACCCGTGTTGGGCTCTGTGCTGGGCATGGAGCCTGCTTGAGGTTCTCTCTCTCCCTCTCTTTCTGCCCCTCCCTGGCTTGTGTGTCCTCTCTCTAAGCTCTAAATAAATAAATAAATAAATAAACAAATAAACAAACAAATAAATAAATGTTTTTTAAAAAGTACAGCTATAAGAAGTAAACAATTATGATTTGTTAGATTATGCTACATAATGACCTGGCAGGGTTTAGTATAATACAGTTTGACTAGACATAGCCCTACATTAGAGGGAAACAAGTTGATAAATGGTAAAAGCAAGAAGTATAATATAACAAATGGTGGTCATAAAGATTCAATCTAAGGATTCGGGAAGGTAAAAACTAGGGAACACAAGCAAGCCAAAAACCTAAAGGGAAGAGTCAGATTTAAACTAAAAATAGGTAAAACTCAGGAAATGGATTTCCTTATGCCCACCAAATACTTAAGAACCAATGGGGTAGCCTGTAATAGTCCTGAGAAGGGCCTAGAACTTATTTTACTATGACCCTCTTTGCTGTCTTTTTTTCAAAAATTTCTTTAGAAACATTGGCCATGGGGCGCCTGCGTGGCTCAGTCGTTTAAGCGGCTGCCTTCGGCTCAGGTCATGATCCCAGAGTCCTGGGATCGAGTCCCGCATCGGGCTCCTTGCTCGGCGGAGAGCCTGCTTCTCCCTCTGCCTGCCTGCCACTCCCCCTGCTTATGCTCTCTCTCGCTCTCACTCTCTCTGTGTCAAATAAATAAATAAAATCTTTAAAAAAAAAAAAAAAAGAAAAGAAACATTGGCCATTTTGGGAAGTAGTATGTCCCCAAGTTCAGGAAGCAAAATGACTTTCTTTTCTGTAAAACCAGAAATTTTGAACTATCTCATCTCTTCCCTTGCAGACAAAGTCACACCATAGACATGACACCAAAGATCCACATGCCAGCCCCAGTGTGCCTCATTGAGAACATCAGAGGGCAACTGGTGGCTAATCAGGAAGCTTTGGAGATCCTGGCAGCCAATAAGAATCCTCTTGTTGTGGTGGCTATTGTGGGCCTCTACCGCACGGGCAAATCCTACCTAATGAACAAGCTGGCTGGAAAGAACAAGGGTGAGTGGCACCAACAAAGCTCTGCCAAGTCCTTCCTGTCCACCCACACTGCCAGCACTGAGTGCAGTGATGAAAGGAGAGAAAGTTAGAGACAGGGAGTAATGCCAAAAGCTAATGTTTGGGCTACAGGTGGCTAATTATCTTCTGGGAAGCAAAGGCAGAGGTCTGTTCCTGACATATCATCTCTTTTTCTTCTCTTAGTTTCTCCCTAGGAAAAGCATATTATCCAATCTTAACGAGGAAGACATCAATAAAATAATTTCTATACATGTAATTATAAACTACTAAAATGTGTGACATTCCTGTAAAAAGGAAAAACATCAAATTTACAACCTATGGTATTTGATACTCTCATTTTCCCATTCCTCTATTCTAATTCAGATCAATACTGGCTATACTTTTTTTTTTTTTAAAGATTTTATTTATTTATTTGAGAGAGAGAGAATGAGAGAGAGCAAGCACATGAGAGCGGGGAGGGTCAGAGGGAGAAGCAGACTCCCCGCCCAGCAGGGAGCCCGATGCGGGACTCGATCCCGGGACTCGATCCCGGGACTCCAGGATCATGACCTGAGCCGAAGGCAGTCGCTCAACCAACTGAGCCACCCAGGCGCCCCTGGCTATACTTTTTGATGTGTCCTCATCGTGCATTCCTTAAACCCTAGCTCAGTTGTCAGGAAGATTTCCAACTTCCAGATCCCCTCCTCTCTTACTACCTCTCCCTTCCCCCTTGCAGGCTTCTCTATTGGAACCACGGTGCAGTCTCACACCAAGGGTATCTGCATGTGGTGTGTGCCTCATCCCAAGAAGCCAAACCACACCCTAGTTCTTCTTGACACAGAGGGTCTAGGAGATGTAGAAAAGGTAAGGAACAAGAATTCCTTTTGATTCCTCCTCACCTCTGAACATTCTTTACACAGGGAGGGAGGTTCTTGTGTTTGTTTTTCTGAATTTGTACTTCTGTTTGACAGAGTATACCTTTTTTCCCTTTCTATTTTTAATTAATATTTTAATCAAAATTTGGAAATCTGAGATGAGAAAAATATATTTATAAGCCAGAATCATGACTGGGACAAGACACTAATGTAGAGCTAGGCAGTTAACTGAAATGCAGAAAAGATGGTACAAATAAAACCACTCTCACGAGTCTGATCCTGCAGAGAAGAGTGATTAGTAGTGAGCTCTGGGTCAGAGGATCTTAGGTTCAAATAAGGGCTCTGGCACTTGTAGCTTTCTGACTTTGACAAGCAAATCTCCCCAGATCTTTTATTTTCTTTTTGATCTTAACCAACTTAGCATTTGAACAGTAAACACGGGGGCTTTTTCCACTTCTATACTGGTATTTAACAACCAGCCCACTGTGTGGGGGTTAGGAGGAAGACTTGATTTGTAGCACTTGCCAGTTTTCTAAATATTTCCATCAAAGCGAATTCCAAGCTTCCAAAGTGAAGTCACTAAACTCATGGTTCAGAACAATGAGTGTACAATCAGCTCTTGTGAGCTGGTATGAGCTGGCTCTAGCACCCAACAGAATCTTTCCCTGGCACTTCCCTTGTTTTTCATGTTTTCATTTTGCTTTTGATTTGCCACAAAATCAAAATGGTTACCTCATTTTGTGCTTTAGTTTCCACATCTGTAACATGAAAACGTAGTTATAAACATATCTCATAGTATTGCTTTGAGTATTAGACAAGACCAGTAATGTGAAATGTCTTGTGTATAATAACTAGTCAATAAAATAGATATACATATTATGTGTACAGGCCAAATTTGTTTTACACAATTGAAGATCTTGATTTTTTCCTTTTATTTTAAAATTCCAATATAATTAATGTACAGTTTTACATTAGTTTCAGTTGTATTATATAGCAATTCAACAATTCTACACATTACTCAGTGCTCATCACTGTAAGTGTACTCTAATCCCCTTTACCTATTTCATCCATCTACTCCCTCCCACCTCCCCTGTAGTACTAATCAGTTTGGTCTCTACAGTTAAGAGTCTATTTTTTATTTTCATTTGTCTCTTTTTTTGTTTTGTTTCTTAAATTCCACATATGAGTAAAATCATAGGGTATTTGTCTTTATCTGACTTATTACACTTAGTATTATACCCTCTAGGTCCATGTTATTACAAATGGCAAGAATTCATTTTTTATGGATGAGTAATATTCCACCGTGTGTATGTATGTATGTATGTATGTGTGTGTATAACCACATCTTCTTTATCCATTCATCAGTCGATGGACACTTGCATTGCTTCCATATTTTGGCTATTGTAAATAATGTCGCAATAAACCTAGGGGTTCATGTATCTTTTTGAATTAGTGTTTCTGTATTCTTTGGGTAAATTTCCAGTAGTGGAATCACTGGATCCATATGATCCATATGGTAGTTCTATTTTTAATTTTTGGAGGAAACTCCACCCTGTTTTCCACAGTGGCTGCAGCAGTTTGTATTTCCACCAACAGTGCACAAGTGTTCCTTTTTCTCCACATCCTCACCAATACTTGTTGTTTTTGTGTTTTTGATGAAAATCTTGATTTTAAGTACTCTGGTTACCCCACTAACTTTGACTATCCATTGCAAATACCTAACTAGTTCTAAGGAAAACTGCTGAAGGGGGAAGAGTTAAGATGGTGGAGAAGTAGGGGGATCCTGAGCTTGTCTCATCCCTCAAACATGGCTAGATAGTTATCAAATTAGTCTGAACACCCAAGAAGTCAATCAGAGGTCTGAGAGAACAAAAACTGCAAGTCTACAAGTAGAAAAACAACCACCTTTGGAAAGCCTTCAGGGAGCAAAACAGTCCACCTACTGGAGGCCAGAGCTGCTTACACCAAGCCCCATGCTCCTGGAGAAGGATTTCCACGGAAACAAGTCAACCTGAGAATCAGCCCAGCAGGCCCCTCCCCGAGAAGACCAGCACAAACAACTGCCTTGCACCAAATTTATTGATCACAGAGTGCTACAAAGCTTCAGCTCTAGGGGACATAGGATTGAGCTTCCTTTTTACTTTTATTTCTTTTAAATTTATTATTTTTTCATTTATTTTCTTATAGTTCCAAATCTTTTATTAACCTTTTATTATTAACTTTTTAAATTTTATATGCTTTTCATATATATTTTTTATTTTTTTCTACTTTCATTTTATCTTATTTTTTTATTTTAGGATCTAGATTCTCTTAACAAGTAGACCAAAACACACCCAGGATCTAGTGGGTTTTTTTGTTTTCTTGTTTTGTGTTTTTGTTTTCCTTCCTTCGTTTTTTGCGTTGTCTGTTTGTTTCAGTTTTTTGTGTTGTCTTTTCTCTGTCTTCTTTTCTTTTCTGGGCAAAATGATGAGATGGAGGAATTCACCCCAAAATAAAGAACATAAGGTAGAATTCACAGCCAGGGATTTCATCAATACAGACATAAGTAAGATGTCTGAACTAGAATTGAAAACAATAATTATAAGGATACTAGCTGGGCTTGAAAAAAGCATAGAAGACACTAGAGAATCCCTTACTACAGAGATAAAAGAACTAAAATCTTGTCAGGCCAAAATTAAAAATGCTATAACCGAGATATAAACATAAATAGGTGGCATAAAAACAAGGATGGATGAAGCAGAGGAACAAATCAGTGATATAGAAGATAAAATTATGGAAAATAATGAAGCCAAAAGGAAGAGGGAAAGAAAGGTAATGAACCATGAAGGTAGAAGAAGGGAACTCAGCACCCTAGTAAAATGTAGTAACATTCATATCATAGGAGTCCCATAAAATAAAGAGAGAGAGAAAGGGGCAAAAGGTGTATTCCAACAAATTATAGCTGAAAACTTCCCTAATCTGAGGAAGGACACAGACATCAAAATCCAGGAAGCACAGAGAACTCCCATTAAATTCAAGAAAAGCCCACCATCAGAAAGGCATATCATAGTCAAATTCACAAAATAGACAGACAAGGAAAGAATCCTGAAAGCAGCAAGGGAAAAATTAACCTACAAGGGAAGACAGATCAGCTTTGTAGCATATCTGTTCACAAAGACTTGGCAGGCCAGAAAGGAGTGGAAGGAATTATTCAGTGTGCTAAATGGGAAAAATATACAGCCAAGAATTCTTTATCCAGCAAGGCTGTTATTCAGAAAGGAAGGAGAAAGCGTTTTCCAGACAAACAAAAACTAAAGGAGTTCGTGACCACTAAACCAGTCCTGCAAGAAATTTTAAGGGGAACTTTTTGAGGGGAGAAAAAAAGACCAGAAGCAACAAAGACTAGAAAGAACCAGAGAATATTACCAGGAACACCAACTCCACAGGTAACACAAGGGCACTAAACTCATATCGCTCAATAATCACTCTGAACGTAAATGGACTAAATGCTCCAATCAAAAGACACAGGGTATCAGAATGGATAAAAAAGCAAGATCCATCTAAATACTGCCTGCAAGAGACTCATTTTAGACCTAAAGTCACCCGCAGATTGAAGGTTAGGGGATGGAGAACCATCTATCATGCTAACAAATGTCAAAAGAAAGCCAAAGTAGCCATACCTATAGCAGACAAACTAGATTTTAAAACAAAGACTAAAACAAAAGATGAAGAAGGGCATTTTATCATAATTAAGGGGTCAATCCATCAAGAAGATCTAACAATTGTAAATATTTATGCCCCCAACTTGGGAGCACACATATACATAAATCAATTAATAACAAACATAAAGAAACTCATTGATGATAATACAATAATAGTAGGGGACTTTAACATCCCAATTACAGCAATGGACAGATCATCTAAGCAGAAAATCAACAAAGAAACAATGGTTTTGAAGGACACACTGGACCAAATGGACTTAACAGATATAGTCAGAACAATTCATCCTAAAACAGCAGAGTACACATTCTTCTCGAGGGCACATGGAACATTCTCCAGAATAGATCACACACTGGGTCACAAATCAGCCCTCAACAAGTACAAAAAGATCGAGATCATACCATGCATATTTTCAGACCACAATTCTATGAAACTGGAAGTCAACCACAAGAAAAAAATTGCAGACCTCAAAAACATGCAGGTTAAAGAACATCCTATGAAAGAATGAATGGGTTAATCAGGAAATTAAGGAAGAAATTTAAAAAATACATGGAAGCAAATGAAATTGAAAGCACAACAGCCCAAAACCTTTGGGATGCAGGAAAGGCAGTCTCAAGAGGAAAAGTATATTACAATACAGGTCTACCTCAAGAAGCAAGAAAAGTCTCAATATACAGCCTAAACTTACACTTAAAGTTAAGCACTAGAAAAGAACAGCAAATAAAGCCTAAAGCCAGCAGAAGGAGGGAAATAATAAAGACTAGAGCAGAAATCAATAATATAGAAACAAACAACCCAGTAGAACAGATTAACAAAACTAAGAGCTGGTTCTTCAAAAAATTAATGAAATTGATAAGCCCCTACCAGACTTATCAAAAAGAAAAGAGAAAGGACCCAAATAGATAAAATCACAAATGACAGAGGAGAGATCACAACCAACATCACAGAAATACAAACAATGACAAGAGAATACTATGCCAACAAACTGGACAATCTGGAAGAAATTCCTAGAAACTTACAAACTACCAAAACTGAAACACGAAGAAATTGAATACTCGAACAGACCCATAACCAGCAAAGAAATTGAATCAGTAATCAAAAATCTCTGGGCTATGGGCGCCTGGGTGGCTCAGTTGGTTAAGCGACTGCTTTCGGCTCAGGTCATGATCCTGGAGTCCCTGGATCGAGTCCCGCATCAGGCTCCCTGCTCAGCAGGGAGCCTGCTTCTCCCTCTGACCCTCCCCCCTCTCATGTGCTCTCTCTCTCTCTCTCATTCTCTCTGTCTCAAATAAATAAATAAAATCTTTTAAAAAAAAAAAATCTCTGGGCTAAATGGCTTCCCAGGGGAATTCTGCCAGACATTTAAAGAAGAGCTAGTACCTATTCTTCTCAAACTATTCCAAAGAATAGAAATGGAAGGAAAGCTTCCAAATTCATTCCACAAAGCCAGCATTACCTTGATTCCAAAAACTCCACTAAAAAGAAGAATTACAGGCCAATATCCCTGATGAACATGGATGCAAAAAGTCTCAATAAAATACTAGCAAATCAAATCCACAGTACATTAGGAGAATTATTCACCACGATCAAGTGGGATTTATTCTTGGGCAGCAGGGCTGGTTCAATATTCCAAATCAATCAACATGATATACTACGTTAATAAAAGAAAGGATAAAAACCATATGATCCTCTCAATAGATGCAGAAAAAGCATTTGACAAAATACAGCATCCATTCTTGATAAAAACCCTCAACAAAGTAGGGATAGATAGAACACATCTCAACATCATAAAAGCCATATCTGAAAGACCTACAGCTAATATCATCCCTAGGGGAAAAACTGAGAGCCTTTTCCCTACGGTCAGGAACAAGACAAGGATGTCCACTCTCATCATTACTATTTAACATAGTACTGGAAGTCTTAGCCTCAGCAATCAGACAACACAAAGAAGTAAAAGACATCTGAATAGGCAAGGAAGAAGTCAAACTTTCACTATCTGCAGACAATATGATACTCTATGTAGAAAACCTGAAGGACTGCACCAAAACATTGCTAGAAGTTATACATGAATTCAGCAAAGTGGCGGGATATAAAATCAATGTGCAGGAATCTGTTGCATTTCTATACACCAATAACAATGAAGTAGACAAAGAAATCAAGCAATCAACCCCCTTTGCCATGGCATCAAAACCAATAAGATACCTAGGAATAAACCTCACTAAAGAGGTAAACTAGGTATTTACCCAAAGGGTACAAAAATACAGATTCAAAGGGATACATACACCCCAATGTTTATGGCAGCATTATCAACAATAGCTAAACTATGGAGAGAGCCCAAATGCCAATAGACTGATGAATGGATAAAGAAGATGTGGTGTATATATATAATGGAATATTACTCAGCCATCAAAAAGAATGAAATCTTGCCATTTGCAATGACATGGATGGAGTAAGAGTGTATTATGCTAAGTGAAATAAGTCAGAGAAAGACAAATACCATGTGATTTCATTCATATGTGGAATTTAAGAAACAAAACAGATGAACATATGGGAGGGAGGGAAAGAGAGAGAGAAAGGGAAACAAACCATAAAAGACTCTCAGAGAACAAATTGAGGGTTGATGGTTGGAGGTGGGTGGGAGATGGGGCTAGATGGGTGATGAGTATTAAAGAGGACACTTTTTGTGATGAGTACTGGGTGTCGTTTGTGATGTCTCACTGAATTCTACTCCCAAAACCAATATTGCACTGTATGTTAACTAAGTAAATTTAAATTAAAAAAAAAAATAGCTACAGGATTCAAAAAAAAAAAAAGAAGAAGAAGAAGAAGAAAATGAAAAAGAAAAAGAAGCTACAGGATATCATTATGGGTGTCACATTGGCATACTGGCTGTAGTTGCTTCCCATGTGCTCAGCATGCCACATGCATGTCTCAGATTGGGCAGTCAGAGTAGAGAACCTGCATATAATCTCCTAATCACCTGATGAACTTTGCCTAGGATAGGATGCCAGGCAGACCTTCTGAGTCCTGTTTTATTTATGAGGAATTTACATTGAGAGTCATGTAAGGACATAGGCCTTAATTTATTTACACTTGACTAAAGTAGAGGTCACACAATAGAAGAACTGCTACTAAACTGGCATTATATTGAGTACTTTGCTTTTAGCTTAACCACTTACCAATATTCCTTGACATTTTCCCCATTTTCACTCACCTGCTATGTGTCTAAAAGTGGTTTCTGTTCATGTTGTGAAAAGTCTGATTTTCGACTGCTTATAGTTGTGTGGTATGGTAGAGTTAAAGTCTCTATGCCTACTTGGGTTACATCCAAGCATTTATACATTGACTAAACTATCATTGAACTCTTTAAGTCTTCACAATGTAGAAATCCAGGCCAAAGGTTTTCATGGTTTTAGAGAGGTCAGTATACATACTCTTTTCAAGAGTTTCACAATGCCTCTCATTAGCAGGTATATATACACTGTGTTGGCGCTATATATATACATATATATACACACACAAACACACATACTGTGTAGTTACATATACATACTGTGTCAAGTCTATATGTATATACACACATATATCATATACATATATATACACACAGTATAGTAATCATTCAAGCTGAAGTACATTAGGTGATACATTAGACCATCTTCAAAACTCTAATGATTTTTAAAACAGAAATAGCTTTCCAGAAGTGCTTTTCTTTAACCAAAGTGGAAAAATGCATTATATATGTGTGTGTATATATATACACACACATATATATGTATATTTATGTGATTATAAAAATAATTCAGTCATTGAAAAGAAATTTATAATATACATAAAAGTATAAAAATAAAATATAACCTCTAATCCTTTGACACTAGCAAAACAATGTGTGGAATACACTTTGTTATAAAACATATTGCTGAGCTAGAAACACTGTTAATTTTGGATTATATATTCTTTTGGGAATACATATATATTTATATATTATTGATTTATAAGGCTTTTTTTCAGGAACAGAATATTACACACCATGAATTATTCTTAACTGACATTTCCAAATTTATCTACAAACAATAAATTTATTGGAAAGCAGTTTGGAGAATGCACAAAAAATTCAGTTCTTCTACATACAAAGTTCACAAAACATTCAATTGTCCCTGAAACTCTTTTTAGTTCACTGGAATAAATGATAGATGGCATTGATCATAAGAAAAAGCAGCTGGTTTCTCAGCACTAGACCGGTTTCAAAGTAGCCCTGCTCTACTGTCACTTTCAGTCTCAGCTATATTAATAGAAAATAAAGTCATAAACTTTGTCTTGAAATTGGAACCACTTTTACATTCATAGAGAAATGAGTAACTCCAGACCTTATCAACTACAAAAAA
Organism: Neomonachus schauinslandi; assembly: GCF_002201575.2. Classification (NCBI taxonomy): domain Eukaryota; kingdom Metazoa; phylum Chordata; class Mammalia; order Carnivora; family Phocidae; genus Neomonachus; species Neomonachus schauinslandi. The sequence continues at coordinate 73,482,946 of NC_058406.1, read as the reverse complement.
GTTATCAAACAGAAATTTAAGGAGACAAGAGGAAAGACACACAGAATCAATGAGTTCTTGACTAGTATCTCCCAGATTAGAGTGGAATATAATTACAAACTCTTTTGACACACTGATCAGTCATTTTAGAATCTGAGACTATTTTCTTTTGGCTTGGGTAAGAATTCTAATTTATATTGTCTAGGGATCCCCCAAGTGCCCCAATTTTATTAGATAACTTTGACAGAGAAGAGGTAGCAGTTTGAAGCATGTTTGTTTTCTTTTGCTTTGTGATCAAGATAGATAATTAAAGATCTCAAGGGGCCTTTATATTAATATAAGGACTTCTAAGAGAAAATTTTTTAACTTTTCAATTAAAATATGACATAGAAACTGTAAAATGCTCAGCTAAAAAGTATATAGTCAGTGAAATATCACAAAATGAACATATCTCTATAATTATTACCCAGATCAAGAAAACAAAGGCCCTTTTTTCCAAGAAAGGTAACATTCACAGGTTATGGGGATTAGGCCATGAATATATCTTCGATAGGCCATTTTTTTTTAAAGATTTTATTTATTTACTTCACAGAGAGAGACACAGCAAGAGAGGGACTACAAGCAGGGGGAGTGGGAGTGGGAGAGGGAGAAGCAGGCCCCCCGCCCAGCAGGGAGCCCGATGCGGGGCTCGATCCCGGGACCCTGAGATCATGACCTGAGCTGAAGGCAGACGCTTAACGACTGAGTCACCCAGGTGCCCCTGGATCAGGTTTAACATCATTTCAGTCTCTCTTACAATCTACCTACTTATCAGCAGAATATGACTGTACTCCACATCAGACATCAGAATTTTTAACTTCTCTTAACATGGCGACTGTGTGCTCATATCTCATTGAGATGTTAATTGCATTTTCCTCACACAAATCAGATAGAACATCTTTCCATATGCTTGTTCACTAGTTCTTTGTCCTTTTTTGTGAAAGGGCTGTTGATATCTTTATACTGGGTAGTCTGTCTTTTCCTTGATTTGTATGATTTCTTAATTTATTCTGGACATGAGTTTTTGTTGGCTTGATGATTTGACAATGTCATTTCCCATTCTGTGACTTGCTTCGTTAACTCTTCTTACGGTGTTTTTCATGAAAAGAATTTTTTAATGTTAATGTCATCTAACAACATTTTATTTTATGGGTAGTGGAGCCTGTGTGTGTGTGTTCTGTATGAATTATTTTTCTTGTACTAATATATTTATCATTTTCCCTTCCACATTTAGGTCCATAATCCACTGAGATTTTTTTCCTCGTGTGGTGGAAAGTACAAGTGTCAAGTATTTTTCTGGAGGATCACTCATTTTCTCATCAATTTCCCCACCCTTATGAAGGGTTACTCTGTCATCTCTTACTATTTGTTTTAAAGATTTTAAGTATACCCAACATGGGGCTTGAACTTACAACCCTGAGATCAAGAGTTACATGCTCTATGGACTGAGCCAGCCAGGCACCCCCAGGGTTACCTCTGCCATAAGTTAAATGTCAATATATGAGTATACCTGTTTGGGGGCTCTCTCTTTTGGTCTATTTACTCACCCAGATGCAAATATTACAACATATTACTTACTAAAATTTTAATAAGTTTTTATTTCTGTTCTAACCAATCCTTCTAGAATGTACTTCAAAAGTACATTTGACTTTACTTGATCATTTGTGTTTCTATATACATTTTAGAATCATCTTATACCCCAAACAATGGTTTATATTTTCACTGGGATTACACTGAATCCATTAAAAAATATTTCTATCAGCTTTACTTTGAAATCAACATTTATATTCATTTTGAAAATTTTTAACTGGATACAGAATTTTGGGTTGCCTTTCGTTCTTACTTAGTACTTAAGAGATGTTTTTACACTTTCTCTAATTTCTACAGCTTCCAGAAAGAAATCCCTCACATCTTCCATTTGTTTCTCTGTATGTAATGTTCGTGTTTCTCCAGCAGCCTTCAAGATTTATTCTTTATATTTAGATTTCATTACTCTGCCTATAGTGTGCCTAGTTGTGTTCTTCTTTGTGTTTATCCTGTTTGGGCTTCCCTGAACTTCTGGATCTGTGAGTTATTGTCTTTCAGTAATTCTGGAAAGTTATCAGTCATGATCTCTTTCCTTTCCATTTCTTCTTTTGATATTCCAATTACATGCACAATAGTATATGATTACTGAAATTGTGCTTTTCATTTTTAGCATTTTCCTCTAACTCTATCAGAGTTTCCATTTCTCTATTGAACATACATATGTACTTATGTGTGTACACATTAGATCCCTTTACCCAATAATCATAGTGTTTTAAAGGCCCTGTCTGATTGTTCCAACACTTGGGCTATCTCTGTTTCTGGTGCTTGTTTTATCTCTTCATAATGGATAGTTTTACTTGATTTTTCTGTGTATCTCATTTTTTTTATTGAATGCTAGGCATTGTTTAAAAAATAGTTGAGATTGAGATAATATTTATTCCTGGAAATAGGACCTCTTTTAGGTTACAATATTTGTGGCAAGCATTGATTCAATGCAGTTGTAGTTCAGTTGGCTCTGGGTTTTGCTTTTTCTATAGCTGCTTCAGTGTACCAGAAGCCTCAGATTTCCCCAGTGCAATTCTGCTACTACATTGTCCTTTATGTAAGGCCTGAAATGCCAGAAGGTTTGTCTTGGTATTATTGTTTCTCTCCCAGTTTTAGCAGCCCTGACATATCTATGTCACATGGGTCTTTTCTTTAGGCTCTTATTCCTACCCCAGTGATAGGCTGCTGTTACTTGTAACCCAGTTCAAGGTTCCTGGTGAAGGCATGGGTTATCTGTGTTCTCCAGGTATTGCTGTGCAACCACAAACTGTGGAATGCTCAGGTGGCCCGTCCAGACTAGGGAGCTCCCTCATGTCTCATGCCCCCCACCAAACCTGCCTGATGGAGGCCACTTTTATGGTCTTTCACCAAACCTTGTGTAGCAAGATATTACAAAATAAGACTCTTTGTGTCTGAGTATTTTCACTAATCCCCAAGGTTGAGCACAGTAGGTGCCAAAAAAACCCACAATTTCTAAAACAAGATACTAGACCATCTTTTCTGGAGTTCAACTAATAGAATATGAAAACACATCATTTCAATTAAATTAAGCCTCATCAACCTCTATCAGTTTAGGAAACCATTTTGACAATTCTTATTTTACCAATAATACACTCCTGTGACTGAGACTTATTGAATATAATTTTAAAAGATATTCTTCCTTGCAACAATTACAAACCACGGAATCTGGAAGAAAGTTCAAATTTATTTTTTCTTTCATTACCACATAATAATTTTTAAAAATCTTGTTTATATTTTAAAAAAACTAAATAGCTTTAGATACTTTTATTTTTCTAGAGTGACATCTTTATAACCTCATAAAAAAAATGAAAAACAAAAACATAAGTGGGGGTACATTTCTTGGATCCAGTTAGGAGAGAAAAGACTATCCTTATTCATGTGCCCACCCTCCTCCTACGTCAATGTCTGTGTCCCAGAAATTACAGGGCCATTATACATAGTCCAGCTTGGGTTCAACACTCCTAATGGCCAAGTTTAATGTCAGGACCCATAAAAATCTGTCTCTGATATCACTGTATACACTTTTAGAGTTATAACAGATATTTCAGTTCTAAATATTATATAGTTGTCTTTTGCAAGATGAGTTCATACAATCCCGCTAGAGATTATATTTTTCTAGGTACACTTCCAGTGTGGTGTGGTCATGTGATTAAGTTCTATATATAATATGAACAGAAGTATATGTATGTCACTTGTGGATCTGGGCCTGAGAACTTTGAACCTGTACTCCATGAATCTCTTTTCTTTCCTACTGTCTGGATCACAAATGTGGCAGCAGTCAAGTTTTGATCTTGCAGATGAATACAATGACTTAGTGGGTATAGAACAACAAGATGCAAAAAACCTGCATCCCTGAATGATCTTGTGGAGGAATGTTTCCATTCAAGCCAAGAGCAGAAGGACTATAGCATGCCTTCTAAGCTGTACCAAGAGCCTCCTGAATAAGCTTTCTCCAGTATCCCCTCTCTATTCTACCTCTTCTCCTGCCATCAAAGTGATGGACCTCAAGCACAGCTCTGAACATGCCTAATAATCTTCAAAGACTACATGCCCCCAGGATAAAGTCTATGACCGAGATTGCAATTGATCTTTCAACCTCATCCTCAAAGAGTTCATTGGCTACAGTGGACTCTGGCTAATTCCTAGCATTTACTCACTACCATTGCATATTTGCTCATTCCCTTCCTTTGCTTTAAAATACAATTCATCCTAACTCTTTGATGAAATCAGTCATCCTTCAAGATCCAGCAGAAATGATACCCTCTCATGAAGCCATCTATAATTTTTTCAAGTATAATTAATTGTTGCTTTTAAGGAGACTCAAATATTTCATTTGTAACATTATATTAACACTGATCACTTCTCATTTTATTTACAGTATCTGCCTCTTCAAGGTACAGTTTCACCAAGAGTGAGAACTTTGCCTTGGTCATTTTAAAATATCCATTAACAATGGGTCCCATCTTGGGTTACATGCATTAGTAAAATGTGCCCTCAAGTGTTGAAGGTAAAAAACAAAACAAAACAAAACAAAAAAACACCTCATTGCCCAACCTGAATACTCCCAAGGAAAGACAACTGAAAAAAAACCCAATAATCTAATTTCACCATGATATTACATAAGAAGAGTACATTTTAACATTTAATATTAGGAAGGACAGTATACAAGCTCACTTTAAGGTCAACTTTCCAATAAAAATGTGATTAATAGCATTACATAATATATCAAAGGAAAAATATTTTAAAGCTTCAATATGAAATTCTACTTACACAGTGGGTTACACTATTATGACACAAGTTTGTCATATTAGGAACTTAAAAAAGGTATGGAAGTTGAATCTCTAATATCTAAATGCTGATACTTAGTTTCTACCTCATTATTGTCAGAATCAATTTCACAAATTGATGAAAGTTAGGTATGTATATATATATATATACACATATATATGTACATATATATATACACACACACATCAATATATTGATGAAGCTGGGTAAGATTCTTATTATCTTTTCAATTCACTCAGAACATTCTGGACATAGGAAAACAGCTGATGAACCAGAGACCACATTGTTCTAGCAAAATAGCTCCTACCATATTCATCCAGAAGACAAGATGTCATAAAAAAGTAATTTAATTTCAATTCTTGTTCTATTGCTCAGTATAAGGGAATAAAATTTTAAGATGCATTAAAATGGTTCATCTGTATGCCTCAACTTTGTATGCCAGAATTATTGCTCATACTGAAACTCAAATATGATGGGAAGTGCCCTAACAGAAGTAAAAATTGGAAACTAAGATAAAATGTCTGTAGGGGCGCCTGGGTGGCTCATTCGGTTAAGCGGCTGCCTTCAGCTCAGGTCATGATCCCAGGGTCCTAGGAGCAAACCCTGCATCGGGCTCCCTGCTCAGTGGGAAGCCTGCTTCTCCCGCTGCCTGCCACTTCCCCTGCTTGTGCTCTCTCTCTCTCTGTCAAATAAATAAAATATTAAAAAAAATAAAATAAAATGTCTGCAGCATTTGTCAGCTTTAAAAAATGGTGCTTATGGGGTGCCTGGGTGGCTCAGTCTTTAGGCGTCTGCCTTCTGCTGGGGTTGTGATCTCAGGGTCTTGGGACCAAGCCCCGCGCCGGCCTCCCTGCTCGGTGGGAAGCCTGCTTCTCCCTCTCCCACTCCCCCTTCTTGTGGTCCCTCTCTCACTGTCTCTCTCCACTGTCTCTCTCTCCGTCAAATAAATAAATAAAATCTTTTTAAAAAATAAAAATAAAAAATGGTGCTTATGATTCATTTGCTCATTTTAAACATTTACTTTTGAGTTTTTATTATTTTATTTAAAGCAGAACCTCAAATTATATAAGCTTCACGATATCAAAACCCATAGAATAAGCAGAGTAAAAATCGAGAAAAATATGCAACAAAATCAGTGATTATCTCCGGACTATTACACTAGTCTTTTTTTTTATGTAGTGTTCACTGATTCATTAGTTGGGTATAACACCCAGTGTTCATCAGATCATGTGCCCTCCTTAATGCCCATCACCCAGTTACCCCATCCCCCCACCCACTCCCTTCCCCATCCCCCCACGCCCTCCCTTCCGCATCCCTCAATTTATTTTCCTTTTTTTAAAAAAGCTGCTTTTACTTATTTTTTTTTTAAGATTTTATTTATTTGAGAGAGGGGAAAGGGGGATAAAGGGAGAGGGAGAAGCAGGTTCCCCGCTGAGCAGGGAGCCTGATGCAGGAACTCCAGCCCAGGACCCTGGGATCATGACCTGCCCAAGGCAGATGCTTAAGCAACTGAGCCACCCAGGGGCCCCTATAATACTAGTCTTATACATATAATATGTAACTTATAATACTATAATGCTTATATAAGTATTTTTAATATGAAAAGAATATTCATGCTAACTACAAGAGTACTTTTTATAAAAATGAGTGAGAAAGGAAAGACAAAATAGGAAATGAGCAAGTAAATATTACAAAAAAACCCACACAAACCCATTCAAACAAACAAAACCCAAACCTGTCCCCTGACAAGGCACCCCGAGAGACAGGCAGCCGCCGGCCACCATGCTCCCCGCATTCCCGCCCGCGGCTCTGTTTCTCCACTGAGGCCACGGAGCCGACTGCGCATGCGGCGCCGGCCGGGCTTGGGAGCCCAGACAGCCGAGGCGCCAAGAACCGCTCGCACCTGCGGCGCGCCATGTCTCACACGCCCCGCTCTCCCGCCTCGGCGAAACAGGCGAAAACCCCAGAGTTAGAGCCGCAAACGCTGTGCGTGTACTTTCGATTCCGGTCCTCTGCACCCCGCCCCCCTCCACGGCCGCATGGCTGTAATATCCGGCAGCTCTCCCGCTTCCAAAGGGAACACGCGGTTTCCTGAGAAGCCAGACGCAGGCGGAGCACGCGAGGGTCGAGCGAGGGGGGCTGAGAACTTGTCCCCTGACTGCAGCGCCCGCGCCATGTCAAGTTCGCTCCTAAACTTGGTTTTGCGTGCACGTTTCGGTTAACAAACTAGCAAGAACAGCACAGGCCCAAACGCAGGCTCCGCACTGCCCGCGGGAAGGCGGCGGAGGGCCGGCGCGGGGAACTTAGCTCCGGCCGCTCAGCGTGTCCCGTGGACCGGGCAGCTGCGGGGGGACAGCGTTCGCGCCGCATCCCGGGAGGCGCCGCTCCCTCTCAGGCGTCACCGGGAGCAAACAACCAAACAAAACCAAACCTACAATTTTGTAAGCTCATTTACGCCTTCCCAAAGCTTTTTGAAATATTAACTCTAAGAACTCCGTTTTCCTGAACTGCACATCAGTTCAAGGTAGCAATATTTGGTATTTTTCCTGCTTATAACACCAAGAAAGGACTCATGTATTATTCCATACTACTCCTCAATAGCTAATGTAAAATAAGATACATTGTTCAGAGGAAGCCTGTTAAACCAATCAATGTTTTTTTCTGACAAAAGGATTTTTAGTTTATCTAGATTTCTTCGAACTTTACAACTTACATGGGCTTATTGACACATATGAACTCATGGCCTTACTTGCTTATTGGAGAAATAGTATATTGATACGGGGAATTTAAAAATAACCTATTAAGAAACTATGTTATTAACCAGTAATGAATCAAGAAGGAATACCTGTCACCCATAATATTGATAAAAACATTGAGGCTTACAAAAGTAAGATCCTTTTTCAAGCTCTCATAGGAGTGATTTGAACTGATCAGTTCAACTCTGGTTCAACTAATCAGTTCAAATCAGTTGAACTCTGACAGCCTGACTCCAGAATGTGTTGGGACAGCCCTAGATGGCTCTGGGTTCCTCTTGCCTGACATCCTCCAAGGGTGCCCTCCTAGTCAGCCCTTGCTGATGACTCTCTCCTGCTTGCTCTTCCTCTTGATGGGATGTGCCCTATCCTTACTTGAGAGAGAGCCAAATTCTTGATCTCTTCTCTCAAGATCACTTCTCCATCCAACCTGCCTCCAAAGCCCACAGATTTACTAAATCTGTCCTCAGCAAGCTCACAGATCACCTTCATTTTGTCTCTTAGAATACTCTCTGATAAGTTCAACCCCCAATATGCTGTATCCTCATTTTCTGCTCATTTTCTCCAGAGCACTTCCCACAGCCTAACATGCACATATTTCTGGTTTCTTAGTGCTTCGTGAGGCAGGAATTTGTATTCTTTTTTTTTTTTTTTTTTTTTGAATCCTGGATACTGAGCATCTAGAATAATGCCCAGCACATAGCAAGTACTCCGTGTGTCTTTTTTGATGTAATACATAATGGCAAACCTAATGATATATCTGGTCCTTCTATGTGAACTGTCTGAATATATTTCATATTATTGATCATTGCCTCCTTCTTGACACCTACTCATCCTATGCTTCTGAGGCATGTTCTCCTGGAACTCCTAGGCCCTTCTCTGGCCTCTCCTTCTCAGTTTCCCTCACATCTTATTCTGTTTGTAGTAATACTCAAAATATTAGTGTTCTCAGGGCTCCATCATCAGTCCTTTGCTTTTCTCATTCTAATTTTATGCATCCTCTGGGCAAAGTGTTATAAGGACATTCCTACAGTTTCCATGCATAAACTACAGTCTTACAGATATACAATGAATGTGTATCTAACTTCCCAGGCAGAACTTTTTCCTGAGCTGCACATCAGTTCAAGGTAGCAATATTTGGTATCCTGTATGAACTGAAAATTTGCTTCTCATCTTACTGAGATGAGAACTTACTATGAGGAGATACAAATGAGCATGATAAACTGAATAAATGCTTTTCTAGCAGGAGATACATGTATTCAGGGTTATACAATTCCATTCAAATGTTCTAAGAGTATACAAGTTATTAAACATGCCCCCCAAAAATTGAACATCCACTGAAAAGACACTATGATAATTTTTGTTCCTTTTTGACATCTATTTAGTTATTCAAGTGAAAAACCTAGGAATCATTTAGATACCTTCTAATCATCTTAATCCTTTAAATCATTCTATATGCTGTTACTTTTCAATTTTAACTATCTTTACTAACTTGCTCCTTTTAGAAAGTTTCCTTGGGTCAGTCTTTTTTCAGTGATATCAGATTATCTTTCTTTTTTGAGTACAGTTAACACACAATGTTATATTAGTTTCAGGTGTACAACTTAGTGATTTGACAAGTTTATACATTATGCTGTGCTCACTACAAGTATAGCTACCATCTGTCCTGTTACGTGGCTATTACAGTATCATTGACTGTAGTCCTTATGCTGTGCCTTTTATTCTGACTCATTTATTCCATAACTGGAAGCCTGTATCTCCCTCTCCACTTGGATTTTCCTTCTTTTTTATTTAGGTACTATCCTGTGCATATATATATCATTCTGCTTTCTCTACTCAGGGTACAATGATGTATTGTCTGTCTACTTCAGTACAACATAAGTTCTAGAGTTATTCATGATTGCTGTGGAAGACACTAGTATTTATCTTGAGCATTCATTCTCTTCCTTTTCTCATTGAAAAAAAAATCTGATTTTTACCTGGGCACATGACACATAGGTTGCAGTTACAATAAGAAATTAGAATTTCTAATTTAAGTAGAATAAGAAATTATAATTAAAGAGACTAAACGCCCCACGCTTCTTTGCAGATAATATTGCCATGACATGTAATTCTAGTAAATAATTATAATGAGATGTTATTATGCATAATCAATCATCTAGGCAATGTACTTAAAGGGAGGAAACATTCCCTCTTTTTCCCTATACTCTTCTGCTGAGTGCAAGGTACATGTGAGGGTAAGAAAATTTTACCCAGAAGGTGGCACGTTAAACAACAGCTAACCAGCATATGAAAGGAACCAGGGCCTCTGATGCTACATAAAGCACAACCAGGGCTTTTCAACTCTTATAAGAGAGGAGGAAAAAAACACATCAGGCCACCCAGGCCAGCTGAATGGGTGCAAACTGCACATGCATTGGACTCAAAAGTGAGGGGAGCTGGGGACTGTGAACAGGACAAGTGTCAACAAGGCCTAATCATAGGAGCAAGCTCTTAGGGGTATAAAGTATCGACCTAATTCCAAGACCTGACCTATAGAAAAGCACATACTCTCCTTGAAGGCAAAGCAGGAGGAATCAGATCTCAACCCCAGTTGGCTGACAAGGGGTTTCATCCAATAAAACAAGCCTAGGACCTAATCAGAAAGTAGGTCCAAAAGGGGGATGACTATAAGCCATTTGCAGCAGCCCTTTCAGAACAACTTTTGGGAAGTGGCTTCCCTCTACCCCAAGACAATGCAGGTGGTTGGGGCCATGCTGGGATTTCACAGGCAGGGAGGACCCCTGGGAGCAAGCGGTGGGTGGGAACAAGGCATCCAGCACTAATCACAAACCCTGGCTACCCAGTGGGGAATATAGCACCTGAAGGCAGAATTGGAGTTAGTGACATTGCCAGGGAGGGACGGGGCCTGATGGCCCGGTGATCCTCCAATAAGTGAGACCTGGGGGCCCTGGCTGCTGGAAAAGCCTGGGACCTCAGTAGTGAGCAAGTCCAAATGGAGACTGTTGCCAGTTTAAAGCCACCCCCTCTGAATGATTTTCACCAACTGGGCTTCCTCCACCATGGAGTCTATGAGGGGGCTGAAGATTGGCCCAAGCCCCACAGACCAGAAGGGCTTAGCCTGCCCCAAGTCAGCTGAGGAGCGGCCTACTGCCTATGTGGGGTCCCGGCAGGTCAGGGTAGCCAGGCACCTGGGGAGCCGGGCAAGTGTTGGCAGAGGCTGACTCACAGGACACACTCCTGGGAGTACAAGGCATCTGACTAATTCCAAGCCCTGAATTACACAAAGGTGCATATTCCCCCTGAAAGCAGAGCTGGAGAAATTTGGACTGCCTTACCTGGTTCTGGATGGCCTGGCTAGTGCACTGATCCTCCATTAAGACACTCCTGGGAGAGAAGCCGGGACTCTATCAGGCAGCAGGTTTAAATGGAACCTGCCACCCATTAGCACCCGAGACCTCAGAAGGATTTTCAGGGGATGGGCTGCCTCCAGCCAGGAGGATACGCAAGGAGTCGTGGACAGTGTGGCTTTACTGTTTTGGAGAGCCTCTGTGCCCCAGGCCGGCTCACTGAATATTTAGTGCGCATGCACAGTCTGAATGCGTGCGCAGTCTGCAAAGAGCCAAGAACCAGCTGCGGATAATTGGCCAACCAGGCAGCTGCCTATCGCAAATTCTACCTACCCAGTGGGGAACAGTTCCCCTGAAGCCAGAGCTGGGGCAATCTCCAGTGCCTTCCCAGGTGGGGCAGGGCTGCCTGGCCGAGTTTTCGTCCGGTAAGAGACTCCTGGGAACCTTGATTGCTGGAGAATCCTGGGACCCTATCAGGCAGCCAGTCTGAATGAGGACTCACTGTCGCCAGTTTAAAGCTACTGCCTCAAAAAGGTTTCAGGTTATGGGCTGTCTCTGCCCTGGAAGCTACGGAGGTGACCAGATGGGCCGGAGTTCTGCAGGTATGAAGGGCCCTGGCTGTCCAAGGTTGGCTGATGGGATGCTTACTGCTCATGCGCAGGCTTTGCACCACAGCAGAGGAACGGTCCAAGTGCCGGGAGAAGTCGGGTCTCAGGAACAGGCTTTTGAGGGTGCAAGGCATCTGCTTAATCCCACGCACTAGGTACCCCATGGTGAATATCCTACTGAATATCCCTGGGAGTCCTGGGTCCAGAAGCCTGGGTCTCCATTAGGCAAGAAGGCCACATGGGGGCTGACTGTTGCCAGTTGATAGCTGCTCGCTCAGAGTAATTTTCTTGGGGGGCGGGGGGCTTTCTCTACCCTGAGACTGTGCAAGTATTTGGAGACCAGCCTAAGCCACACAAGCATGGAAGGCCCAGGCTGTCCAAAGCCAGCCAATGGATTGCATAGTTCACAGGTATGGCCTAGAACAGAATAAGTGTCCGGATATGCCAGGTCACAAAAATGGGCTTTTTGGGGGTACTAGACATCTGCCTCATTCCAAATCTTAAACTACACAAATGTGCATATTCTCGCAGAAGGCAGACCTGGAGGAATCTGGACTGCCTTGTCAGGCCGACTTGCCATGATAGCCTCCAATACAAGACACCTAGAACCCTTAATTGGTGGAGAAGCCCAGGACCCCATCAGGCAGCAAATCCAAATAGGGACTGACTGTCACCAGTTTAAAGCTCCCACCTCAGGAAGATTTGTCATGAGCAGGTGATTGGAGACAGGCCCGAGTCTCTGGGGCCTGGAGGGCCTCGGCTGCCCAAGGCTGGGTGACAGGGTGTGTAAGCATGGGCCAGCAGGTCAGAGTAGCGTGGGCCATGGATCAGGCAAGTGGAGGGAAAGGCTGGGTCACAGGAACAGGTCTTAGGGGTTCAAGGAATCTGCTTAATTCCAAGCTCTCACCTACACAAATGAGCCTATTCCCCCTGAAGGCAATACTGGAGGATACTGTACTGCTGACTTGCCAGGGAAGATGTGACTGACTTTCCAGTATAGTCCAATAAAGTACACCTTGGAGCTCTGGTGGGAGAAGCCTGGTACACAATCAATAGTCAGTCTAAATGGAGAATGTAGCCCACTTGCAACTGCCACCTCAGAGTGGCACCTTTTGAGATATGGGCTCCTTGTATTCTAGAAGCTATACAGGTGTTTGGGCCCAGGCCCTAGATCCCCAGTCCTTGCAAGCCCCAGCTGCCCAGAGTTTACTGAGGGGGTATTATTACACATGAGCTTGCAGCTCATTTCAGGATTATCAGCGATGTGGAATATGGCAAGGGTTGGGAGAGTCTGATCACAGGAGCAGGACCTTGGGAAAACAAGGCATTTACCCAGTCATAAACCCTAAACTAGCCACTGACTAATATTCCCCATGAAGGCAAAATGTGAGGTAATTGGCAGGGAGGGGCTGCTCTGATTCATCCTTGTTTCCTTCAACAGAAATACCTGGGAGCCCTGATAATGGGAGAAGCCTGGGACCCAATCAGACCGCAAGTCCAAATGAAGACTGACTGTTGCCCGTTTAAAGCTGCCACCTTAGAATAATTTTCAGTAGGTGTGCTCCCTCCATCCTGGAGTCTATACAGGTGGTTAGTCATGCACCTGAGCTCCACAGGTCTGGAGGGCCCCCGCTTCCCAAAGCCCTTTGGTGGAATGTGTACTGTGCTCCTGCTGGCTGGAAGGCCAGGGTAGCCAGGGACCTGGAACAGGGCAGATATCTGGAGAGGCTGAGTCCCAGGAGCAGAATCTTGGGGGAACAAGGCATCTGCCTATTCATAAGCCCTAACATACACATTGGGTAATATTACCCCTGAAGGTGAAACAGATTACTTGACTATCTTGCAAGGGAGTAGACTGGCCCATAGTATCCTTCAAAAAGTGACACTTGGGTGCCTTGATGGGCATGTTCTGATGTGAGTAGGTAATGCCAACCTGGGTAACTTCCATTTCTAAAGGTCAGCTTGTATCACATCATATAGCCTAATCATGGGATGAAAATCCAACATATTCCCAGGGATGAGGCAAATTTTTTCTTTGATTTAACCTGGAGCCTGATAACTAGTGTTCTAGAGAGGGTCAACAGTTCTTATTGTTTTCTGCATGTGCTTGTGCTACCTCCATGGACTTGAGAATTAATTAGGATCAAACTTACACTCCCTCCCCAAGGTGCATTTTATGGGCTGTAACATATTAAGGGGATAGTACTCAGACCTGACCCAGTCCCAGCCCCTCCCCACTCTCAGTGGGATGGTGCTGAAGGTATCATAGGAAGGTATAAACCCTGGATACTCCCATTTCTCATGTCCAATCATATGCAAATATTGGACAAACTCATCAAAGAGCATCCTAAGGTGGTAGAGAAATAGACAGTGTTTAGTTGTTGAAATTGTTAAATACAAAACCCTGACTCTTGATAATTTAGGTGTTTTTCGAAAGTGGACCTTTCTGGTTTATAGAACTGCTTAATGAAATATTGCTTAATGAAGGACTTTTTTAAAAGATTTTATTTATTTGACAGAGAGAGAGACAGCGAGAGGGGGAACACAAGCAGGGGGAGTGGGAGAGGGAGAAGCAGGCTTCCCGCCGAGCAGGGAACCTCATGCAGGGCTGGATCCCAGGACCCTGGGATCATGACCTGAGCTGAAGGCAGACGCTTGACAACTGAGCCACCCAGGTGCCCCGCTTAATGAAGGATTTAAAAAGAAGTCTGAGGAGTTGCATTTAGAGATATATTGACTAAAAGAAGAAATTGAAACAACTGAAAATATAAGTGGTTCTGGATTTCAAAGGTCGTAGACACATCTGACAGTGTTGTAATTGTTTCACTACCTGACTGCTAAGCTGTTTGGTGTTGGGATAAAACTTTTCAGCTCACCGACAGGGACGCCTGGGTGGCTCAGTCGTTAAGCGTCTGCCTTCGGCTCAGGTCATGATCCCAGAGTCCTGGGATCGAGCCCCACATCAGGCTCCCTGCTCCGTGGGAAGCCTGCTTCTCCCTCTCCCGCTCCCCCTGCTTGTGTTCCCTCTCTGGCTGTCTTTCTCTCTGTCAAATAAATAAAACCTTTAAAAAAAAAAAAAAAAAACAACTTTTCAGCTCACCGACAAAACAGTCTTGTATTTCCTGGCATGGATATTATAAAATGAAGCATCTTTTGTTTTATTTTTTTTATTTTTATTTGTTTTAAAGATTTATTTATTTATTTGACAGAGAGACTAGTGAGAGCAGGAACACAAGCAGGGGGAATGGGAGAGGGAGAAGCAGGCTTCCCACCAAGCAGGAAGCCTGATGCGGGGTTCCATCTCAGGACGCTGGGATCATGACCTGAGCCGAAGGCAGATGCTTAATGACTGAGCCACCCAGGTGCCCTTCATCTTTTGTTTTAATAGTATAATACTGTGGCTCATTTTTGAAGTCTGTATGTCATGCTACTTTCATTCAACAAAAGTTCAAAAATAAATGATTCAAAAACTATTAGTACATTATAATAATTACTAATATTAATATTTTGTTATTTTGGTTAATTTCTCTTTTCATATTTCATACACATTTGTAAAGTCTATTCATGATGAAAGGATATACAAAGACCTTATTGCAGAGCTTTCTTCTTTATATAAATGTTCTAAATACAAGTTGTTAGAACTGTGGACTTAGAGACACCATATCCTAATCAAATGACTTACCTGTTTTTGTCCAATGGTCATAGTGTGAAAACAGTGTAGGGGAACAGTACAATGAACACTTTCAAATATGTTGGAATCAGGGGTGCCTGGCTGGCTCAGTTGGTAGAGCATGTGACTCTTGATCTTGGGATTGTGAATTCAAGGCCCATGTTGGGTAGAGAGATTACTTAAAAATAAAATCCTTTAAAAAAACATTGGAATCCACCAAAGAAATACAAACAATTATAAGAACATATTATGAGCATCTATATGTCAGCAAATTAGACAATCTGGAAGAAGTGAATGCATCCCTAGAGATGTATAAACTACCAAAACTGAACCAGGAAGAAATAGAAAACCTGAACAGACCCATAACTACTAAGGAAATTGAAGCAGTAATCAAAAATCTCCCAACAAACAAGAGCCCAGGGCCAGATGGCTTCCCAGGGGAATTCTACCAAACATTTAAAGAAGAATTAATACCTATTCTTCTGAAACTGTTCCAAAAAACAGAAATGGAAGGAAAACTTCCAAACTCATTTTATGAGACTAGCATTACCTTGATCCCAAAATCAAAGACCCCATCAAAAAGGAGAATTACAGACCAATATCCCTGATGAACATGGATGCAAAAATTCTCACCAAAATACTAGCCAATAGGATCCAACAGTACATTAAAAGGATTATTCACCACAACCAGGTGGGATTTATCCCTGGGCTGCACGGTTGGTTCAATATCCACAAATCGATTAGTGTGATACAATACATTAATAAAAGAAAGAACAAGAACCATATGATCCTCTCAATAGATGCAGAAAAATCATTTGACAAAGTACAGCATCCTTTCTTGATTAAAACTCTTCAGAGTGTAGGGATAGAATGTACATACCTCGATATAAAAGCCATCTATGAAACACCCACAGCAAATATCATTCTCAATGGGGAAAAACTGAGAGCTTTTCCCCTAAGGTCAGGAACACAGCAGGGATGTCCACTATCACCACTGCTATTCAACATAGTACTAGAAGTCCTAGCCACAGCAATCAGACAACAAAAAGAAATAAAAGACATCCAAATCGGCAAAGAAGAAGTCAAACTCTCACTCTTTGCAGATGATATGATACTTTATGTGGAAAACCCAAAGGCTCCACCCCAAAACTGCTAGAACTCATACAGGATTCAGTAAAGTGGCAGGATATAAAATCAATGCACAGAAATCAGTTGCATTTCTATACACCAACAACAAGACAGAAGAAAGAGAAATTAAGGAGTCGATCCCATTTACAATTGCACCCAAAACCATAAGATACCTGGGAATAAATGTAACCAAAGAGGCAAAGAATCTGTATTCAGAAAACTATAGAATACTCATGAAAGAAATTGAGGAAGACACAAAGAAATGGAAAAATGTTCCAATGCTCATGGATTGGAGAACAAATATTGTGAAAATGTCAATGCTACCTAGAGCAATCTACACATTTAATGCAATCCCTATTAAATACCATCCACTTTTTTCAAAGAAATGGAACAAATAATCCTAAAATTTGTATGGAACCAGAAAAGACCCTAAATACCCAAAGGAATGTTGAAAAAGCAAAGCAAAGCTGGTGGTGTCGCAATTCGGACTTCAAGCTCTATTACAAAGGTGTAATCATGAAAACAGTATGGTACTGGCACAGAAACAGATACATAGATCAATGGAACAGAATAGAGAGCCCAGAAATGGACCCTCAATTCTATGGTCAACTAATCTTCGACAAAGCAGGAAAGAATGTCCAATGAACAAAAGACAGTCTCTTCAACAAATGGTGTTGGGAAAATTGGACAGCCACATGCAGAAGAATGAAACTGGACCATTTCCTTACACCACACACAAAAATAGACTCAAAATGGATGAAAGACCTCAATGTGAGACAGGAATCCATCAAAATCCTTGAGGAGAACACAGGCAGCAACCTCTTCGACCTCAGCCGCAGCAACTTCTTCCTAGAAACATCGCCAAAGGCAAGGGAAGCAAGGGCAAAAATGAACTCTTGGGACTTCATCAAGATAAAAAGCTTTTGCACAGCAAAGGATACAGTCGACAAAACCAAAAGACAACCGACAGAATGGGAGAAGATATTTGCAAATGACATATCAGATAAAGGGCTAGTATCCAAAATCTATAAAGAATTTATCAAACTCAACACCCAAAGAACAAAGAATCCAATCAAGAAATGGGCAGAAGACATGAACAGACAGACATTTCTGCAAAGAAGACATCCAAATGGCCAAGAGGCACATGAAAAAGTGTTCAACATCACTCGGCATCAGGGAAATCCAAATCAAAACCTCAATGAGATACCACCTCACACCAGTCAGAATGGCTAAAATTAACAAGTCAGGAAAGGACAGATGTTGGCAAGGATGCGGAGAAAGGGGAACCCTCCTACATTGTTGGTGGGAATGCAAGTTGGTGCAGCCACTCTGGAAAACAGTATGGAGGTTCCTCAAAAAGTTGAAAATAGAGCTACCCTATGACCCAGCAATTGCACTACTGGGTATTTACCCCAAAGATACAAGTGTAGCAATCCGAAGGGGTACGTGCAACCCAATGTTTATAGCAGCAATGTCCACAATAGCCAAACTATGGAAAGAGCCAAGATGTCCATCAACAGATGAATGGATAAAGAAGAGGTGGTATATAGATACACAATGGAATATTATGCAGCCATCAAAAAAAAAAAAACCAACGAAATCTTGCCATTTACAACGATGTGGATGGAACTAGAGGGTATTATGTTAAGCAAAATAAGTCAATCAGAGAAAGACAAGTATCATATGATCTCACTGATATGAGGAATTCTTAATCTCAGGAAACAAACTGGGGGTTGTTGGAGTGGTGGAGGGTGGGAGGGATGGGGTGGCTGGGTGATAGACATTGGGAACGGTATGTACTATGGTGAGTGCTGTGAATTGTGTAAGACTGATGAATCACAGACCTGTACCTCTGAAACAAATAATACATTATATTAAAAAAAAAAAGTAGGAAGGGGAAAATTAAGAGGGGGTAATCAGAGGGGGAGACAGACCATGAGACTGGACTCTGAGAAACCAACTGAGGGTTTTTTTGGGGGGATGGGTTAGCCCAGTGATGGGTATTAAGGAGGGCACATATTGAATGGAGCACTGGATGTTATACACAAACAGTGAATCATGGAACACTACATCAAAAACTAATGATGTAATGAATGGTGACTAACATAATAAAATAAAATTTTTAAAAATGGTAAAAGAAAACAAAAACAAAAACGTCTTCCCTGACAAAGTACCCCTGAGAAACAGGTTGTTGAAATATTCTCAACCTATTTTGCTCACATCACTCCCACTGCTCTGTGTTTATTGAGGGGCCAAGGAAACCTAAGCCAACTGTGCAGGAGGGACGGGTGTGGAAGAACGGGGATTTTCTACTTCGCCTCATTCACACACTCAAGTATCCTGACGGCTAAAAGTGAAAATCCACATAGATGGAACATGAATAAAGCGTGTCCTTTCGATTTCAGTCTCCATCCGCAACCTGAAAAGCATGGCTGTAATACCCGGTTTGCTTTAAGTTCTAAAGAGAACAGTCCGTGTCCGTAGAAGTCAGACGCGGGAGTGCAAAAAAGGTAGGAGAGGGCAGCTGAGAACTTGTCCCCTGACTGCAGCGCCCGCCCTAGGTAAACTCGCTCCTAAACTTGGTCTTCCATGCATATATCCGTTAACTAACAACAACAACAAATTCCCAAGCGCAGACTCCACACTGGCAGGTGACAAAGACAGCAAAAGAACGGCGAAGGTACCGGATGGTGGGACGCTTTGCTTTGCAAAGTGACAGCGTGCGCAGCGTGTCCCCAAAAGGCGCTGCTCCTCCCCTGGCGTCCACTCAGGTTTGCATAAAGAGCCCTGCACGGAAGGAGTGCATCCTACCGTACCCACAGAAAGGGGACTGGAGTCCTTTCTCAGACTGAAGGACCAAACCCCCCCCCCCCGACCCCCGACCCTGTGGCAGAGGTGCTGTGTGGGGTCGCTCCCTCCATTTCCCAGCACCCTTCCTCCTCAGACAAGGTCCTGCCTGCGCCCTGCTGGGCATTGTAGAAACAAAAGGATGATCCTTACCTTAGAGACAATTGAAATCTAAAATTTGGATTGTCGATTGTTCTTTTATTAATAACATCCAATATTCTGAAGATACTACAAAGCTATATTACATGGAAGAATTCAATGGCATTCTTCCTAATCCATTGTTAATCAACTGTTAAAAATAACAGTATGACCTAACTATATGGTTTGTTCATCATGCGCTGTTTCTAAATGCACGATCCCCACAAATAATAAATGGCAGTATATATTAAAAATACAGGTTTTGACCATTTAACTATCACTCCAGATAACTCTTACAGACAGTACCTTAGGAAACCAATGATCATTTATCTGTATATAGCAGAATTATCTCATTCTACTTGTCTATTTTGGAGATAAAAGCTTCTTGCCTTGCTACCACAGTCCTGCTTTGCATTAAAAAAAATTTTTTTTAGGGCGCCTGGGTGGCTCAGTCGTTAAGCGTCGGCCTTCGGCTCAGGTCATGATCCCAGGGTCCTGGGATCAAGTCCTGCATGGGGCTCTCTGCTCAGCAGGAAGCCTGCTTCTCCCTCTCCCACTCCCCCTGCTTGTGTTCCTGCTCTCGCTATCTCTCTCTCTGTCAAGTAAATAAAATCTAAAAAAAAAAAAATTTTTTTTAAAAATCACTTTGTAATATAATCTCTTCCCCAAAGCTTTTCAAAATATTAACTATGAGAACTCTACATTTCCTCCTGACACAGTATGACAAAGCTAATGTTTTACTTCTAATCTCTTCTCCCATCCATCCATAGAAAAGAAGAGAAATTGCACAGAAGTCTGTTAAGAATCAAATTGATTTTTTTTAACAAAAAATATTTTAGTTACCCTAATATTTCTTGGTAAGTCCCAGTTTACAGAACCTATTGACAGAGAACTTGTTGCTTCAATACTCGGTAGCTTCACAGGCTCGTTGTAGAAACAGTACGTTAACTGTGGAAAATTTAATGTACTGGGAGGTTTTTGTTATTGCCCTGTACGGTAATGAATTAAGCAGGAATTACTTTTTTTTTTTTTTACACTGTAACACTGATAACAAAGTCAAGATTTACAGAGGTAGGTTCCTTTTTCAAGGTCTCCCAGGCAGTAGATGATTAGAACTCTAGGTATTGAACCACAGCAGTCTCCCCCAGAATCTGGGCTAACATCCTGAAATGTCTCTCGGTTTCCCCTCCCTGACACGGTCTGCAGTGCCCTTCTGGTCAGTGGTTCATGCTGGTTCTGCTTCTGCCAACTCTGGCTTCTCGTGGGACAATTTGCTTGCAGTAATCCTTGTTTCCTTCACACCAGCTTTTATTCGTGGGAAAGAATTGTCACCATTTCTACCCAAACCAATTCTTTGCCTTCTGTAATTTCACCCTCCTTGCTTCCTTAGATACTTATTTTTTAAAAGATTTTATTTATTTGAGAGAGAGAGAGAGCAGGAGCGAAGATGAGGGGCAGAGAGAGAGGGAGAAGCAGACTCCCTGTTGAGCCGGGAGCCTGATGCCAAGCTTGATCCCAGGACCCTGAGATCATGAACTGAGCCAAAGGCAGACGCTTAACCAACTGAGCCACCCAGGTGCCCCTTAGATACTTATTTTTAAGCAATGCTTACATAGCATTTATTAGGTATCAAATATAATTTTAAGTGTTCTGTATGTATGTATTCTGGGATATTTTTATTCTACTGGCCCTACAATTTAGTTACGATAAGAATTCCCATTTCACAGATGAAAAAACGGAGGCACAGAGAGATATCTTTCCAGTAGTCACACTGTTTGTAAAGTATGGATCCAGTATTTGTGCCCCCGCAGTTGGGCTCCAAACATAGAGTATGATGCTGTCTCTCTTTGTCAGTCATCCCTTTCTCTCCAGAATCATCAATCTTTCTCTGTCTCTGTCAATCTTATCTCCTTGCTCTTGCTCTAATTTTAGCTCTGCTCTACATCTCCCTGTCTATTACTAACATCTTTGACAAATCCCTTTTATGTGCCTGAAAATTTATGGGTATTTGCCATGTAGTTAATCATTTTGTTTCTCAGAAGAAACAAATGGGCAATATTTTCTATTCCCACAAAATGTGGAGAGCATTGAAAAGTTATGTAATGATGCATTCTTTATCCAGAAATCATGCTTGATTGCAGACTGATATTTCAATTAGTGTCTCAAACCAGCTAAGAAAATTGTAATTTTGTATCACCACCTGTCCCAAATTATACAGGATTATATTATTCAGAGGGGTGAGCTCACTTCTCTCTTGAAGGAGGTAATTGTGCCCAGTGAGCATTGACTTACTTGTGAGCATACCCTCATAGGGGCACCTTTGTCCATGAGAGCTCCTACCACTTCGGGTCCCGTACTGCCTGAATGACTTATTCGAGTAACCCCACCTTAGGCAGAGGGCTAGAAGCAGTGTGGGGACATGTGAATGTTACTAAGCATTAACTTAGAATAAAGACACAGCAAATGTTCTTTGGCTAGTCTCTATCTTTTGGTATGATGGAATGTTCCATTCATTTAGATGAAAACAAGGCAGAATCTAGCTCAGATGTGGGGCTCTGTCAGATCTGGGAGATCCTTAAACATCCTATGACTGGCTCTCTTTGTTGTAAACTTATAAAGGGGAAATATTTTTCAGTTACATGAATGAATCCTGGACCCATATATTTCTTTAAGCACTATGTATAAAGGTCTTGCATATTGAGACAAGCTGCATTGTTATTCTCCCTTCTTTTGCGCTCACTCCCCCAACCAGTCTGCCTCCTGTTACTGCCCTTTCATGAAATCTGTCCTCGTCACGAGCACTGATTACCTTAATTTTGTCTCTTTCTTGGAATATTCTGTATGTAATTCCACCCACAACAACCCCTATCCATTGCTATGTATTTCATCCCCTGCTTACTTTTCTCCAGACCACTTACCATCATCTAACACATATCTTTGCTCATTTGTTTTGTTAATTACCTGGCTGCCCCTACTAGACTAGAGCTCCATGAGACAAGAGTTTTATCCATGTGTTCACTTCTGGATACTGAGCACTTAAAACAGTACAACACATGCAGCCCTCAATAAATATTTGTAGACTTGATGAGCCACCATATTGTCCTGGAACTCTTAGAAACTCTTCTGACTACTCTTCTCATCTATCTTTATGTCTCATTCTGCCTTACCCCCAAAATGTTGGTTTTCTCAGGACTCCATCTCTGTCCTTTGCTTTCCTCATTATATTCATTTTATGCATCTCCTGGATATGGTTATTTTAAGAGCCATTTTAAGATCAATAAATAAGAGATGTAAGGCTTCTGTCCCAAGCTTTGACACACTAACTAGGGTACATATTTTTCCCTTAGAAATGGTGTATATATTCCATAAGCAGAAAGCTGATGGGTGTGTAATTTGTATGACCATTAAGAGGGGACTTCGGAATCTTGCATTATATTGAACAGCTCTTCTGGATTACAGGTCACCATGGCATCTGGACTCACCATGACGGCCTCCATTTGCCTGGTAGAAAACCAGGAAGAGCAGCTGATGGTGAATCCAGAAGCACTAGAGATTCTTTTAACAATATATCTCAGTCTGTGGTGGTGGTGGCCATTGCAGGGCTGTCTTGGACAAGAAAGTCCTACTTGATGAACTGCCTGGTGGGACAGAACCATGGTGAGTGTTGTCCTGGGACCGAGGCCATTGGCTTGGAATCATTGATAGTGCAGGTTGGTCATGCTTCTTCTAGTGTCATCTTCAGGAAGAGCCTAATTCCTCCCACTGAAGAAAAATTCTAATTCTCACCACCAAATTTACAACCTCAACCCTATCTGTCCACAAAATCTTATTCTTTTATCTAGTAAAAAAGAAGAGTCTCCCAACCCTATCAATAGATCCCTCTACTTGTCCTCTGGATCCCATCCACTCTCATCAGCTTAGCTTCTGCTGTGATCCCTTTCTTTTGCATCACTTTTGCATCACTTTTGCCCAAACTACACGATCATTCTTTTGCATCACTTTTCTTTTGCATCACTTTTCTTTTGCATCACTTTTGCCCAAACTACACGATCATTCCCAGAGCATAAAAATTTATTTTATTGTGTAATATTAAAAAAAAAAAAGTAGAGGAAAGGAAGAAGGAAGAGAAAGAGAGGAGGGAGGGAAAAACCTGTTATTCCCAAATCTCAAGGGAGCTAAGATTCATTTTTTTTCCATTTCATAATAAAAGTTTGATAAATTACACTTTCTGTATTCAGTATTTTCTGATGTGCAAACTAACATACACACAGAAAAGTGTATAAAACATTCATGTACTATAAAGTTATTAAATGAAAGGTGATCGCCTGCATAATCACTGCTCAGGTCAAGAAGTTTAACATTACCAATACCAAAAGCCCAAATCACACCCTTTCACATTCTCATCTGTGCTCACCAATGTTTTTCATTTTCATGGCACTCTTCCTTGCTTTTTAAAAGTGGTTTTACAGTCTACGTGTTTTAAAAAAGTTTAATTTGGTCTGCTTTTAAAGTTTATATAAATGGAATTATACTGTATGTATTCTTTTGCATGTTTTTCTCATCAAGGAGTTTATAAAAATCATCCACTTTCTTGTAGGTATGTGTAATTTATGTTAACTGCTTTATGGTGTGCAGTCGTATGAAGATATCACAATTTTTTCTCCATTTATTATTAATGAATGTTGATATTAGTCCCACATTTTATTGTTTATGAATTCAGCTACCATAAATGTTTTTGTACTTATATTCTGGTACTCAACCTCCCCCTGTTGATTATATGCAGAAATGAACTTGCAAGATCACAGAGTCTGTATGTTTTCAGTCTTTCCAGATAATATCAAACAGCTTTTCAAACTTTAAGTACAGTTTACATGATTATTAGCAGTCATGGAGATTTTTTCACACCCTCATCACCAACTGGTAACTGTATAGTCATATGGCATATATCTAATTATAAATCAATTTGAGAACCTTTTCACATTTATTTGCTGTTTGTATTTCCTATTTTTAGTGCAAACATTTTATTTCTCCTTTGTTTCCTTTCCCCCCCGACTTTATAAAATCTAAAAGTTTTACTTAATCCACAATATTCTTTTTAATTTTTATTTATTTTTAAGATTTTATTTATTTATTTGACAGAGAGAGACACAGCGAGAGAAGGAACACAGCAGGGGGAGTGAGAGAGGGAGAAGCAGGCTTCCTGCAGAGCAGGGAGCCTAATGTGGGGCTCCATTCCAGGACCCTGGGATCATGACTTGAGCTGAAGGCAGACGCCCAACGACTGAGCCACCCAGGCGCCCCTCACAATATTCTTTTTTTTTTTTTAAAGATTTATTTATTTTAAAGAGAGAGAGTAGGAGGGGCAGAGGGAGAGGGAGAGAGAATCTCAAAATAACTGTACTGAGCATGGAGCCTAACACGGGGCTCCATTTCATGACCACGAGATCACAACCTGAGCCAAAACCAAGAGTCAGACGCTTAAGTGACTGGGCCACCCAGGTGCCCCACAGTATTCTTTTTTTTTTAATCATCTGTAATTAATCATGGAAAATGTGAGAAAAAAAACACTAGTTTAAAATCTCAGCCCTCCATGCTCACAGGGGAGTCTGCTTGAGATTCTCTCCCTCTCCCTCTGCCCTTGCCTCCCCCACTGTCTGAGCACACATGCTCACACACGCTCTCTCTCAAATAAATAAATCTAAAATCTGAGCCCTTTCCTCCACAGTTAGAGCAAATTAGGATAAGTCTACAGCATTTACTTACTTTAGCTGGTTCTGATACTGATACTGATACGTACTTTTTTATTTGAGAATCAGTGCCTAAAGTCTTGATTAATTCTACAATGTTTGAATCATCAGTGATAAGTGTCCCAAGAGTCACAAGAAGTCTAAAAGTGGCTTCTAGGTCTTGTACAGTGTCCAACACTGTGCTAATTACTGACAAGCATTGAGCTTTCCTTTCAATGTTATGGTCTTTATAAAAATAAATATAATAGGGTCAACGTAGTCTGTGGTTAAGAGCAATGGAATGTTCTTATGGCTCCCTGATGTGGAGTTTTGTTGTTGTTGTTTAACTTAGTTGTTTTTTATGGTTCTTACTGATGCTTTATGAAAATTTCCCCACTGTCCTATAGGACTTTCTGTCTCTTTAGAACATGCAGCTATTATTTTCAAATGTATTAATTTCTCTCTAGCTTAGCACCACTAGAGGTTGAACTGCAGTCCACTAAACTCTCAGGATCCCACACATCCATCCATTTCCCTCCCTCCCACCTCCCTTCATCTTTCCCAGTCTGTAGTTTCTCCTTCCTTCTCTCTCCCCTTTTACTTTCCAATCTCCTATTAGTTTCTAAGCAAAATATCGTGTCTTTATTTTTCTTTTAAGGAAAATTCTTGACCATCAATCAGAGAAGGAAACTTCCTTGTCTGATCCAAATAAATTCATAGGTTTTATTTGCGGGATTAAAGAATTTTTAAAATTGAGAGATAAATATTAGCTAGGGAGGTTCAACAATGTCCTTTTTCTTTTCTACTCGAGATGACGTCAAATAATAACAAGGCAATTTCCCAGTGGACTACATGGTCACTTGAGTCCATCCCTGCTCTAAAATTCTAGAAGCGTTCTTACTACTTCAGAATCTCAATTCCGAATTATTCCCCTATTCCAATACCATACCAATTTTTCTAAATATATTTTTGGTTTTATTACCGTCCATCTGAAAAACTTTAGTGATTTTCTTATCTAACAAATCCTGTCTACTTATCTAGGCATTCAGAGCCTCACATTATGGATAAGATGCCTACATTTCAAGACTCAGGCCTCACTGCTCCCCTATTAGGCAACTGTTGTGACAGAACTGGATTCGAGTGACAGCTCGATGCTGTCCTTCCCATGTCAGTGTCTTCTCCGTTTAGATGGCTTTCTCTTAAAAATAACCCAGATAAGGAAAGGGAGATGCTACATGAAGAGTGAACCAGAAACACAGAGTTCTTGTTTCAGCCCCCTCTCTAATTCTACTTATGGATGCATGCTTTTTCTTTCCTCTTAAGGGTCAGCTAAAACTACACAGGTTGGTAGAGTTTACATTAATCTGTCATGTGACCTATTTGAACCTCTACAGGTGCAAGGTGAATAGGGGGCCCAAAGTGTTTCTTTAGAAAGTCCTTAATCTGCATAAATGTTAGATTGTCACTAAAATGGAAAAAACTCCTCACCCTGCTGGGCCCTTACTTTCTTACAAGTTTCACCACTGTAGCTCCTGGGCAACCTGGACTATCCACTGGCCCTGTATGTTGTTGACTCCTCCCTTGCACGTTTCCGACTGAATTCCACAGTGAGATCTGAAACCAAGGGCATCGGGATGTGATGTGTGCCCCACTCCACCAAGAAGAAACACACCCTGATCCTTCTGGACACTGAGGGGCTGGGGGATGTGAAAAAGGTAGGGCAGGGAGTTGAGAACCCTTCCTTGCTCTTGCCTATTAATTCACCACCTCAATTCAAATTCTGTGACATATTCCCACAAATAGCAAGTGCAAATTATGGATAATGAGGTTAGATTCTCTTACCTTGAATTTTTTCCTCGAGAGCACAAATATTTTGGTATTTTGAGGCAAAATATTCATCTTATTTTTAACACCAGGGTTAATGACACAATTTAATAAGCACTTATTAAGCAGCTAAATCCAGGGCTCTCTGCTAAGTACTAGAGACACTGCAGTGAAGAAAGTAAAGACCCAGAGGCTAGCTGGGGAGATATCAAGTACTTAGTACAACCAGTACAGGGTGCCATGGATGCAACCCTGTTTTAGGTAAGGATTAGATCTAAACTTTCCTGGTGAAATAACATGTAAACTATCTAAATTGTAACTCATCAGGTCAATGGGACTACCAGTTAAAGTGTATAGATTTGTGACATTGAATATAGTAGTCTTGAAAATAGGGTTTAAACAAAGTAATCTATTTATATAAACCCCAGAAAAGCTTTGGCTATTCCAGGAACATTCATAATGATTTTAGTCTAAGTTTCTGGACTTTAGAGATTAATTCTTCACTGACTTCTAAAAAGCATGATCTTGACCAGTAGAAAATATTGCAAACAGGATACTTGTAGGTTTGTTGCCTTTATAGTGTTAGGTGCGATCAGTAGTTTCTCCTTACTTTATATGAGTCTGAGTCTACATTGTTGCAGCAGTAGATTGTTTGATTCCGATACTGGCCCCCCCGCCCAGAAAAATAAAGGAGAAATTTAGAAATTCTGAATTTAAAAAATTTTTAATATTTTAAAACTTAAGAAGTTTTAAAGTCCTCAATATAAAATAAAGTATAAAATAAAAACAGAAGAGAAACTAAAACAATACCTATTCAGCCTCATGAATTCATCTCACTATGTTTGAATTTTAACAAGTTTATTCCTTCTTTGAATGTACCAGCAACTTTTCACACTAAACAACAACAACAACAAACCCTACCAACTTGTTACTTATTTTACAGGGCCCCTCAATTTAATTCCCAATGAATTAGATCCACACTATCCCCTCCCTTTGCCCCCCCAAAATGAAGAGGGACTCTTAATGAGAAAAATACTGTATTTTGGCCCAAACTTGTTTCTTTTTATCTAATTGCTTTTGTTTAAAGGACCAAAACATATTATATTATTAATAACTGATGGCAACAGAACAGCTCAATAAATTTAGAACATGTGGTGTGATTTAGGTAGTGTGCAATTCTGTTTTCCTGGCCTTCAGTGCCACTCACATATTGTCCTGAATCTCCTTCCCAGCCTTGTTGTCTACTCCAACACATTTACACATTGCTTCAGCCAAATGGAATAATTAGATCTTTGTATGACTGTGCTTTTCAACTCTGACTTGGCTTGTGTTGGTCCTTCCGCCTGCATGATCTTTTCATTTCCACAAGTCCAAGTCCATAGTTCCATCATTTCTTTAAAACCCAGCTATTTTTACATTTTTTGAAAAGATTTTATTTATTTATTTGAGAGAAAGAGCATGAGCAGGGGGAGGGGCAGAGGGAGATGAAGAAACATAGTCCCGGCTGAGTGTGGACCCCAACATAGGGCTCCATCCCAGGACCCTGAGATCATGACCTGAGCCGAAGGCAGACACTTAACCAACTGAGCCACCCAGGTGCTCCAACCCAGCTATTTTTTTTTACCTACTGCCATCATTTCAAAGTCAGAAGTAATGTTTTACTCATAATTCCCAGGACACTTTTTTTTTTTTTCATTTTTGCATTTATCCCCTTTTTCTTTTATATTTTAGCTTTCGGTTCTACTCCTGAGATCATTAACTTGGTTGCTGTTGTATGTTTACTTACTGGTCAGCCAACCCAGAAAGCCAACTTCTTGAGGGCAGGGACTATCATATGGATCTTTGCATCCACCCAACCAAATGCACTGCCTGGCATTTAGAAGAAACCCAACAAATAGCTGTTGAATTTAACGGAATAACATTTATGTTTTTAATGTTGACCACGACACATAAAATTTGCTATAGGAATAATTTCCTGTTTATTGGTGCCCACCTACTATGTTCCAATCACTGTGTTATGGAATGGAAATGTTAACAAGTACATGAAGAGTGGACTCTTTAGCCTTTTGCTCTAAGGTGCTTTCTAGGTAAACCCTAAGAATGACTCATGGATCTTTGCCCTGACTGTGCTTCTGAGCAGCACCTTAATCTACAACAGCTTGGGCACCATCAACCACCAGGCCCTGGAGCAGCTGCCAGATCCTTCCAGGGACCAAGCCACCAAGTTTCATTGAGTTTACAGGAATGGTAACTGAGATGTCATCTTTCCTGCGACTTAACTGTCATGGTTGAGGAGAAGGGGACATGGGACATAAGTTAATGTTTATAAAATTTGTTTTTTAAATACGACGAGCTGAAAATTGTGGTGTAAATACTTTCTCCTTCCTTAGCTAAATTCTCAGCTATGTGACTGAGCAAACACAGCTAAAAGGGCAAAATCCTCCTCAACCTCTGAGGAAGAAAAGGACTCCACTGAGTTTGTGAGCTTCTTTCCAGACTTTGTTTGGACTGTTCGGGATTTCACCCTAGAGTTGAAGACAGATGAAGCCTCAATCACCGAAGACGAGTACCTGGAGGTTGCCTTGAAGCTGATTCCAGAGCATGGTCTGGGTGGTGGATATTTCAACACGGGGGTGGGATCAACTAAACCCTGTCAGTCAGCACTTGAATTCAATTTTTGTTTGACATCGGATTGAGATGTCGTCTAATAGTGAGGGGGGTGATTGTTGAATGGCGTTTGGTGATTGTTTTTCATAGGTTATTACTTGTGAAACAGCAGCTGCTGGAGCAAGCTCATTGAGGAAATTTAAGGACCAATGTTGAACCAAATGATTTTAGAACAAAATAGGTATTGTGAAACATTTTTGTAGGTTACAGTGCTGTAACTCCCTACGGCCCACATACTTGGGCTCCTTATAATGTGCTCCTCGTATTCCATGCTGACAAAAATAGCTCATCAGATGAGAAGTTGGTAAACCTAGAATCACAAGAAATAAAAGGACCTAAATTTTGTTATGGAAAAATAGACAAAACATAAAATTTACCATTTTAACCATTTTTAAGTTTATAGCTCTGTGGCAATAAGTACATTCACATTGTTGTGCAACCATCACCACCCACCCACTCTAGAAGTTTTTCATCTTCCACATCTGAAATTCTGTACCTGTTAAAAACTAACACCCTGGGGCACCTGGGTGGCTCAGTCAGTTAATCGTCTGCCTTCAGCTCAGGTCCTGGGATCAAGCCCTACATTGGACTCCTTACTCAACGGGGAGCCTGGTTCTCCCTCTGTCTGCTGCTCCCCCCCTCTTGTGCTCTCTTGCTCGCTCGCTCTCTCTCTCTCTGACAAATAAATAAATAAAATCTTAAAAAAAAAAAAAAACTAACTCCCTAATACCCCCTACCCACAGCTCTTGGCAACCACCATTCTATTCTCTGTCTCCATACAGCTCCCTCATACAAATGGAATCATATACTACTTGTCTTTTTGTGACTGGCTTATTTCATTAACCATAATATCCTCAAGTTTCATTAATGCTGTAGCATGTGTTAGAATATCTTCCTTTCTAAGACTGAATAGTATTTTTTTTGCTTGCATATACCATATTTAAATGACCTAATTTAAAAAATATATTTCATGTTTCTATGAGTATTTTACTCATGGCCAGAGTTACAAATTTCAGAGAAAAGATATTTACACAATAAGTGTCCAGGAGAAAAAAAAAAAAATGTCCATCTAGTAAGACTTCCAGATTCACATTGATCTTTCTCATGATTTCACTTTCTTCTTTCTCACAGTCTTGTACATTGTTACCATTTTAATATCAATTTACTACATGTAAATTTTACATGCAGTTTATTTTTATTTTATTTTAGCCAGGTGAATAACTGATGGCACTTGGAAGTAATACATATTTTTGTTTCATCATTCATGTATTCATTGTTTCAAAGAACTTTTATTTAATTTTGTTTAAAGATTTTATTTATTTATTTATGAAAGAGAGAGAGAGAGAAACAGCATGAGAGGGGAGAGGGTCAGAGGGAGAAGCAGGCTCCCCGCTGAGCTGGGAGCCTGATGTGGGACTCAATCCCAGGACTCCGGGATCATGACCTGAGCCGAAGGCAGTCGCTTAACCAACTGAGCCACCCAGGCGCCCTCAAAGAACTTTTATTGAACATCTGACATGCCCCCCAAAATCAAAATTCTGTGAAGCATTGTCAAGTCAGATACAGTTTGATATAGACAGTGTTAACGTCTCCAATTACCTTTAAGTTAACCTTACCGTAGGGATGTTTCTGCTAAAAGAACTCCAAACATATTTATTTAGTGTCATTTTTTTTTTACTCTGAATTTTAAGTTTTTTTCTTACCTTGGTATTATTTGTCCTCCTCCTGATATTTTCATAAGCAATATCTTACTCTTCTTTGGGCATTACTTTATTTTAGGGTCCATATTTCATATCTAATATGGGGCCAGTCAAATCACAAAAGGAATTCTCACCTTTTTTTTTTTTTACTCATTAGTCATTTAATAAAGATTTAATGAATACTTCAACCACTGAATTCCATAACAGTGTTAAGGAACCAACCATAAGTTGCTTCAGTTGGGATTGATGCCTCTCCTTCTTCTCCCATATTTTCTTGGCTCTGCTCCATGCAGAAATGGATTTTCCTTGTCTGTGGTGATGGCCCAGGTTGATTTGAAATGATTGAGTTAAAGGAGATTTATAGGCACAGGAGCTGCAATGATGCAAAAATGCCTGGAAATGAAAGTCCTGACCCCCTTACCTAAAGCCACCTTTCAGTGATCAATTTTTTTCCACTTTGCAGGCACAAATCCCAGAATCCAGAACTCCAACATGCCCAGAGAGTGTATCAGGCAGTTCTTTCCAAAATGGAAGTGCTTCATCTTTGGCCTACAAATGACAGAAATCTCTTATTCCATCTTGAGAAGGTGCCAGAAGACAAGCTGGACAGTACTTCCAGGAGTAATCAAAGAAATTCTGTACCTATATTTTCAATCATACAAAGACCAAGACCCTAAAAGAGGGAATCATTGTCACTGAGAGCTGTGAATCACCTTTGTCCCAAAGCACGTCTCTGTGTCAGTGTGTGGTGGAGCTTTGATGATACCCTGGATTTGGCGGTAATTTTATTTACATCTGTGTGTAACTATGGAAGCAGATATTCATGCCATGAAAAGATATCCATATGTGTTTATTCATTAAAGTCTCCCTATGTGAGAGTCTGCTGAGACCTAATATATCTCAGGAACCTCATCCACTAATCATAAAAAGGCAAGATGGAGTTAAAGAGAGGACATCTGTATAATGAGAAATTCCATGGGATAACTTCTTGTCTTTAAGGAGATAGCAGATATTTTGTAAATTTACATGAGTCAGGTCATAAGTAGAAGTTACGAGTTCCTGCAAGTCCACTGAGAAAGAGAATTATGTGTAATCTTATGTGCAGGGCAGGCTTCATGGGCATGTGATGTAAGCAGTCCTGTAGTGCCCTGTGCGGAGATGGGCCCATACTTGCTTTAAGAGTCTCTATCCCTGTTTTGAATTCTCAATCATTTTCTTCTTCTTTTTTTTTTTTTTTAAAGATTTTATTTATTTATTTGACAGAGAGAGACACAGCAAAAGAGGGAACACAAGCAGGGGTAGTGGGAGAGGGAGAAGCAGGCTTCCCACTTAGCCGGGAGCCCGATCCCAGGACCCTGGGACCATGACCTGAACTGAAGGCAGACACTTAACGACTAAGCCACCCAGGCACCCCAATTCTCAATCATTTTCAAGTAGGAGTTTACATTTTTGTTTTGTACCAGGCCACACAAATTATGTAGCTGGTCTTGTTTGTGTCCATTACTTCACCTATATAATCTATTCCTTTTCATTCTCATGAACGGGAAATCATTTTTCCAGTAATCCATGCACATACTGTGTAATTGTTAATTTAAATTGTCATAGGACAAAACGGAGAACAATAAAAGAAAGAACAGGAAAACAGTAATGCTGTTAGAAAGGAATAGATTCCCAAAAGGAGAAAATAAAATTTCCTTGTAAATAAGGTGGGGTTTTTGTGATCTTAGAATGATGCTCCATAAAAACTATAAGCCAGTGATTGAGACCTTGGTATTTATCCTCAAATTTCCTGGCTTATTCAGGGCTGGGGACTCTGTTGAAAGCCTATGTGGATGCCATTAATCATGAAGCAGTTCCTTGCTTGGAGAACGCAGTGACAGCTCTAGCCCAGCGTGAGAACTCAGTGGCCGTGCAGAAGGCAGCTGACCACTACAGTGAGCAGATGGCCCAGCGAGTGAAGCTCCCCACAGACAAGCTCCAGGAGCTGCTGGATGTGCATGCAGACTGTGAGAGGGAAGCCACTGCAGTGTTCATGGAGCACTCCTTCAAGGATGACAAGCGGGAGTTCCAGAAAAAACTCATGGTAATTGTCTTAGCATTTAGCACTCCTGATTTCTCCCCTTCTGAAATGATGCTTAGAGCCTATATTTTTGATCAAATAGCTCATCTCTTTATCATGTTCAAAGGAGCCTGGATTGTTGTGAGGCAGGGCTCTACAGGTTATAGATTACCTTTTTACTCTAACATAGGCATTTTTTAAAATTTTCTATTGCTGCATGAGAATTGCCATGAATTTACCAGTTTAAAACAGCAAACATGAATAAGCTTCATCAACCCATAGATCAGAAGTCTGGCACGGGGTGGTCATGTGCTCTGCTCATGGTATCACAAGGCTAAAAACAAATGTCAGCCTGACCCAAGTTCTCATCTGCAGGCCTCTGAGGAGCCTCCAGTTCATTAAGGTTGTTGGCATATCCAGTCCCATGGATTGCAATTTACAGATTCAAGGAAAAAGGTTCTGTTCTTTTTTTTTTTTAAGATTTTATTTATTTATTTGAGAGAGAGAGAGGGCACGAGTGAGCAAGCATGAGCTGGGTGAGGGGCAGAGGGAGAAGCAGCTCTCCACTGAGCAAGAAGCCCGATGTGGGGCTCGATCCTGGAACTCTGGGATCATGACCTGTGCCAAAGGTAGACGCCAAACCAAGTGAGCAACCCAGCCATCCCAAAGTTCTCTTCTTATATCTTTTTTTTTTAAAAAGATTTTATTTATTTATTTGAGAGAGAGAGAGCACATGAGAGGGGGGAGGGTCAGAGGGAGAAGCAGACTCCCTGCTGAGCAGGGAGCCTGATGCGGGACTCGATCCCGGGACTCCAGGATCATGACCTGAACCAAAGGCAGTCGCTCAACCAACTGAGCCACCCAGGCGCCCCCTGTTCTTATATCTTCACACAGTTGAATCCTTGGGGGAAAACTCATGAAAGATTCCAAACTCTGTTCAGAGTATTCTTCAGTCATCACTGGGTATTTGATTTTCTTTGTACACATTTCCATCCATTGCAACCCAAATCCTCTGAGGAAACACTACTTCCAGCCACAATTCAACTTCCTATTGTTCATTGTTGATGGTTGAGTCACTGTTACTCATACTACAGCAGAAGTAAAATTGGAGTTTATGTCTTCCAACCCTATCATTTTACAGATGATAAGCCTGAATCCAAGAGAGTTAATGGGCTTTCCAAGTAACACAGAGAATCGATCAGAACTAGGACTAAAAGTCTATTGGGGTGCCTGGGTGGCTCAGTCAGTTGAGTGTCTGACTCTTGATTTGGGCTTAGGTGATGACCTCAGGGTTGCTGAATTGAGTTCCCCATCAGGCTCTGTGTTCAGCAAGGAGCCTGCTGGAGAATCTCTCTCTCTCCCTCTCCTTCTACCCCCTCCCCAACTTACATGTGTGTTCTCTCTCTCTCAAATAAATAAATTTTAAAAAAAAGAACTAGGACTAAAAGTCTCTTGACTCCTGGTCCATTCCATGTTCCAGTCTATTCATAGGTGATCATGATGCTTTTTCTAAGAGGATGACGTTGAACTTTCCCTCCTAACAGTTTCTTTCTATTGGATTTCTCCCTCATTTCCCTGGCAGGACACCATAGAGGAGATAAAGGAAGATTTCTTGCTGCAGAATGAAGATGATTCTGTCAAATATTCCCAGGCACAGCGTAAGCAACTTTCAGAGACCCTGATGAAAAGCATTTCAAGAGGAACTTTCTTTGTTCCTGGAGGATACCATCTTTACTTAGAAGCAAAGGAAAAGGTTGAATGGGACTATAACCTAGTGCCCAGGAAAGGGGTTAAGGTGGGGAATAAAGAGAGAGGGGTAGTCGTCAGAATCCTAGAGTCAAAGGGTGTTGCTTTTTCTGAAAATCTAAGATTATAGCACCATTTTAACGGAGAAAGCAGAGCATTGCCATATCTCCACCCTTTTAGTTTTTATCTACAATTAGTTATATATTGTTGAAGAGACTAGAAATATTTCTTCCCAAGAAATGGTGTAGAATTGGGAATTCTGGATTAAAGAGAACAATTTTTCTTTGCTACATGACATGTCTCTGCTCCTTGTTTCTTCAGGCAAATGAAGTTCTCCAGCACTTCTTACAGAACCAGGTGGCAGTAGAAAACTCCATCCTGCAGGGAGACAATGTCCTCACCTATCAGGAGAAGGTCCTAGCAGGTACAGGTGCAGGGTTGAGCTCATAGCAGAGTGGGTAGGTTCCTGCACTACTTTCAGACAGAGATGAGAGCAAAACCTTCCTGAAACAAAGAGCTTCCTCTCTTTCTGTGAAATAGCACTGCTAAATATAACAATCAGAGTTGTCTTTTTAAATCTGACAGACAAGGAGGGCCATCTCGATCGCATTCTGAAATGTGCTCTTGGTAACCCACATAATTCAGAGGTTTCTCAGCTACCTTTTCAACATCAGTTTGGTATCTGTGCTGAGGAGGCTAGACTCAGACCTGACTTTTGTTTTCTTCTCTCTCTAAAACATTTGTGGAACAGCTGAGTGGGCTTTGAAGGAGGCAGCTGAAAAGAAACTGTAGCTGCTAAGACAGAAATAACAAGAAGCAACAGCAAAAACTGGAGGCTCAAGAGAGAAGCTTCAAGGAAAGCATAGCCCAACTGAGAGAGAAGTTGGAGAGAGAAAGAGAAAACCTTCGGAGGGAACAGGAAAAAATGTTGAATCACAAGCTGAAGGTAAGTCTGCACAGAGCCTAGGCAGTGCCCAGTGGACAGTGCCATGGTTCCTCAGGAGGAGGAGGGCCAAAACTAATGAAAATCATGATCCCAGGAAGAAT
Source organism: Neomonachus schauinslandi (assembly GCF_002201575.2). Lineage (NCBI taxonomy): Eukaryota > Metazoa > Chordata > Mammalia > Carnivora > Phocidae > Neomonachus > Neomonachus schauinslandi. The sequence goes on along the minus strand of NC_058406.1, from coordinate 73,446,784 downwards.
CATAAAGACATGATTCATTGAAACCTCAGATCCGTCTGGACTCTGCTGAGGCCCTTAAATCCACAAACTCCAGCACCTAGTATGAGAATTTGTAGTGTGCAATTAACATCCCTGAGGGTGCTGGGCTGCTGTTTGTGGTGACTGTTAGGGTGATCTCATTGGGCCCCAGTTAAATAGGGCCTAGTCCACTAGTCCTTAGGATTCTTGGTTGAACCATCAAACAGACCTGAAAGAACTCCATCTGGTCTTAAAAGTATCAGATTGGACTTGAAATACAAGATTCCGGAAGCTCTAAAATGTACTACATTTGTTTCCAGATCTGTGTGAGTCATCTTGCAAAGCACAGAGGAAAATTAATTCTTCACCTCAACCTGGCACTTGATAAGCAGCAGTCTAGAGGGGGGGGCAGCAGTTCCCATTATCTGTTAGATGTGTGTGTTCATGCTACCTCAGTGGAACTGAGAAATAATTAGAATTAATCCTACATCGCTCTGAAGGGCATCCTCAGTGCTGGAACTCCTCTCGTGAGGATAGTTCTCAGGTCTGACCTAGCCTGACCCCACCCCACTCTTAGTGAGGTGGTGCTGAGGGAATCATGGGAAGGTGTAAACCATGGATACTCCCTCTCTCCAGGACAGACTCATCAAAGAGCCCTCTCAGGTGATAGAACAGTAGACATGATGCTTCAATGCTGAAACTGTTAAACTCAAAACCCTTACTGTTGATAACAGAGGATTTTCAAAAGTGGACTCGTTCTCTTTTATAGATCCAAGAAGAACTTCTTAATGAAGGATTTCTAAAGAAATCTGAGGAGTTGCATGCAGAGATACAGCTACTAAAAAAAAGAGATTGCCATGAATAATGAAGATAAATATTCATTGGGCCCATGGATCTTTGATGTGATTGATAAAGTGTTAGGGGAAGAAAGCCAGATCCTAGTGAGTTACCTGGTGTGGGGATGAAGATTCTGGGCTCATAATGACATAGGTCCAGAATTCCTTTTAGGGATTAAGAAAATGAGGGGGTTTTGTGATGCTGTGACATACTTTGGAAGCCTGTGTCATATTAGTTTCTTCTAACAGAAGTTTAAAGATAAACCATGATTACCAATGATTACTAAGGTCTGACATACAAAAGTCAGACTTAATTTTGATCAAATTAAAGAAATAGTAAACAAGATTGTAAAAGAGAAGTATAAGAAAAGGCCAGATTTGCAGTTGCAGCAAAACAAATAAAATACTGCAAAATAAAATCATCAGACCTGATTGTTGCTTTCTTCTCTCTAAGATGTTTGTGGAACAGCTGAGCAGGCTAAGAAGGAGGCATCTGAGAAGGAAGTGGACCTGCCAGGCCAGAAATACAAGCAGCAACAGCAAAAACTGGAGGCTCAAGAGAGAAGCTTCAAAGAAAACATAGCCCAACTGAGAGATAAGTTGGAGAGAGAAAGAGAAAACTTTCAGGGGGAGCAGGAAAAAATGTTGAATCACCAGCTAAAGGTAAGTCTGTGATTCCTCAGGAAGAGGAGGGCCAAAACTAATGAAAATCATGATCCCAAGGAGAATCATAAAGACATGATTCATTGAAACCTCAGATGCATCTGGACTCTGCTGAGGTCCTTAAATCCACAAGACTCTAGCACTTTCTGTAGTGTTAGTCTTTGAAGTGAATAGATGGCACCCCCAGATTGCTAGGCTGCTGTTTGTAGTGAGAATAGTATGTTTTTATAATGCCTGGAGTGAGTAGGATGTTAGTCCTATAGTCCTTAGGGTATTAGTAAAACCATCAGATAGATCTAAAATGGATCCACTGGGTCATGAAAGTATCAGATTATGCCTGATATGAAATACAGAATCCAGAAAGCCCTATAATTTGCTGCATTTGTTTCCAGATCTATGTGAGTTACTCTGTAAAGTGTAAGGGAACAGTCTTCCTTATTCCAACATGCAGCTTGATAGCCTGTTTTCTACACATTGTTAGCAATTCCCATTTTTTGTAGATGGGTGTGGCCATGCTGCCTCAAGTAGAACTGAGAATTAGTTAGAATCAAACCTACATTCTCTCCCAAAAGGCATCATTAGAACTGGAACACATTTCTGTCCCAGCACAGAGGCCACCACACAAACACCAGGTGTTCAAAAAATGTTAGAATAAATATGGGAGCTGCCATCCTTTAGGGATCGAGCCCCACATCAGGTTCCCTCCTCCACAAGGAGCCTGCTTCTCCCTCTCCCTTTGCCTCTCCCCCTGCTTGTGCTCTCTCTCACTATCTCTGTCACTATCTGTCTCTCTCTATCAAATAAATAAAATCTTAAAAAAAAAAAAAAGTATGTGTATGTGACTCAAAGTCTGGGCCATAAAATTATGCTCCTGTGCTCCACCAGTACATCTTTTCCCTCCTACTAGATCAGATTTGGCAGCAGTTGAGCTTTGACCTTGCAGATAAATAGGCTTTCTTAGTGGATACAAAACAAGATGGAAGGAACCCGACTCCCTGAACAACACTGTGGAACAATGCTTCCACACATGCCTGGAGCGGTAGAACAGTAGTAATATGTCTTCTAAGCTGTAGCAGCAACCTTTGAAGTGATCTCTATCTCCAGTGTCCTCACTTTACTCTTCTTCCTTCTGCCATCAGAATGTGGAACTCAATACTATTCTGAACATATCTAATAACCTTCAAAGCCTGTATCTGCCTTTGGAATAAATTCCGTGACTCAGGTCCCAACTGATCTATCAACCTCATCTTTAATGAGCCTACAGATATAGTGAACTCCAGCTGATTCCTAGCATTTGCTTACTACCATTATATATTTGCTCATTCCCTTCTTTCAGTCTAAAATACATTTCCTCTAATTTCTCTTTGCTGCAATCTGAGTCATCCTTCAAGATCCAGCAGTAATGGCACCTCCTCTCTGAAGCCATCTAAAATCCTTCTGAATATGATTAATTGTTGCTTTTGTAGCCAACCAAATACTTTATTTTTTAAAGATTTTATTTATTTATTTATTTGAGAAAGAGAGTGAGCGAGAGAGAGAGAGCACGAGCAGGGGGAGGGGCAGAGGGAGAGGGAGAAGCAGACTCCCCCCTGAACAGGGAGCCCAACACAGGGCTCTATCCCAGGACCCTGGGATCATGACCTGAGCTCAAGGCAGATGCTTAACCATCTGAGCCACCCAGCAGCCCCTCACACACTTTATTTTTAACATTATTTTATCAGTAATCACTTCTTATTTAATGGTAAAATATTTGTCCTTTTCACGATGCAGGTTAGCCAAGAATGAGAACTTTTCTTTGTTTTTAAATATACAAAAGCAGTGGAAATGCTAGTTTTGAAGGACTGGGAGGTTTATAATAATAACAAATAGACAAAACATAAAGTAATAGCTTTTTGTCAGCAGGCTTTGGTTAGGCTAATAACAAAATCTCAAATTTGAAAATTCCTTACCTTTAAATGAACTATTCTCAAAAGGTTTGATGACATGTATAAATGATACTTTCAAAAGTGGAGATTAACAAAAATTTACTTGTATAGATATTCACTATTGAACCAGATATCACAGACAATGAAGGGAAGCCAAACTAGCTAACTATTATTTTAATTTTGCAGATTGGATCTTTGGGTCAAGGGCAAAGATGCTCTTTCCAACTAGCCTCACTGCCAGACATCAAATCTTTTCCTGGAGTAATAGGGTCAGGGCAAGCTGAGGAATGGCCAAGAAACTAGGATGGTACATACCGGTAGTGCCTATAGTCACCATCAAATATGTATCATGTGACAAATTATACTCAATTCAGGGTGGAATGGAGGAAGAGTTACAGTCAGCTGATACTGTGCTGAGGGAAATGAACAGAGGGACATCAGGACCTCTCGGAGAGTGGCATTTGTGATCCTTTTGTCTTTTCCACATTCACAAATATTTAATGCTAGCATTCAGAACCCAGGTCATAGAGGAAGCATCCATCCTTCTGATATCAATCATACAAATACAAAAACCTCTTAAATTTTAATTTCTGTCCTTCTCCCCAAGCTCAAAAATACTAACTGCTGAATTAAGGGCAGCTATTCTTTTAAATTTGTACATAACAGTTTCTTCTTATTTCTTTTTTTAAAAATAGATTTCCCCAATCCCAACAATATCAGAGTATTTGTTTTGTTGTGTTTAACTCTCTCTCACAGTGGCTAGTGCCTCTTGCTCTTGTTCAAGAATATTGTAAAGCTATAAATCTTGACTCCAAAATCATTTATTCCTTTATTCCCAGATTTTTATTAGCTGAAGAATTGCACCAAATAGATTGATGACCTGAAACTGCTTAAGGTCTGCATTTTCAGGAACCCCATGTGGATCAGGATATCATCAGTTTGGGGCTCCTTCTTCTTATGTTTCAGGATGCTAAATGGGACTCTTCCTATGAGGGGTCCACTAAGGACCCTGGACTGAGAATACTAGATGCCAAATAACAACTAATTCCAAAGCAAGGTGCCACACCAACTTTTACAGAGTTAGGTTAAACTCAAGTCAGTAAACTAAAGGAGAAATATCATATGATTATATCAATTAATGAAGAAAAGGCATTTCACAAAATCTAACACTCATGATAAAACTTCCCACAAATGAGAAAGAGTACTTCGTCAAATTGATAAATAGCTGCAAAAAACCTGCAGCTAACATCATACTTAATGGTGAAAAACTAGATGCTGTTCCACTAAGATCAGGAACAAGGCAATGATGTCTGCTCTCACCACTTCTATACAACATCATACTAGAAGTTCTAATAAATAAGACAAGAAAAAGAAATGAAAGATATATAGATTGGGAAGGAAGAAATAAAGCTATCTTCCTTTGCAGATGACATGATTATTATCTATGTAGAAAATCTCAAAGAATCAACAACAACAAAAAACTCCTGGCACTAATAAATGATTATAGCAAGATTACAGGATACAAGGTTTACCTACAAAAATCAATTGCTTGCTTATATATCAGCAGTGAACACTTTGAATTTGAAATTAATACAATACCATTTATATTAGCACCCCTGAAAATTAAATACTTAGGTTATAAATCTGAAAAAAAAATATGTACAAGATCTTTATAAAGAAAATAACAACTCTGATGAAAGAAAACAAAGACAATCTAAATAAATGGGGAAATATTCCATGTGATGAATGGGAACACTCAATATTGTCAAGCTGCCACTTCTAGAGGTTAGTATAACCACAGTAAAAATCCCAGCAAGTTATTTTGTGGATATTGACAAATTGATTCTAAAGTTCATATGGAGAGGCAAAAGACCCAGAATAAACAACAAATATTGAAGTAGAAGAAAAAAGAAACTGAAACTACCCAACTTTAAGACTTGCTATAAAGTCTTTAAGACTTGCTATAAAGTTACAGTAATCAAGACTGTGTGGTCTTGACAAAGGAGCAAAAGCAAGTCAGTGGATAAAGGATAATCTTTTCAAAAAATGATGCTGAAACAACTGGACATTCATAAACCAAAAAGAAAAAGAAAATAGTATAGACACATCTTACAATTTTCACAAAAATAAACTCAAAATGGATTATAGACCCAAATGTAAAACATAAAACTATACAATTCCTAGAAGATAACATAAGGGAAAAACTTAGGTTTGGTGACGACTTTTTAGATACACCACCAAAAATCACAATCCATAATAAAAAACTGATAAGTTGGACTTCATTAAAACTTAAAACTTCTGATCTTCAAAAGACACCATTCAGAGAATGAAATGACAAGCCACGCATTAGGATAAAATATTTGCAGAATATATATCTCATAAAGAACTGGTAACCAAAATATACAAACAATTTTTTAAACTCAAGAATAAGAAAACAACCCACTTTAAAAATGGGCAAGAGATCTGAGCAGACACCTCATCAAAGATTCACAGATGTCAAACAAGCATACAAAAAGATGCTCCACATCATATGTCATTAGAGAACTGCACATTAAAACCATAGTAAGATACCACTAAGCACCTACTAAAATGGCTAAAATCCAAACACTCACAACACCAAATACTGTTAAAGATGTAAAGTGATAACTCCCATTTATTGCTGTGGGAATGCAAAATAGTACAGCCATTTTGGAAGACAATTTTGTAGTTTCTCTCCAACCTTAACATTCTTACTATCTGATCCAGACATCATACTCCTAGTTATTTACCAAAATGAGTTGAAAACAGATTTACACAAAAACCTGCACACAGATATTTAAAGCAGTTTTATGCATAATTGCCCAAACTTACAAGCAACCAACATATGCTTAGCAGGTGAATAGACAAATTGTGATACATCCAGTCAATGGAATGTTATTCAGTGCTAAAAAGAAATGGACTATCAGGACACAAAACACATGAGCAGACTTGAATACATATTGCTAAATGAAAAGAAGCCCATCTGAAAGGTTACATACTGTCATCCACCTGTATGGCATTCTGAAAAAGCAAAACAGTGAAAATACTAGTGGTTCCTAGGAGCTCAGAGGGAGGGAGAGAAGGATGAATAGGTGGAGCACAGGGGATCTTTAAAATGAAATTATTCTGTATGATACCATAATGGTCATTATATATTAGTTAAAACCTATAGCATGTACAACACAAAGAGTGAACTCTAATATGGAATTTAATCTATCAACATTGAGTCATCATTTCTAACAAATGTACATGCTAATGTAAGATATAAATAATTGGGGAAAATTGGGAGGTGGAGAGGGGTTAAGGGATATACAAAAACTTCACTTTTTGCTAATTTTTCTATAAACCTAAAGCTGTTCTTAAAAAAATTAATGAAGTCTATTTAAAAAAATGTGTAGGGTATCAAAAAAATGTAATTTCAGTTCAATCAAGCTGACACTTATTACACTCTATTACTTTAGGAAGACATTTTTTTACTTTTATTTTAAATTCCAGTTAGTTAACATAGTGTTATTATTAGTTTCAGGTGTAAAATATAGTGATTCAGCACTTCCATACATCACCCAAGTGTTCATCACTGCAAGTGCACTCCTTAATCCCCATCATCTATTTAACCCATCCCAATAAGTCTTATTACAGAAGAATATGTTGGTAAGAGAAAAATTATAATCAAAATATCTTCCTAGACTGACAAAACAAACTCCACAACTAAAGGGAGAGAAGAGGACACATCCAAGAAGGTAGGAAGTATGGAGATGTGGTTTGGGGAGAAATGGATCATGAGCACTGTGAAGGGGAGCGAGCTGTGGTCATGGAGAACAGTGAAAAAGAGACAGAAGCACACAGGGGAACTCACAAGGAGAACATTTCCCCAAAACCATTGGCTTAGAAAATGAAAGGGGCTGAATTTCATGAGTTCTTGCAACCAGCAGGGCTTAAAGCCTGGAGTTTTAAAGGTCAGAAAGGGTGGCTGGGATAGAGACCAGAGGGCACTGTATTGCTCCTGAAGAAAAGGCAGGCAAACAACCTAGGGGTGGGCAGTGTGGAAATGGCTATCTGGGGGGGGTTGCCTGGGGCACACAGTGGGGAGACTGTTTGCTCTTCCGTGAGTGTGTCCTTGAGAGGGAAAATTCCCGGAGATACTTCTCTGGAAACAAAGGAGATGGCTGGTGTCACGTCCCTCCCCCACCCCTCACCATAAAAACAGAAGTCGTTCAGCACTGACACTGACTAACTTGCTTACACCAAGCCTGCCACCCCCTCCCCCCAGCCCGTACTATGGCAGGACTGCCCTTCTCAGTCCCAGTGTGGCAGTCCCCTCCCCCAGTAGGCCAGCACAAATCCCTGCCCACATCACATCTCCCCACCAGAATATTCTGCAGGGCCTCAGTTCTGGTGCAGTTGGTGTCAGGTCTCATTTCACAAGCAGACCAGAGCATACCTAGTTAAAAATCAGCACCTTTAGGCCAGCAACCGAACACTGCCCAAGCAGGCAAAAACTTCTGCAGATGATTGGCCTGAAGAATAGAGCAGCCAAAACACAACAGTAGAGTGCATGGGGCACATACCAGAGACACTCCCTGAAGCACCAGGCCATGGGCACTACTTGACCTCTTCTTCATAATGCCATTACTTTCAGGAGCAGGAGACATAACTGACTTTTCTAACACAGAGATGAAGGCAGAGACTTAGAGAAAATGCAAAATGCCAAGGTGGAGGAATTTATCCCAAATGTAAGAATAAGATAAGGCCACGGCCAGAGATCTAAGAAAAACAGATATAAGTAACATGCCTGAAGGAAAATTCAAAGCAACAATCATAAGGATATTCAATGGACTTGAGAAAAGAATAGGAGACATCAGTGAGACCCTTACCACAGAGATAAAAGAGTTTAAAAGAATTAAGAATAAAGAATGCAATAACAAGATTGGAAACAGGCTTGATGCAATAAACAGCAGGCTGGAAGAAGCAGAGGTACAAATTAGTGACCTAGAAGACAAAATAATGGAAAATAATGAAGCTGAACAAAAGAGAGAAAGAAGAATTATGCAACATGAGAATAGACTTAGGGAACTCAGTGACTCTATCAAATGTAATAACATTCATATTATAGAGTCCCAGAAGAAGAAAACTGAGAAAAGGGGGAAGAAATTTTATTTCAAGAAATAATAGCAGAAAACTTCCCTAATCTGGAAAATTTTCCTTAATCTGGAAAAAGACATCCCGAGTCCAGGAGGCACAGAGAACACCCATAAAAATCAACATAAGCAGGCCAACACCAAGACATATTGTAATTAAATTTGCAACATATAGTGATAACAAAAAAGTCTTAAAAGCAGCAAGACAAAAGAAATCTTAAATTACCAGGGAAAACCCATCACACTAGCGGAAGATTTCTCAACAGAAATTTGGCAAGACAGAAGAGAGTGGCATGATATATTTAAAGTGCTGAATGGGAAAAATCTGCAGCCAAGAATAAAAGATATCCAGGGGCGCCTGGGTGGCTCAGTTGTTAGGTGTCTGCCTTGGGTTCAGGTCATAATCCCAGGGTCCTGGGATCGAGCCCTGCATCAGGCTCCCTGCTCAGCCAGGAGCCTGTTTCTCCCTCTCCCACTCCCCCTGCTTGTGTTCCCTCTCTCACTGTCCCTCTGTCAAATAAATAAATAAAATCTTAAAAAAAAAAGAATAAAAGATAATCCAGGAAGATTATCATTCGAATAGAAGGAGAGATAAAGCGTTTCCCAGACAAACGAAAACTAAAGGAGTTTATGACCATTAAATCAGCCTTGCAAGAAATATTAAAGGGGACTCTATGAATGCAAAGGAGAGGCCAAAAGTGACAAAGATAAGAAAGGACTAGAAAAAATCTCCAGAAACATTGACAAAACAAGTAATAAAATGGCAATAAATACATATCTATCAATAATTACTTTGAATAAAGATGGACAAAATGTTCCAACCAAAAGACATAAGATAAAAAAGTAAAACCCATCTATTTGCTGCCTACAAAAGACTCATTTTAGACCTAAAGACACCTGGAGGTTGAAAGTGAAGGGATGGAGAAACATTTATCATGTGGATAAGTGACATCAAATGGATGTCAAAAGAAAGCCAGAGTAGCAATACTTGAGTGCAATACTTAAGTTAGACAAACTAGATTTTTAAAAAAGACTGTAACAAGAGACAAAGAAGGCACTATATAATCATAAACTGAACAAAACAACAAGAAGATGTAATAATTGTAAATATTTATGCACCCAACATGGGACCACCCAAATACATAATACAATAATAAACATAAAGGAACCAATTGACAAAACACAATAATAGTAGAGGACTTTAACACCCCACTTACACCAATGGACAGAGCATCTAAACAGAAAATCTAAAGGAAACAATGGCTTTGAATGACACATTGGACCAGCTGGACCTCACAGATATATTCAGAACATTCCGCCAGAAAACAGCAGAATACACATTCTTTTCAAGTGCACATGGAACATTCCCCAGAATAGGTCTTATATTAGGTCACAAAACAGGCCACAACAAATAAAAAAAGATTGAGATCATATCATGCACCTTTTGTGACCACAATAAAATGAAACTACAAGTCAACTACAAGAAAAAATTTGGAAAGACCACAAATAGAAGGAGGTTAAATGACATGCTACTAAACAATGAACGGGTCAAACCAGGAAATCAAAGAAGAAATAAAAAAAAAAATACATGGAAACAAATGAAAGTGAAAACAGGATGGTCTAAAACCTTTGGGATGCAGTAAAAGCAGTCATAAGAGGGAACTATATAGCAATACAGGCCTTCCTCAAGAAGCAAGAAAAATCTAAAACAAACAACCTAACCTTACACTTAAAGGAGATAGAAAAAGAGCAACAAATGAAGCCTAAAGCCAACATAAGGAAGGAAATTATAAAGGTTATAGCAAAAACTAAAAAAACAATAGAACAGATCAATGAAAGCAGGAGCTGGTTCTTTGAAAAAATTAATAAAATTGATAAACCTCTAGCCAGATTACCAAAGAAAGAGAGAGAGAGAAAGAGAAAGAGAGATAAAGGTCCCAAATAAAATCACAAATAAGAGAGGACAAATAACAACCAACACCACGGAAATGCAAACAATTATAAGAGAATATTATGAAAAACTATATGCCAACAAATTAGACAACCTGGAAGAAATGGATAAATTCCTAGAAACATATAAACTACCAAAACTGAAACAGGAAGAAATACAAACTTTAACAGACCAATAACCCACAAAGAGACTGAATTATTAATCAAAAAACTCCCAAAAAACAAAAGTCCAGGGCCAGATGGCTCCACAGGCAAATTCTACCAAACATTTAAAGAAGAATTAATACCTATTTTTCTCAAACTAAACCAAAAAATAGGAAAGGAAAACTTCCAAACTTATTCTATGAGGCCAGCATTACCCTGATTCCAAAACCAAAGACCCCACTAAAAAAGAGAACTACGGGCCAATATCCCTGATGAACACAGATGAAAAAATTCTCAGCAAAATACTAGCAAACTGAATCCAACAATACACTAAAAAAATCATTCACCACAATCAAGTGGGATTTATTCTGGGTTGCAAGGGTGGTTCAGTATTTGCAAATCAATCAATGTGATGCACCACATTAATAAAAGAAAGAATAAAAGCCACATGATCATTTCAATAGATGCAGAAGAAGCATTTGACAAAGTACAACATCCATTCAAGCTAAAAACCCTCAACAAAGTAGGTTCAGAGGAAACATACCTCAACATAATAAAGGCCATATATGAAAAACTCACAGCTAATATAATCTTCAATGACTGAGAGTTTTTCCTCTATGGTCAGGAACAAGGAAGGGATGTCCACTCTCACCACTGTTAGTTAACATAGTAATGGAAGTCCTAGCCTCCACAATCAGACAACAAAAAGAAATAAAAGGCATCCAAATAGGCAAAGAAGAAGTCAAACTTTCACTCAGCAGATGACATAATACTCTATGTAGAAAACCTGAAAAACTCTACCAAAAAAACTGCTAAAACTGGCACACGAATTCAGTAAAATTGCAGGATACAAAATCAACATACAGGTTATATTACAAAGCTATAGTAATCAAAATAGTATGGTATTGGCACAAAAATAGACACATAGATCAATGGAACAGAATATAGTCCAGAAATAAATTATATGATCAATTAATCTTTGACAACAGAAGCAAGAATATGCAATGGGAAAAAGAAAGTCACTTCAACAAATGGTGTTGGGAAAACTGGACAGCTATATGCAAAAGAATGAAACTGGATCACTTTCTTACACCTTACACAAAAATAAACTCAAAATGGATGAAGGACCTAAATGTGAGACCTGAAACCATAAATATCCTAGAAGAGAGCCCAGACAGTAATTTCTCAGACATTGGCCATAACAACATTTTTTCTAGATATGTCTCCTGAAGCAAGGGAAACAAATGCAAAATAAATTGAGACTTTATCAAAATAAGAAGCTTCTACACAGCAAAGGAAACAGCCAATGTAACTAAGACAACCTACTGAATGGAAGAAGATATTTGCAAATGACATATATGATAAAGGGTTAGTATCCAAAATACATAAAGAACTGATACAATTCAACACCCCCAAAGAAGAAATATTCCAATTAAAAATCGGCAGAAGACGTGAACAGATATTTCTCCAAAAAAGACATACAGATGACACATGAAAAGATGCTCAACATCACTTATCATCAGAGAAATGCAAATCTAAACCATAATGAAATATCACCTCACAGCTGTCAGAATGGCTAAAATAAAAAACTCAAGAAACAAGTGTTGGTGAGGATGTGGAGAAAAAGGAACCCTCTTGCACTGTTGGTGGGAATGCAAACTGATGTAGCCACTGTGGAAGACAGTATGGAGGTTTCTCAAAAAATTAAAAATAGAACTACCCTAAGATCCAGTAACTGTACTACTGGGCATTTATCCAAAGAATACAAAAACACTAATTCAAAAGGATACATGCACCCATGTGTTTACTGCCGCATTATTTGCAATAGCCAAACTATGGAAGCAGCCCAAGTGTCCACCAATAGATGAATGGATAAAGAAGGGGTGGTATATACATAGAATGGAATATTTTTCAGATATAAAAAAAGAATGAAATCTTGCCCTTTGCAACAATGTGGATGGATCTAGAGAGTATAATGCTAAGCAAAATACCCAGTCAGAGAAAGACAAATACCATATGAAATGAAGAACTGAATTCCTCATTTAAAAGGTTATTCAACTCATGACTGGAAAATGTTTTGCAGAGACTAGCTTTGGTGCTTTGTGCTACAAACCGGGTTTTATATCCACTACTCACATACGCTGGTGCTGAGGACCTTAAGATGTGATCCCATATGTGGCCTCTGTCCTTACACCTTCACATCATGATGGACAGTGAGCAGTAGGAAAATTCCTGCAAGTCATTATTACTACACTGCAACAGGTAGAAAAGAATTAACAATTTATGAAAGTAAGTGTAAACCAAAAATATACATATCCCACTAGACCCAAAGTAAATGTATCTTAACCGCAACTGTCCTTAGCAAATACCCAAAAATTCCATAGCAAATTTCATATCATATGACACAAGGAAGAATGGGACTAAGAGGAGCTGACATGGAAAGAGGTAGCAGTATACATGACTGCAGGTTACATAGCCTTCTTTTTAAAAAGATAACAGCTTTATTGGAATATAAATCACATACATACAATTCACAAACTCAAAAGGTACAACTCAGTGGTTTTTAGTAGATGCATAGAGTTGTTGCAACCATCACTACAATCAATTATAGAAATTTTCATCACTCCAAAAAGAAACCGTATTATTAGCAGTATTTCTGCTCAATCCCCAGCCCTAGGTAACCAACTAATCTGCTTTCAGTCTCTATGGATTTGCCTACTCTGGACATTTCATATTATAGAATTTAATGGGTCTTTTGTGACTGGCTTCATTTCTCAAGGGTATATACTTGGGAGTAGAATTGGTGGGTCATATGGTAACTCTTAAGTTTAAACTTTTGAGAAACTGCCAAACTGTTTTCCAAATTGACTGCACCATTTTACATCCCCTACCAGCTGTGTAGGAGGGCTCTGATTTCTCCATATCCTTGCCAACACCTTTTATCATCTGTCATTTTGTTTATACCCATCTTTGTGGCCATGAAATGGTATCTCATTGTGATTTTTATTTACATTTCCCTTTTGAGTAATGATTTTGGGCATATTTTCATGTGCATTAACATTTATATATCTTCTTTAGAATAATGACTATCCTTTATATATTCTAGATAAAAGTATCAAAGGAGATTTGGATGATGCAAGTAGAAAAAATGCAGTTATTCTCGAGCAGCTGTGGCTTCATACAGTGGTGGTCAGATGTGATGTTTCTGCAGAACTGTCCAGGATCACTGACACCAGATGGCAGCACAGGTATTCAGACTTCTCCACAAATAACGGCTTTTCTACCCCTCACCAATTCTTCAGGCTGTAGTGTTTAGTAATTATACCTTCATCCTCCCCTGACTCTCCTCTTTCCAGATTTCATACCCCAATACCCCTTTGTCATTAAAGTTAGTCCTCAGTATTCACATAATTCTCTGTAATGCTTGGTGGTGGCTCTGTTTTCCTGACTGAATCCAGACCGATCACCCAACATTGTATGAGGATAAAATTCCAATAGCAGGTAATTTCAACATTTAAAGTGCTCACTGCTCTGTGCCCCTACACACAGTATAAATGGCACCTCTCTCAAGTACTCCCAAACCTCTTTCAAGTGCTCCAGGTTCCCCTGGAATTTGCTCTACTATCTTAATCTCCAAGTATTGTGGCTCTTCTGTTTGAAACCTTTCTTTTCTTTAATCTGGTGCTCCATTTCCATGACTGGAGTAAATCTATAAAAATTATCCCTGAGGGGAACCTGAATGGCTCAGTCAGTTTAGCCTCTGACTCTTAATGTCAGCTCAGATCTCGATCTCAGGGTTGTGAGTTCAAGGCCCTCTTTGGACTTCACACTGGGTGTGGAGCCTATGTAAAAAAAAAAAAAATCCCTGAATTCATATTTCTAGCTCTAACTTTACTTATGTGTTTCAAGCCTATAAATTCAGTTCACTGTTTGACATCCTCATATCTTGCCCTGTAATTATTGCAAGTTTAACATATCCAAACTAAAACTTTTGGTTGTCTCCTGTGGTTCTAAATGTAATCCTTCCACAGTCTTCCCCATCTTGGTGAATAATGACTACTTTAATCTATCCTTGATTCCTATTGTTCTCTCAGGCCTCAAATTTAGTCCAACAACAAAACCTGTGAATTCTAAATTTGACAAACATCTAGAGTCAGACAAAAATCACTATTTCTAATCCATGTCCATATCATCACTCACCTAGAATTCTATACTAAGCTCTTAACTTGCCAACTATGTTCAGTCTTACCCTCCGAGATCTAATCTAGTTCTACAGTTTTTTGTTTTTAAAAAATTAATCAAAATTTCACATACATAAAGAATAATAACCAAATTGTAATATTATGGAGATTTTCAAAGAGTAGGCATGTCTTTGTGCCATTATGTAAGTCAAGGCATAAGATTTTACAAATGTGCCCAGAAACTTAGTCATAGCACCTTCCAGATTTCCACTCCCTCTCTTTTGCCACAAAGGAACTGTAGAAAGCAATTTCTGGCACTAGCTTTCAGTGATCCCTGCCTCTTATTATTCACACTCTCATGCAATTGCCTCTGCCTTGAGTGTGAGCTGAGCCTGGTGAATTTCTTCTAGTGAACAGAGTATCATAAACATGAAATGTAACTTATATGACTAAGTAACAAAAGATTGATTTCCATCTTGATAGCATTTTCTCCCTCTTATTGCTTCTCTCTATCCTATTCTCTTTTTTGTCTCTCTCCCTCCTTTTGTTCTCTCTTTCTTGGCTTGTTCACATGGATGAAGCAAGTTACCATGGTAGAGAAGCCCACATGGTAATGAATTAAGGATGACCTTCAGACAACAGCCTTCAAGGAATTGAGGCCTCCAGTCTAACAACCCATAATGAAATGAACCCTACCAACAACCACATCAGTGATCTTGGGAAGTGATCTGGAGAAGTGATCCTTCCCCACTTTGCCTTGTGCTGACTACCATCCCCAGGCAGCACTGTGATTACAGCCTATAAGAGACATTGAAGCAGAGGACGCAGCTAAACCATAGCCAGATTATTGTGACCTACAGAAGCTTTGAGATTATAAATGTTGCTATTGCAAGCTGCTAAATTTGGGGAAAATTTGTTATGTAGTAACAGATAACTAATACAGAAAGTTTTATCTGACTTCTAAAACCATAGATTGCTATTGTCTGGTTTTTGTCTTTATATAAATTGCATTATATAGATGATTCATCTCATTTTGGCTTCTTTTGTTCAACATTATATTTTTTAAATTCATCCAAATTGTTGTATTCAGTAACAATATTTCTGCATATAACAAGGAGTGAAATTATTTCCTCATAGGGTATGTATTTGTTCATTTTATGGTAGGTAATATCAGTTTTTCAATGTGATTGTCCAAATTTATACAGTCATAGGTGATGTGTAAAATTCCCAGTTCCACAATCTTATCATCACTTACTAATGTTAGACTTGTAAATTTTAGTCACTGTAGTAAGTGTATAGTTTTAATTGTGGGTTTAATTTTTTTAATTAATTAGTGTTGCTTAGGAAGGTTGAGTGCATTTTCATGTTTGCTGCTTTTTGCATACCTTCCTATTCAATATTTTTGCTTATGTGTCTAATGGGTTGTCTATCCTTTTTTTTTTCCTTCTTGATTTAGAGACTTCTTTATATACCCTATATTCTATAATTTTTTTCTGTTAGCATTTAGTTTACTTTTTAATTCTCTTAGTGGCAACATGAATTTTTAATGGTAACATAGTTAAACTTATCAATTATTTATTTACAAGTTATTGATTTATTTGTTCTATTGCCTGACCTGAAGGACATGAAAATAATCTCTTTGACTTTCTTCTAAACATTTTATTATTTTGTCTTCCATATTGGGATTTACAATCCACCTAGAATCAATTTTATAATGTTAGAAGGTAAGAGTCAAGTTTTATTTTTTTTTCATGAGTGTGTAATGTTGACCTAGCAACATTTATTGAGAAGACTATCCTTTTGCTATAGTTGTCATGAATCAATTTTCCTTACATGTGTGAAACTAGGAATTGTATAAAATGTATAGATAAATATATAAAGAAATTACACTCAAAATTAGTCTTCCAATTCATCATCTTACGTCCCACAATTTGTTAGCCCTTTTAAATCTTTCAGTAGTATTTTATATTTTGCAGCATATACTCTTTGTACATTTTGTTAGATTTATTCCTGAAATTTTTTTTTAAAGATTTTATTTATTTTTGACAGAGAGAGTGTGTGTACAAGCAGGGGAATCAGCAGGCAGAGGGAGAGAGAGAAGCAGGCTTCCCGCTGAGCAGGGAGCCCAATGTGGGGCTCGATACCAAGACCCTGGGAGCATGACCTGAGCCGAAGGCAGATGCTTAACTGTCTGAGCCATCCAGGCACCCCCCCCTGAATGTTTTTAAATAACTTTTTGAGGCATAAACATGTATATTAAAACATATATAGGGCGCCTGGGTGGCTCAGTTGGTTGGGCGACTGCCTTCGGCTCAGGTCATGATCCTGGAGTCCCTGGATCGAGTCCCGCATCGGGCTCCCTGCTCGGCAGGGAGCCTGCTTCTCCCTCTGACCCTCCCCCCTCTCATGTGCTCTCTGTCTCTCTCATTCTCTCTGTCTCAGATAAATAGATAAAATCTTTAAAAATATATATATATATACATAATATAAATTATTATATATAAATACAAATTACTAAAATAATTAATAAAATTAAACCAAGAAGGCAAGACTTATACAATGAAAGCTATAAAACCTAGGTGAAAGAAACTAAAGAAGACACAAATAAATGAAAAGACATCCCATGTTCATGGTTTACAAGAGTTAATATTGTTAAAATGTCCATTCTATTGTACACAATCTATAGATTCAATGAAATTCCTATCAAAATCTCAATGACATTTTACTGCAGAAATATAAAAAGTATCCTAAAATTCATATGGACTTTCAAGGAACTCTGAATAGCCCCAACAGTCTTGAAAAAGAGGAATAAAGTTGGAGGCTGCACATTTCCTTATTTCAAAACATATTACAAAGCTACAGTAATTAAAGCAGTCAGGTACTGGCATAAAGATAGACATACAGACAGCTCAGAAATAAACCCTCACATATGTGGTCAAATGATCTTTAACAAGCTTATCAAGACCACACAAGGGGGAAAGGACAGTCTCTTTAATAAAGGTGTTGGAAAAACTGAATATCCACATACAAAAGAATGAACTTGGATCTTTAAAACATATATAAAAATTAACTCAAAATACATTAAAGAACTAGACATAAAATATAAAACTTAAAAAAAAATTTTTTAAATTTTTATTTATTTGGGGGGGAGGAGCAGAGGGAGAGGGAGAAGCAGACTCCCCACTGAGCAGGGAGCCAGATATGGGGCTAAATCCCAGGACCCTGAGATTAGGACCTGAGCTGAAGGCAGACACTAAACCAACTGAGCCACCCAGGTGCCCCTATAAAACTTTTAGAAGAAAGCGTAGAGGAAAATTTCATGACTTTGGTTTTGGCTATGATTTTTTGGATATGACAATAACAAATCACAGAAACAAAAGCAAAAACAGAAAAATGGTACTATGTCAAATTTTAAAACTTCTGTGCATTAAAGGAAACAGCCATGATGTGATGAGTACAGGGTTTTACACAAAATTTATGAATTATTGAACACTACATCTGAAACTAATGATAAGCTGGCTAACTGAATTTAAATTAAAAAAAAAGAAAAATAATCTGATTTTTAAAAAAGGGGGGAACAACCAATGGAATGAAAAAGCGATGTACAGAATGGGGGGAAATATTTGAAAATCATATATCTGATAGGGGACAAATATCTAGACTATATAAAGAGCTTCTACAATTTACAACAACAAGAAAGAAGTAACTCAGTTTTTTAAATGTTCAAAGGAGTTACATAGACATTTCATTAAAGAAGAAACAAATAGCCAAAAAGCATATGACAAAATGCTTAATATCACTAATCATTAGAGAAATGCAAATCAAAAATATAATGAGATATTATCTCACACATATTGGGATGGCCACTATAAACAAAATAGAAAATAACAAATATTGGTGAAAATATGGAGAAATTGGAACTCTTGTATAATGTGAATGGAAATAAAAAATGGCAGCGCCTGGGTGGTTCAGTTGGTTGAGTGTCCAACTCTTGATTTTGGCTGACGTCATGATCTCAGGGTTGTGAGATTGAACCTCACATCAGGCTCCATGCAGAGCATGGAGTCTGCTTAAGAGTCTCTCTCTCTTGGGGCGCCTGGGTGGCTCGGTTAATCATCTGCCTTTGGCTTGGGTCATGATCCCAGAGTCCTGGGACCAAGCCCTGCATCAGGCTCCTTGCTCGGCGGGGAGCCTGCTTCTCCCTCTCCCTCTGCTTGCTGCTCCCCCTGCTTGCTCTCTCTCTCTGTCAAGTAAATAAATAAAATCTTGAAAGAAAAAAAAATTATCGCTCTCTCTCTCCCTCTCTTTCTGTCCCTCCCTGTACTACACGCATGCTCTCTCTCTCTCCAAAAAAAAAAAAAAAAAAAAAATGCAGTTGCTATGGAAAACTATAAGATGGATTCTCAAAAAATTAGAAATAGAGTTAACCATATGGTTCAGAAATTTTACTAATGAGTATGCATCTAAAAGAACTGAAAGCAAGATCTTGAAGAGATAGTTGCATACCCACATTTATTGCAACATTATTCACAATGTTCAAGAGGTAGAAGCAACCCATATGTCTATATGGAGAGAAGAATGGATAAAGAAAATGTTGTGTATATATACAATGGAATGTTAGTCTTAACAAGAAAATCTGTCACATGCTAAAACAAGAACTAACCATGAATAAAAAAAAAATCAAAAAAAAAGAAAAACTAACCATGAAAGCATTAAGTGAAATAATCAATTACAAAAGACAAATACTTTATGATTTCACCTATATGAGGTATCTAAGTTAGTCAAACTCAAACACAGAAAGTAGAAATGGTGGTCGCCAACGGCTGGAGTGAGAAGAGAATGGGATGTACATTTGCTCTCTCTCTCTCTACACACACACACACACACACACACACACCCTGAAAGTTGTTTTTCTAACTTGCTGGTTTTGCCTCCTATTGTATATGAGACTCAGTAACCCCAGCTAAATAAATGAACTCCTGCTATTGAGTCCTGTAAAATGTTCTGCATGGAGTTCTCCATGTGTAAAGCAGCTTAATATAAAAACATTCTAGACCTGTAATTCTGGATAACATTTGAAACCATTAAGCATATATAAATACATAAATTTTAATGTAATAATACTAACATGCAAATTAATTTGATTTGTGTCTGTCTTTTAGAATAAGTATTCTACAGGCTGCAACTCCAAGTATACTGGAAAGTGAGGAAATATAGCTTTTCACACCTAGTGTTTAAAAGAAAAAGTCCTTAGAACAATTTTCAAGCCTGACATAGAAACAAAAATAAAAACTGCACACATTATGTTACACAGGAAGGAGGTTTTTCTTAACATCTGGCCTATTTATGAGAAACTAAGAGCTTGTTCCTGCTCTTGTTTTTAACTGACATGTGTTCAGTAAAAATAGTTCCAAGTTGTCCTTGAGACAAGAAATCCCTTAATTGAGAACCAGAGACTTTTTTTTGATAAAAGAACTAATCAGACTGTCACAGTTAGTGGGGATAAAGGGAGAGATATACAGCACCAGAGTGTTCCAGGCCACTTTTGCAAATACAGAGGCATGGATGAACTTAATTTGACCTTCCTCTTTTAATATACTGACTTAACATTTAAAGAAATCTCAATTGTCAGGGTCTTGTGGCCCACTGAACAGCTAGTTTAAAAATATCTTAAAATGCCAGTTAGTTAACATACAATGTTTCAGGTGTACAAATAAAAACTAAAAAAAAAAAAAAATTCCAGATAAATAAAAACTGAGAATTTTTTGCTGGCAGACCCATCTCACAAGAAATAGTGAAATTCTTAGATTGAAAATGAGCCAAGATAATATGAATGCACATAAAGAGAAGAACACTAGTAAATTATGTAATTATAAGACAGTATAAATAGTTTTCTTAACTGATTTTTTAAAATAAATAAATAAAATCTTTAAACTGTATTTACTGGTCTGTAAAATGCCAATAATAATACCTACATCATAAGCATGTGCTGAAGAATAAATTAAATTTAATTAGTAACACCTATAAGGAATTAATACAATGTCTACCATATAGTAGGCACCAAATGCATTTTACTTATTACAACATTATTTCAGGTTTCAATGCCTCAACAAAACCTATATACTATGAGATAAAAATGTAAAAAATAATTATATAAGTATATGTTCTTTTTCAGCAGTAATCAAAAATTGTCTACTGAAACAGCATGATATTATCTACCTCTCAGTGTAGCTTAGATTTTAAAAAGCTATGATTCCACTTGTTTGGGAGGATGTGAAAGGACATACTTTATATATATATCTGGAGAGTAGGAGAGTATAAACATTTCCAGAAGGAAATTTTACAGAATGTCTCAAAAGTCTCTAAGAGGAGCATAACCTTTAACCAACGTGTTCACTTTCACAGTTGGATCCACTCAATCACAAATACTTAGTGAAGGCCTATTATGTGTCAAGTACTTTTTTGAGGGACTCGGAAGTCAAAAAGACACAAAAATCGCTGCCTTCGTGGAGGTAACATTCTAGCAGGCAATAAAAATATAAACTATCCAGGGGCTCCTGGGTGGCTCAGTCGTTAAGCGTCTGCCTTCGGCTCAGGTCATGATCCCAGCGTCCTGGGATCGAGCCCCGCATTGGGCTCTCTGCTCAGCAGGAAGCCTGCTTCTCCCTCTCCCTCTGCCCCTGCTTGTGTTCCCTCTCTCACTGTGTCTCTCTCTGTCAAATAAATAAATAAAATCTTTAATATATACATATATAAACTGTCCAGAATGTCATATGACAGTTTCTATGCAGAAAAGCGAAGCAGGAATAGGGGAGAGAAAATGCTGGCAATTTAAAGTAGACCAATTTTATAGAGGGGGTCAGGAAGAGCACCAGTGAAGTGACCCTTCAGTGAAAAGCTAAAGCTGTAAAGGGAGTAGATCACTTGGATATACAGGGAAACAGCCTAGGTTGCCGGGGAAACAGCAAGTACAAAGGCCCTAGGGAAAGATCATGCTCAGCATGTTTGTGAGAGGCCAGGAGAGGGAAGTTATAGGGGAGAAACCCCAAGTCCCTAACCCCTGTAGTCTCCTGTGAGGACAATGTTTTTATATATACTGAAGCAAGATGCTCTCAGCCTGAGATGAGTTCAGGCCTTCTCTGAACTGTCCACTACACCCAGATCTAGCATCAGAGGTGAGATTGAGAAGATTCAAGTCAGTGCCCCAGAAGCATCTAAAATGGTTCACTCCTTGCACCACTCTGATCACTGTGCCTTACAGTAAATGAAATCCATCATCGTATCTTCAAGTTGGTGACTAGCTACAATTCTATAAAGGACTTCATACACATGACTTTGTACATGCCACAGACTTTAACTCCTGCAACTTGTCATAGGCCATAATTGATGTTCATCATGTTTCTCCTCCACCACCCATTTTAGATTTTCCTTGTTATAGCCAAAAGCAGGCATCCTCCTTTAGCTATTAAACAAAGTTGAGCTGTGTGCCTAAAACACTCCTTCTACAAAACAAGACTAACCCAAAGAGAAAATATAACTGGAATGATACTTAAGGATTTAATAACTTCAGGTACTAGAAGGTCAGCTTATCCTCTGATGAAAAAGGTAATGAGCTCCTGTGGGACAGCACATTCTACTTATTTATTAATGTTTATAAAGAGTGCATGTAGCCCTTTGTCTTTACTTTTTATATGGCTGCATTATTATATGACATACTCATACTAATGCCCACAACTTGTAACTTGTCCAATGGCAAGTTACAATCACCCAGAATATATTTCACTTTGTTGAATAAAGTTACAGATAAGATTTTGCAGTTGGGGAAAAAAAAACATAAATTTCCCATGGTTTTCTGTAATAACTTAAACATACAATATTACCAGTTGATCAGTATTTGTCAAAATCATGGAAAATCTACAATAATGGAGTAGCATTTGGACTCTACGTTACACTTGACTTTATATATGTTTCCCTTTTATTTTGACTAATTCATCATAATCTATTTGGGATACAGATACTACATTTATTTTGTTTTGTTTTGTTTTGTTTTGTTTTTTAATTTTAACATTTTTCCAAGTAGTCATGCAAAAGTTGATTAAGTCCAGCAAATAGTTTGAAGATTTCCATGACATTTGAAGAATGTCACTCTTCATCATGATGTCCAGTAGAGCAAACCTCATTCTAAAATGTAATAATTGCAACAACTCATTCAAACCAATAGCAAAGTTTCTTCAAGACATTAATAAATACTTTTATATTTGATTTATAGTGAATCCAAGTAAATTCAAAGCTTTTTATGCTCTGTGGCATCTTCATCAAATTTTGAGGGTTCTTTTCTTTTTACTCCATTTGGAAACTACATGTTATAAGTATTGTCTGTCCTGGTGAAAATTATTCACTAAACTCAACAACATATACAAACTTTTAGTTCTGGAATAGACTAGCTATGATCTTGTAATCGTTTGAATAATTTTTAAAATTTGAATATTGTTTATTAGCTCAGGGACAAATACAGGCCTAAGTAGTCCCAAGAGAATAACTCCAATCCCTCAACTTAAAAGCTTAAAGAATGGCACCAAAGGATGCCACAGCCTTGATTCAAACTTCCATCATTTCATAATAAAGGAGATAGATATAGGATAAGAGACATCAACTACTCTTTCTTATAGCTACATGTTTATTTAACATTTGCAATGACCGGTCTAAAATGTCTGTTCAAATATTCGATGGTCCCTTCCAAGAGAGGGTGGGAGGCAGAATTCCTGTTTTTTACAACAGCAACTACCAAAGAAGTCCATGACCTAAGGAGATAATAAGGTTCTATAAGACCTTTTTTTTTAGGAAATACACACTGGATTATTTAGGAGTAAAGAGGCATTATGCCTATAACTAACTCTGAAATGGTTCAGAGAGAGAAGGAAAGTACACGTGGTAAAATAACCTTTGGGAAATTGGGTAAATCTCTTCTCTCTTTTACCAAGTTTGTGAGGAATTTTATCAGTAATTCAATCTCTTTACTTGTCTACTTTGGTGCATTCGGATGAGCTATTTATTCTTGAGACAGTTTAAGTAGTTTGTGTCTTTCTAGGTACTAGTCTATTTTTCTTTTATTTTCTTTTTGTAAAGATTATTTATTTATTTATTTATTTGAGAGAGAGTGCGAGCGAGCCAGGGCAGGAGCAGAGGGAGAGCGACAAGCAGACTCTGCCCTGAGTGCGGAATCTGACGTGGGGCTCAATCTCACAACCCTGAGACCGTGACCTGAGCCAAAATCAAGAGTTGGCCACTTAACCCACTGAGCCACCCAGGTGCCCAGTACTAGTCTATTCTTTAAACAATTTGTTGGCATACAGTTGTTCATAGTATTGTCTTGTAATTCTTTTTATTTCTGAAAGTCAATATTAATATTCCCTATTTCATTCCTGATTTTAGTAATTTGAGTCTTCCATCCTTTTTTCTTGGCCAATTTGACTTAAAGTTTGTCAATTTTGTTGATCTTTTCAAAGATAGGCTTTGGTTTCATTAATTTTCTCTATTTCATTAATTTCATTACACTCATTTACAAAAATCTTTATTATTTTCTCCATTCCGTTCTTTGGATTTAGTTTGCTCTTCTTTTACCAGTTACTTAAGGTGAAAAGATACTGAGTTGAGATTTATTATTTTCTTAATGGCTGCCCCAGGGCTAACCACATATAAACATAGATATAAATAGAGATATAGATCTTCTCTGAGCCTAAAATTTGTGCTAAATTAGCTCCAGCAAGATATAGAATTTTTACTCCTATGCTCCTACTCCTTCCTCCCCCTTTTTGAGCTACTGATCTCATATATATTACATATTACATCTACATATATTACAAGCCCAACAATACATTGCTGTAATTATTAATTTATATAATTGTGTGTCTTTTAAAGAAGCTGAAGGAGAAAGAAGAAATGTATAGGACTTGTTATATTAACTTTCTTTCTTACAATTTCTGGTTCTCTTTATTCCCATGGATTCAAGTCAATGTCTGGTGTGATATCTTTATCCCAATAAGCTTTGCACTCATGTAACTCCTTTGCTCTGTTGTTAATATATTACATTTATATATGCTATAGGCCCTGTGATACAATTATATACATACTATTTTATACAATTGCATTTTAAGTTAGTTAAGAAAAGAGAAATAATATGCATTTATTTTGTCTTTTATAATTACATATTCCCTCACTCATGTTGTTAGTTTTTCCACTTGGGGTCACTTGCTCCCTGCCTGAAAATCTCTTGTTAGTATTTCTTATAATGTCAATCTGCTAGCAATAAATTTTCTTTAAGTCCTTAGGCTTGAACTTCCCCCCACATTCCATTTCAAATAAAGCCAGTCCCTTTGGGGAGAGCCTCAGAGTGCTCTGTGTTTATGGACTGCCTCTCTCCTTGGACAAAAATCTCCCTGCTCTTCCACTCAGCAGGGATGGTAGCCTCCGGTGTTCTTCACTTGCCTTTCCCAAACATGGGAACTCCACCCTACAAATGAATCAGAGTGAGGGTGGTCAGGCCAGGTGTTCTCAGCCTGCCACGTCTGGGCTAAATCCTCCACTCTAAAAGCATGGCTCAGCGGAGACTGGGAGCCCCCAGCCTCTGGCCACACTAACCAGCAATTTAGTCTCTGCAGCTCAGTGTTAGAGGGGATGAGAAATACTGGTGACCTGCACTTACCAGTGAGATATCTTATCTCTGCTTGGAAGATGAGGGAAAAGCAAGCCACATCTTGTTTTCCATATCCACCTGAAGTGGAGTTTTGTCAAACTGAACTGGGAATGGGGAGAGAGTGTGTCCTGGCTCAAGTGCCATAGACTCTCAGCTTTTCTCACCAGAGTTGTAGGAGATCTTCCTGAATAAATGTTCCATTATTTGATGTGTGACTTTAGGACAACTTGCAGATATTTTTTTATTTTTTATTTTTTTAGAGAGAACACATGAGTGCATTCATGAATGCACAAGTGGGGAGTGGGGCAGAGGGAGAATCTCAAGCAGGCTCCATGCTCAGTGCAGCGCCCAATGCAGGGCTCCATCTCAGGACTACAAGATCATTACTTGAGCCAAAACCAAGAATCAGGCACTTAACTCACTGAGCCACCCAGGCATCCCACAGATATTTTAAGTAGTTCAAATTATTTGACAGAAGAATGTTTCTGAAAAAAAAATAAGTTAAATGATTTTAAAGTAGCTTTAATAATGATGAAGCTAAATGTTAAAAAGGGATGGGAAGAGTTTGAATAAAATCATTTTTTAAGTATGAGTAAGAAACAATATATTTGTATTACAAATACATGTGATATGGAATTTTAAACGTGTGTAATGAAATTAACAAATAACTGCTTTACATAGGTATTTTATTCTTTTTTCTATACTTCAAAAAGTTTATATATTCAAATTGGCAAAAGTTTCTCTCATAGTTGAGGTCATTTTATATTTAGTCACATAATAGCCATTGAACTTCTACTCTGTGCCAAGCCCTATTGTAGGTGAATACATGAGTTACCTGCTTTTATGAACTTGAATTTCAGGCGGTCATAAGGGGAAAAAAATCAAGGTTATGTGATGGGAGATTGGCAAAGGGCTCACAGGAGACCAGTAGAATAGGAGGGGACCAATCTTGCCAAGATTAAGGATAAGAAAGTTTCAGATCTTCAAAATTGCTGCACCCGGACCGTTAAGGCAGGAAGTAACTGGGTGTGTACCAACAACGGAAAGACCCAGAGAAATCATACTTTTCAAAACAAATTGAAATGCTACTTACTCAGAGACATTTGGAAAGATAATGCAAAAAGGGACAAGAAAAGAAAGCGTCCAGTTCTATTTGTTAAATTTCTCACACTGGCTTCTAGGTGTAGAGAAATATCTGGGATCAGCAGAGAACCTGGTAAACCTCTCCCTTTCTCCTCATTCCTTTCAGAAACAATGTGGAGGAGGAGGAAAAAGCAGAGTTTAAAGGTAAAAATAGTTTAAAATTTGATTCCCAAACTTGTGACTTGCATAGTGAATATGGATAGGCATATTACTTACCCTCCCTCAAGCCTCCTTGTTTTCAGGGTAAGATGAAGACAATGTCACTTATTTAATCAGGAATGAGTTAGACAAGTAACACCCATAGAAAAAAATCAAGAGATAAAGCTGTTACTTCTATTGCTATTCACTCAGAAAACCTAGAAAGTAGCTTAACAAGAGGGCTTGGGGACAAGGATGATTCAGTTCAGATTACTTACAGTGCTGTGATTTGGGTTAAGACATTCAACCTTTCAGTGTCTCAGTTTCTATAAAATCATGGGGAAATGTTTAGCATGAGATATAAGTTATGAAACCTCCATAAAGCAATCCACATAGAGCCTAGAGCACGTGTGCAATATATGGAGACCCTTCCTAACTGCCCACTGGGGATTAGTGCCAGATGCTGTGTGTTTGTGAGTGTGTGAGGCATGTCCTTTTCCTCACTTACTGTATGTATAAGTGAGAAGCCAGGTCCACTGTAAGTGTGTTCATTACTTAAGGAATAGACCTAAAAATTAACATGATTGCTTCCTTATTCTGGGTTTCTCAAACTGAACCCCAACTCTGAGATCCATTTCACTATATTTAAATATCTGATAGACATTTGTTTAAATCAGCAAATATTCTCTAAGATCTCTTTCAAAGAAATGTGAAGTTTCTGGTTGAGAAATTGTGTTAAGCCCATCTACCCTCCCACTGGTTAGCTTGCAGAAATTCCTTTTGTGGTCATTGGGCTTATTGCTTTGTGTTCAGTGCTTTCATTTTCATGTTACTATAAAGTCTGTTACAGTGGTTGCTTCATTTCTGTTTTGTCTTTAAAGGAAATCTGGAAAGTCCAATGACATTGGACAGGTGAAATAAAAGATCCACGATCCAGTGAAAGACAGAGAAATAACCGAAAACACTCCACCTAACAGAGGAGGAAAAAAAGAGGTAAGAACTCCACTTTCTCATCAAAGCAGCTTTCTCTTCAGCTTAAAGAAGCTCTGCTCTGGGAAACGGAGCTCATGATAAGGCTGGGGCAGGAATGGGAAAGGATTTATAAGGGTCTGTTTTCTTAAGGAATGACCAGCATCAGGACAGGCTGCAGGTAAGCCTGCTGTGGGACACCAGGTCAGATGATGAGATACTGCTGTTACCAGGTGGTAGCATGTTCCTACCTGTTCTGTACTGTGTTTGGGCAGAATTAGGCACCAGCAGACATGGGCCTAAATGAAGTTTGACATGCATTAGGATTGTCTTTCTCTTTGCTGACTGTGTTGACTGGGGACACAATTAAATTGCCATTGTCTTTGATGGAACTTGCTCAGTACCCATCTGACTGCAGCTAAGAAACTGAAAGGCAACTGAAATATGTTATATTCATGAGAAGGAAAGAGTAGTAAATGAGGTGCAGTGTAAACAGCCACTGACACTGTTAAAGACAGAGAAAGAAAAAACTGAAACCCGGAGTGAAAGATGAAGATTTATGAAAACACCATACTTTTTATTTTTTTAAAATTTTTTTTAAAAGATTTTATTTATTTATATGAGAGAGAGAATGAGATAGAGAGTATGAGAGGGGGGAGGGTCAGAGAGAGAGGCAGACTCCCTGCTGAGCAGGGAGCCCGACGTGGGACTCGATCCCGGGACTCCAGGATCATGACCTGAGCCGAAGGCAGTCGCTTAACCAACTGAGCCACCCAGGCGCCTGAAAACACCATACTTTTTAATCACATACTTGAACTTTGTTTCAAAGTGTATTTCTTCCTGTAGAAATAGTCCACGTTCAGTAGATCCAATTTCTTAGTGCCAACTTATTCCTTACCCCTTACAAGTAGAATCTGCAGCCCTATACTAAAAAGTTTCCTCTTTAAAGAATCTACTGTGGTGCATCACTAAAGGCAACATCTTTGTTTGCCTTGACCTCTCTGTGCTCTCAAGCAGTTCCAATCTTGCCTTCTGGAAACTCCTGCCCTGAATTCCATGGCTTGGCACGAGCTTTATTCATCATCCCCTTGTCTAACGGCACTCTCTCCTTTTCAGTTTCTCTTCCTCCCTTCCCCTCATCTCTCATTCCTCTCCCCCTCCCCTTCCCCTTCTCTTCCTGCTTCTCCTTCTCTGCAAAATGGAAGAGCAAAACAAAACAGAAAACTAAGAAGTGTATGGCTGAAAATACAAATATTTTCTTTGCACAACTTCCCCTCTGCCTCTCCTGATCTGCCTCCTGATTTTTTTTTTTTAGTTTCAGGTGTACAATATAATGATTCAACAATTCTATATGTTACTCAGTGCTCATCACAATAAGCAAACCCTTAATTCCCTTCACATATTTCACCCAAACCCCCACCCACCTCGCCTCTAGCAACCTCTAGTTTGTTCTCTATATTTAAGAGTCTGTTTAATTTTAGGAGACAAACTGAGGGTTGCTGGAGTGGTGGGGGTGGGAGGGATGGGGTGGCTGGGTGATAGACACTGGGGAGGGTATGTGCTATGGTGAGCGCTGTGAATTGTGTAAGACTGTTGAATCACAGACCTGTACCTCTGAAAGAAATAATACATTATATGTTAAAAAAAAGAAGAAGAAGAAGAAGATAGCAGGAAGGGGAAAATGAAGGGTGGGAAATCGGAGGGAGAGACAAACCATGAGACTATGGACTCTGAGAAACAAACCGAGGGTTCTAGAGGGGAGGGGGGTGGGGGGATGGGTTAGCCCGGTGATGGGTATTAAAGAGGGCATGTATTGCATGGACCACTGGGTGTTATACGCAAACAGTGAATCATGGAACACTACATCAAAAACTAATGATGTAATGTATGGTGATTAACATAATAAAAAAACTTACTGTGAAACATAAAAAATAAAATAAGATAAAATGTGGAATTAAAAAAAGAGTCTGGGGGCGCCTGGGTGGCTCAGTCGTTAAGCATCTGCCTTCGGCTCAGGTCATGATCCCAGGGTCCTGGGATCGAGTCCCGCATCAGGCTCCCTGCTCAGCGGGAAGCCTGCTTCTCCCTCCCCCACTCCCCCTGCTTGTGTTCTCTCTCTCGCTGTGTCTCTCTCTGTCAAATAAATAAAATTTAAAAAAAAAAAAAAAGAGTCTGTTTTTGGTTTGTTTTTCTCTTTTTTGCTTTGTTTATTTGCTTTGTTTCTTTTTTTTTTTTTTTTAAAGATTTTATTTATTTATTTGAGAGAGAGAGAATGAGAGACAGAGAGTATGAGAGGGAGGAGGGTCAGAGGGAGAAGCAGACTCCCCGCCGAGCAGGGAGCCCGATGCGGGACTCGATCCCGGGACTCCAGGATCATGACCTGAGCCGAAGGCAGTCGCTTAACCAACTGAGCCACCCAGGCGCCCCTATTTGCTTTGTTTCTTAAATTAATCCCACATATGAGTGAAATCATATAGTATTTGTCTTTCTCTAACTGATTTATTTCACTTAGTAATACTCTCTAGATCCACGCATGTTGTTGGAAATGGCAAGCTCTTATTCTTTTTATGGCTGAGTAGTATTCCATCATATTAAAGGCATAATGTATATTATATATAGTAATATATATAATATATATAATAAAGGCAATTATTACATATATGTATAAGTATATATATATATACATATATATATATATATATATATACCACTTCCTCTTTATCCACTTTATCTACTCATCTACAGATGGACACTTGGGTTGCTTCCATATCTTGGCTATTGGAAAATATGCTGCAGTAAATATGAGACTGCATATATCTTTTTGAATTGGTGGTTTTGTTTTCTTTGCGTAAATACCCAGTAGCGGAATTACTGGATCATATGGTAGTTCTATTTTTAATTTTTGAGGAACCTCCATACTGTTTTCCACAGTGGCTACATCAGTTTGAATTCCCACCAACAGTGCACCAGGAATCCTTTTCTCCACATCCTCACCAACACTTGTTTCTTGAGTTTTTTATTTTAGCCATTCTGACAGGTATAAGGTGATATCTCATTGTAGTTTTGATTTGCATTTCCCTGATGATGAGTGATGTTGATGAGCATCTTTTCATGTGTCTGTTGGCCATCTGTATGTCTTCTTTGGAAAAATGTCTGTTCATGTCTTCTGCCCATTTTTAATGGGATTACTGTTTTTTTGGTGTTGAATTATATAAGTTTTTTTATATGTTTTGGATACTAACTCCTTATCAGATATGCCATTTGCAAATATCTTCTCCAATTCAGTAGGTTATCTTTTTGTTTTGTTGATGGTTTCCTTCACTGTGCAAAAGCTTCTTATTTTGATGCAGTCCCAATAGTTTATTTTTGCTTTTGTTTCACTTGCCTCTGGAGAAAAATGTTTCTACGGCTGAGGGCAAAGAAATTACTGCCTATGTTTTCTCCTAGGAATTTTGTGGTTTCACATCTCACATTTAGGTCTTTAATCCATTTGAGTTTATTTTTGTGTATGGTATAAGAAAATGGTCCAGTCTCATTCTTTTGCAGGTACTGTCCTGTTTTCCCAACACCACTTGTAGAAGAATCTTTTTCCCATTGCATATTCTTTTTCTTTTAAATATGTATTTATTTATTTTAGAGAGAAAGAGAGAGAGTGCATGAGCAGGGGGAAGGGCGGAGGGAGAGGCAGAAAGAGAATCCCAAGTAGGCTCCATGCTGGGCATGCAAGGCTCAATCCCACAACCCCAAGATCACAACCTGAGCCGAAAGCAAGAGCTGGACACTCAACTGACTGAGTCACCCGGGCACCCCTCCCATTGCATATTCTTGCCTCCTTTGTTGCAGATCAATTGACCATAAAAGCATGACTTTATTTCTGGACTCTCTATTCTGTCCTGTTGATCTATGTGTTCCTTTTGTGTTCCATACTGTTTTGATTACTACAGCTTTATAGTATATCTTGAAATCCAAGATTCTGATACCTCCAGTTTTGTTCTTCTTTTTCAAAATTGCCTTGGCACGATGGACTCTGAAAAACAAACTGAGGGTTCTAGAGGGGAGGGGGGTGGGAGGATGGGTTAGCCTGGTGATGGGTATTGAGGAGGGCACATTCTGCATGGAGCACTGGGTGTTATGCACAAACAATGAGTCATGGAACACTATGTCTAAAACTAATGATGTAATGTATGGTGATTAACAACAATAAAAAATTGGAAAAAAATTGAAAAATTCAAAATTGCCTTGGCAATTTGTAGTTCCATACAAATTTTAGGATTATTTGTTCTAGTTCTGTGAAAAATGCTGTTGGTGTTTTGATAGAAGCTAATGAAGCTTAAGTTTAAAGGCCCCTTGCTTACTTAAGCCCATACTAAGGCTTGGAAGGGTCTCTAGTCATGTGTCTCACATGGTCATATGTTTTTATAAAATTTGCAAAAGTAAGTTATATTGGTTCCACTTTTGGAACAGCAGTGTGAGAAGCTCTGTGGGCCATCATTCCAGCAAAATAAGCATAACTATGGGGGAAAAATACTTAAAATCTCTGGGAACTATTCAAAGGGTATACATGAAATGATGTATGAAAGTCTTTATTCATAGTAAGAATTAATGAATAAGTAAATCAACATTGAATTTTTTACATATAACCAAGATGTAAAATAAATCTCTCTAAATTCTATTCTATTTTCCATTTAAAGTTTACTCTAAATTTTTAAATGCAAATCCAAAAAGAAAGTTTTGCATGGTGAATTAAATGAACGATTTTGTTTATGAGAGAGGCTGAATGTTCCTAAAATACTGTCATGCCAATATTTTTTGAGTGGACCACTTTGACAATACTTCTGTAACTTTCTAAAATGATACAGATATTACCCTCATCTATCTCAATGCTGACACCAAACTTTTGGCCATTTTGGGGAAAGTGAGGACTCTAGCTTCTAAATGTAAAATAACCTGGTGAAATATCTGATCCACTTAGACTGGAAATTTTATTTCGTCTCATCTCTTCCCTTGCAGACCAGGGAACACTCTGAACATGGCCTCAGAGATCCACATGCCAGCCCCAGTGTGCCTCATTGAGAACATCAGAGGGCAACTGGTGGCTAATCAGGAAGCTTTGGAGATCCTGGCAGCCAATAAGAATCCTCTTGTTGTGGTGGCTATTGTGGGCCTCTACCGCACGGGCAAATCCTACCTAATGAACAAGCTGGCTGGAAAGAACAAGGGTGAGTGGCACCAACAAAGCTCTGCCAAGTCCTTCCTGTCCACCCACACTGGCAACATGGAGCACGGTGATGCAAGAAAGTTAGAGATGCAAGAGAATACCGAAAGGTATCTTTCAATCCACAGTTATGCTCTGATCTTCACTATGGTCTGAAAAAGACAGTTCATCTCTCTTTCCACTTTGCCTTAGTTCCCCCTTTATGCTTTTAAAGCATAAATTGTTCCTTTTAAAGCATAAATTGTTCCTTTCCTAGAAAGACTAATAATGCAGTAATACAAATAATTAGTGTACAAAATAATAAACTATCAGACATTTACTAAAATGTTCATGCAGTAAAAGCGAGTTTCCACTGATTATTAAGTGGAATGTTTAAGTCTGTATTGGCTTTTTTTTACCGTTGTAAAATATACATAACATAAAATTTGCCATTGTAACCATTTTTAAGTGTACATGCAGTTCTGTGGCATTAAGTAAATTCACACTATTTTTTTTTAAAGATTTTATTTATTCATTTGAGACACAGAGATACAGAGAGAGAAAGAGCACGAGCAGTGGGAGAGGCAGAGGGAGAGGAAGAAGCAGACTCCCTGCTGAGTCAGGAGCCCGATGTGGGGCTCGATCCCAGGACCCTGGGATCATGACCTGAGCCGAAGGCAGACGCTTAACCATCTGAGCCACCCAGGCGCCCCGTAAATTCACACTATTATGCAACCATCACCACCATCCATCACCATAACTTTTTCATCTTCCCCAACAGAGACTCTGTACCCACTAAACAATAACTCCCCAGCCCTTGGCAGTCACCATTCTATATTCTGTCTCTATGAATTTGACTGCTCTAGGAATCTTATTTAAGAGGAATCAAACAGGGGCGCCTGGGTGGCTCAGTTGGTTAAGCAGCTGCCTTCAGCTCGGGTCATGATTCCAGGGTCCTGGGATCGAGCCCCATGTCGGGCTCCCTGCTCAGCTGGGAGTCTGCTTCTCCCTCTGCCTCTGCCTCTTCCCCTGCTTGTGCTCTCTCTCTGTCAAATAAATAAATAAAATCTTAAAAAAAAAAAGAGGAATCAGACATTATTTGTCCTTTTGTGATTTGCTTATTTCACTTAGCATAATGTCTTCAAAACTCATCAATGTTGTACCATGTGTCAGAATTCTCCCTTTTTATGGCTGAACAACTTCTATGTGCATATCAATTTGTTTATCCATTCATTTGTTGAAGGGCCTTTGGGTTTCTTCCACCTTTTGGCTATTATGAACAATGCCGCTAAAAACATGAGGGTACAAATATCTGTTCAAGTACCTATTTTCACTTTTTTGGGGGTATAGACCCAGAAGTGGAATTGCTGAATCATATGGTAATTCTATGTTTAGTTTTTTAAGAACTCATCATATTGTTTTCCAAAGTAACTGCACCATTTTACATTCCCACCAGAAAAACCCAAGGTTTCTAATATCCCCACATCCTCCCCAATACTTAAGACTTTCTGTTTTTTTGATAGTGGCCATCCTAATGAGTGTGAAATTGTATCTCATTGTGGTTTTGATTTGTTATTTCCCTAATGACTAGTGATGTTGAGCATCTTTTCATTTGTTTATTGGTCATTTGTATATTTTCTTTGGAGAAATGTCTATTCAAGTCCTGTGCTCATTTTTAAAAAATTTTTTTTATCAGTTTCAGAGGTAGAATTTAGTGATTCATCAGTTGCATATAATACCCAGTGCTCATTACATCATGTGTCCTCCTTAGTGCCCATCACCCATTTCTCTTTTGCCCCCCACCACCTCCCCTCCAGCAACCCTCAGTTTGTTTCCTTGAGTTCAGCATCTCTTAGGATTATTCGTGACCAAGTGGGATTTATTCCTGGGCTTTGCTCATTCTTTAATCAGGTTATTTTTTGTGTTGCATTGTAGGATTTCTAGATCCATCTGCTATTAAAACTCCACCCCCTATTATCTCCATTCCCCCTCGCAGGCTTTTCTCTGGGCGCCACAGTACAGTCTCATACCAAAGGAATCTGGATGTGGTGTGTGCCTCATCCCAAGAAGCCAAATCACACCTTCGTTCTCCTGGACACTGAGGGCCTGGGAGATGTAGAGAAGGTAAGGATTAAGGATTCACTTTTGGAATTAGACCCTCATCCCTGAATATTCTCGACAGTATTTATTTTTTTAAATAAGAGCTTTCACTTAAATGTATGCTTTTTTCATATCTGCTTCTGTGCCCTGAGGCCAAGTTTAGCAATCAGGGGTCAGGAAAATATTCATAAAGCAGAATCCTAGAAGATCATAGTGGTCAGTAGGTAGTATTCTAATTATTAACAATAGGCTGCATGCCAAGCCAGTTAACCCAGATACATAAAAGTAGTACAAATAAAATCAATGTCATGAGTTCAATCCTGCAGAGAACTTTAGTTAAGAATTTAGGTTCTGGAGTGCTTAGGTGGTTCAGTCAGTTAAGCGTCTGCCTTCAGCTCAGGTCATGATCCCGGGGTCCTGGGATAAAGTCCTGCATCGGGCTCCCTGCTCAGTAGCAAGTCTGCTTCTCCCTCTTCCTCTCCCTCTGTGCTCTTTCTTACTCTCAGTTTCTCTCAAATAAGTAAGTAAAATCCTAAAAAGAAAAAGATTTTAGGTTCTGAAGTCCCATACCCTTGTGTTTAAATATAAGCCCTGACACTAACTCAGAGCCCTTGGCAAATTATTTGACCTCTTTTAACCTCAGCTTTCTAAATCTGTAAAACAGATGTAATAGATATATAATTGCCTCATAGTATTGTTTTGAATAAGGTAAGTAATGGAAAATGTTAGGTGTATAATAATTGCTCAGTAAAGTAGCTACACATATTATTACTCTTATATAAGTGAATTTTGCTGTAAAAAGGAAGAGAAATCTTTAAACTTAAATTATATTTAAGGCCTTAGAATGCCCACCGACCTTGATTATTGGTTTTGGAATTATCTGCCAATGATCATAAAAGGACCTAGTGAGAATCAATGTAAACTAAAAATACTAATTATAAAATGATCCAAAATTCAAGTCCCACTAACACTTTTGTTTGGATTTGGTTTACTCATATAGGTCATTATTCTAATTAAATGAGCATCTTTTTACTGCTGCTGATCTGGAAAGTTCCAGGAGAATGAAACATAATCTCAGCCCGAATGTGTTCTGATTTCCAGGGTAACAACCAGAATGACTCCTGGATCTTTGCCCTAGCAATACTCCTGAGCAGCACCTTTGTGTACAATAGCATGGGAACCATCAACCAGCAGGCCATGGACCAACTGCAGTATCCTTTTTGTTGTTCAAAATAGCATCAAAGTAAGAGGGGAGACCTATATTTAAAAACCAGCTACTTGGCAGTGAATCCTGGTGAATCAAGCACAGAAAGAGAAGACTTAAGAAATAATTCAAGGGTGGGATGCCTGGGTGGCTCAGTTGGTTGGGCGACTGCCTTCGGCTCAGGTCATGATCCTGGAGTCCCGGGATCGAGTCCCGCATCGGGCTCCCTGCTCGGCGGGGAGTCTGCTTCTCCCTCTGACCCTCCCCCCTCTCATGTGTGCACTCCCTCTCTCATTCTCTCTCTCTCAAATAAATAAATAAATAAAATCTTAAAAAAAAAAAAGAAATAATTCAAGGGTAAGGGAACGATCCTATGTACCTACTGAAGAATTGACACTTGGGTTAAAAACAAAGGTGAAATGAAGGTTTTAAATATATGGAACTAATATGGGGTGGAGGACACTGTTCTTTTATGCCAGTTTTCCTCAGTTTGCTGCTCAGCTATGTGACAGAGCTGTCAGATCGAATGAGGGCGAAATCCTCCCCTGATGCCGATGGGATTGAAGATTCGGCTGACTTTGTGAGCTTCTTTCCAGATTTTGTGTGGACACTGAGGGATTTTTCCTTAGATTTGGAAGCAAATGGACTACCCATCACAGCAGATGAGTACCTGGAGAATTCACTCAAGCTTAAACAAGGTAAAAGGAAGGGACTTAGAAATAAATGGAGATAACAAAACACAAGAAACTATAGTTTTAGTGTTCCATTTACAGTTTTCTTACATTTATAGTTTTCTACTTATTCTTAGCTAGCTATAACTAAGAATTAATGCTTGTTTGATATATGAATTAATAAATTTGATTTTAAATTATATTCTCCTCTCTTCTAAGAATAATTTCCTTTTCTTTCATCTTTTCCTGTGCTATTATTAGTTTGATTTTATTTCCCTGCTTTGGGCTTGCGATTAGCTAACGAATATGGAATAGAATAGACATTGATTGGAAGAAAAGAGATGAAGGCATGAACAGTGCTCTAGTCCAAGGGTTGGCAAATGATGACCCACAGTTCAAATGATGGCCAATCCAGCACACCAGCTGTCTTTGTACATAAGGTTTTATTGGAATAATGCTATACCCATTCATTTATAGATTGTTTATGGCTGCTTTCATGCTGCAACAGCAGAACTGCGTCCTTGGAAAAGAGACCCCCTGGCTTGCAAAGCCTAAAATATTTACTGTGTGGCTCTTCACAGAAAAAGTTTGCAAGACCCTATATTTGGGACATTCCTTTTTTATCTTCCTGCAGGTACCACTCAAAGTGATCAAAATTTTAATCTGCCCCGTCTCTGTATCCGGAAGTTCTTCCCAAAGAAGAAATGCTTTATCTTTGATCGACCTACTCACCGGAAGAAGCTAGGCCAGCTTGAGACATTGCATGATAATGAGCTGGATCCTGAATTTGTGCAACAAGCTGCAGTCTTCTGTTCCTACATCTTTAGCAATTCCAAAATTAAAACTCTTTCAGGAGGCATCAAAGTCAATGGACCTCGTGAGTCCTCTTCCCAGTCTTTTTCTTTAATTGTTAAGACTAAAGGAGGGTAGAATTATATCCACACAGTTTCAGATTTGAAAAATGCAGATCCTACTGCTATTCCCATTTAAATTCTAGATGGCACCAACATTTCTAATAGATTTTACTAGCCAAACTCTCTTGGGTGAGAAAAGATAGGAGAGGCCAAAGGAAAAAAAGCTCTATTTCTTAAAATTGCCCTAGTTAATTGGACTTGCACTGCCCAATATGGTAGCCACTATACGAGTGTGGCTATTTAAATTTAAGTGTAAGTTAATTAAAATTAAATAAAATTTAAAATTCCAATTACGCAGCTATATTTCAAGGCCCATACCTATATGGGGTTGGTAGCTGGACAACGTACTGCACAATACACATAGAACACTTCCAACATCACAGAAAGTTCTCTTGGACAACACTATGCTAGAATAAACAAAACTGAGAACTCTTTTTGATTTATTCTACAATATTGATCAAATGTTTACAACAGACCAGGGCTGCTAATAGAGACATACATGAGAGAGCTATGGTTCCTGTCCTAATGATGCTTGGGGGTAAAGTAGATGCAAGCACTCAATAAACATAGGCCCATGCTATCTATAACAGAGATTCTTGACCTTTGATGTATATACATATCACCTGGGCATCTTGCCAGAGAGGAGGGTCTAATTAAGTTGATCTGGGGCAAAGGCTGAGAATCTGCGTATCTAGCAAGCTGCCAGGTGATTCTGAGGACACTGATGCTGTGAGGCAAATGGGTAGTAATAAACATGATCAGAATTACACAGAATAGGGCGCCTGGGTGGCTCAGTTGGTTAAGCGACTGCCTTCGGCTCACGTCATGATCCTGGAGTCCCGGGATCGAGTCCCACATCGGGCTCCCTGCTCGGCAGGGAGTCTGCTTCTCCCTCTGACCCTCCTCCCTCGCATGCTCTCTGTATCTCATTCTCTCTGTCTCAAATAAATAAATAAAATCTTTAAAAAAAAAAAAAAAGAATTACACAGAATAGAATGTTTCCTCATCCCACCTACAATAAGCATCCTTATTTGTTCTCAATTTATAGGTCTAAAGAACCTGGTGCTGACCTATGTCAATGCCATCAGCAGTGGGGATCTGCCCTGCATGGAGAATGCTGTCCTGGCCTTGGCCCAGATCGAGAATGCAGCTGCAGTGCAAAAGGCCATTGCTCACTATGACCAGGAGATGAGCCAGAGGGTGCAGCTACCCACTGAAACCCTCCAAGAGCTGCTGGACCTGCACAGGGCCTGTGAGAAAGAGGCCATCGAACTCTTCATGAGCAGTTCCTTCAGAGATGTAGACCATTTATTTCAAAAGGGCTTAGCGGTAATTTGTTCTCAAGTTTATATGGATTAGGGCCTTGGAAAGCCAAGTACTACCAGAAAATGAAATGAGCATTTATTTTGAGAGGGATTTCCTACTAGACTTTAAAATGGTGATAACCACTATTTGTTATTACCATAAAAAGAAGAACAAAGTTTATTTTGATCTTCCTCAAAATTTAACTAAATGCATATAAGTAACAATCAGAGTTTCTAATCAAATGCCCACTGTTATCAGACTGATTTGATATCCTAGTCAAAAGCAAAGAAAATTATAGTCCTGATTATCATATGCAGGCTGATATTGAGCCACATTTATTCCATATGTAATCACTGGTCCAATTTGACAAGCAGAAATCTATCTCTTAAAGGTGTAACAAAAAAAAGTTAGCACTCTGCTCTGAACTTCACCTCCAAGGAAAAAGGGCCTTTAGTAATAAAGTCAGGAGCAAGAGGAAGGATATGGTCCTGTTGAGGTGCCTATAACTTTTTCTAGGGTCACAGACTTATTTTTGAGAAGACTTTCCAGAATCTCCAAGGTCAAGCTAACATCTTTTCCCTGTTATTCTTTTTACTTCTTATTTTTAAATTAAAGGCCCAACTAGAAAAAAAGCGAGATGACTTTTGTAAACAGAATCTGCAAGCATCAACAGATCTTTGCTCAG
This sequence comes from Neomonachus schauinslandi, assembly GCF_002201575.2. NCBI lineage: Eukaryota > Metazoa > Chordata > Mammalia > Carnivora > Phocidae > Neomonachus > Neomonachus schauinslandi. The sequence continues at coordinate 73,406,916 of NC_058406.1, read as the reverse complement.
ATTTACTTAAGGATATTTTCAGTCCTCTAGAAGAAGCTGTGAAGCATGGGATTTATTCTAAACCAGGAGGGTATCGTCTCTTCATCCAGGAGATGCAAGAGCTAAAGAGAAAGTACCTTCAGAAACCTAGGAAGGGGATACAGGTAACCAGGATTTATCTGCTGATTCTGGAAAGCTGCTGACATGCCTCCTTAGAAGACCAACATAACCAAGTGTAATCTCACACATTGCAAGAACAACAGCATTCATGCTTTCATTTGATAAACATGTATAGGGAGCCTATTATACCAGATATGTCCTCTGTGCTCATCCAAAACAGTGCACTCAATTAATAATTGAGTTATTCATTGGATTTTCAGATTAACCACCAAGTTGTTATTGTAATTCACTATTATAGCTGGATCTTTATGCTGTCAGGGACAGAAACCCAGTGATGGTCACTTAAACAAAAATGGTAATTCATCATTTTAGGCTACATATTCTCCCTCCACCTTTCCTTTGATCTGCTTTCTCCATGGTGGCTTCCTTTTTCAGCGACTCACCCCACAGGGGACCACAGCAACAACAACTCCAAAATTAGAGCCCTTAGTCTAAAAGAACAAAGACTCTCTTTTTCCCAGTGTCTCTATCAGTCTCCTATAAAGGATTCTGCTTCGTAGGGTGCCATGATTGGCCAGCCTGGAGCAAGTGCCCATACCTGTGGCAAGGAATCTTGACCACCAGGCACACCAGGGCCAAGAGGAACAAATCCTAGAGGAAAAGATGGTGGGAAGACGATCAGGAACAAGCGTTTCTAGCCATTTCCTATAACTAACCCCGTGTTCTCCGGGTCCTAAGGCTGAAGAGGTTCTTCAGGAATACTTGAAGTCCAAGGAGTCTATGACTGATGCCATTCTACAGACAGACCAGACTCTCACAGAAAAGGAAAAGGAGATTGAAGGTGAGGAGCCAGTCAAGAGACTAGATAGCCTCACGAGCTCTCGAAGTTTAAATAATTTGGCTGGGCAAGCCTGCGATCCTTACACTAGGGCAAAAAGAACAAAGATGCCCCTTACTTGCCGAAGTCATTTCTGAGTAGGGCATATACAGTGAGCAGCAACAAGGACAGGTAAACGTGCAGGGAAGAAAGGGACAACATGCTTACTCACATACATTTTTCTTCTTCTTTTTCCTTCTCACAGTGGAACGTGTGAAAGCCGAATCTGCACAGTCTGCAACAAAAATACTGGAAGAAATGCAAATAAAGAATCAGCAGATGATGGAACAGAAAGAAAGGAGCTATCAGGAACATGTGAGACAATTAACTGAGAAGATGGAGAGGGATAGAGTCCAGTTGCTGGAAGAACAAGAGAGAACTCTAGCTTTAAAACTTCAGGTATTTAATTGCATTACCTTGAGATTTCTGTTTGTCTCTTTTCTCACCACTGTCCCTGATCATATCTTAGTGTGGCAATGAGAACATAATGCCTAGAAAAAGGACCTTGCTTGCCACTTGTACTTTGCAGTTTCTGTCTGCCTTCCTGACCTGGCTCCTGCCTCTGTCTGGTTGTTAAAAGATTTTATTTGCAGTTAGGTCACATCCAGTCCTTTATCTGTACATCCTCCATTCAGTGGCTGTTATCTGCTAGGCATCCGGAAAAATCACTTATTTGTATCTCTTGCTTAATACTATATGAAGCATTGGGTTGCCTGGGTTCAGTGGGTTAAGTGTCCGCCTTCAGCTCAGGTCATGATCCCAGGGTGTGGGATCGAGTCCCACATTGGCCTCCTTGCTCAGTGGGAAGCCTGCTTCTCCCTCTGCCTGCAGCTCCCCCTGCTTGTGCTCGCTCTCTGTCTCTCTCTGATAGATAAATAAATAAATAAATAAATAAATAAATAAATAATGAAATCTTTAAAAAAATACTATATGAAGTAAGAACTGCTATGCCTCTATTACTTAGGAAAAGAAACAGAAGTTCAGAAAAGTTCCAATAACTTTTATAGGGTCACACATCTTGGTATGATATCTGAACTATCTTCACCCCTTGGTGGAAATGTAATCACAGAGCTAGGATGCCCAAGAGAAATTAATGAAAATTAAGTGTAGAGAAAATGTCAAAAAGAAATTAAATATTTAAAAAATCTATGAATGTGGAAACTAGATATAAATGAGAGATTAACTTAGTACTACACTTTACTCAGTCTCCATTTTTCCCTTTTTTAGGAACAGGCCCGTCTACTAAAGGAAGGATTCCAAAATGAGAGCAAACAACTTCATAATGAGATACAAAATCTCCAGAAGAACATGGAAAAGCCAAGGAGAATATGCCTCATAAGCTGAAGACCTAAAGAATAGAGCTTTTCGGTCACTCTTACCCAAGGCATAACTTAAGTAATTTTTGAATTTGTAAAAATATCATTACATTTGAAAGTAATCAGGTCTTGCATTTTTATAACATTAGAAATTTGCAAAGACATGCAGTACTATAATTAAAATCATGTCCATCTTCCTAAAAATATTGTAAGTTGTGTAACAAAGTTCAATTTTACCTCTCTAACAACACAGAAGGTATCTGAGCTGTACCATTCAAGAGCAGTTATTTCTCTGGGTGACCATTAGTTGACAAATGGATACTGAGCCAAGTCTTAGGTAAAACTTTAAGAACATAGTTGGGCATCAGTTTGGCCAAGTGTTCAGTGGGTTTCAGAGTCAGGGACAACCATCCTAGCTTTTTAGTGAAGACTATGCAGTTTTCTATTGTATCCCAACTGCACAGTCTGAGCAGTTAAGTGATCACTAGGCCCTAGGAATGGACAACCCTCCTTGATGGATTCCAAGCTGAAGCAAACCACCTTAGATAGAGATCTAGGATCTCTACAGAATTTTCATACGAAGATGGAAGAAACCATTAGCATGAGTAGGGGTTGGGTCACAAACAAATGGGCTAAAAAACGAAACACTCCTTTCTTGCTCGATTTACCCAGATTATAACTTTAATGAGACACTTTAGAATTTTAGATAATTGCCACAGGGCTGAACATGGTAACATGATGGCAATTATGCATTGTGTATTTATAACAATGTATAATTCACAAAGATGGACCTTAAATGATGACAGATAATGTATTAGAAACTGAACCAAATTATTAGATCGTTTATAATCCTATAAATTAGGCAATATTTTCCTAATTCTTAACAGTCTATACTTGAAAGTTTACTGATTTTCCCCAAAGAAATTATAGTTTGTTTTTTATACTTTTTGACCAACAAAATAATGCTTTTGGTGTTACTTAGTATATATAGGCTTTATCCTAATTTTCTAAAATCCTAGGTAATGGTTGTTTCTTAAAAATGATTAAAAATTATTTTCAAGCTGAAAATAAAATGTGCTTCACTAGGCTTTTTATTTCTGATAGTTTTTTTTTCAGTTTTCACCAAAAAATAAGGCTTTACTCTTCATAGCAATGTTGGCTAACTTTTCTGCAAAAGACCAGATGATAATTATTCATGGCACTGTGGGCCCTACAGTTTCTGTATCAACTGCTCAACTCTGCCATGTAGTGTGAAAACAGTCATAAACAATAGGTAAATGCATGGCCATGGCTGTGTTCAGTAAACCTTTATTTTAAAAAATAGGTGGCACCCACAAGCCATAGTTTCCAGATTATTGCTCTATTAAACCATTGGTCAAATACTATGTATCTGCCTTATGTTGCTTACATTTCTAAGGGAATGTGCATTAAATTGTATGTTAGGATCTTGTAAATATTACACAATGTTTCAATATATTACAAGTTGAGAGAAATATAGGGAAGCAGCTAAATGCCATTAAATCCACATTAATAAGCCTGCTTTTTCTGATTGCATGGGGACATATTATTCCATTAAACCTCCTTGCGTCCCATCAAATGGTGAATGCCTCTTTCCACAGTTGAGAACATGCTACTAAGCAGTATTTCTTCACTTGCCTGCAACTTCATAGGAGACCAGGTGAGATGCACAGCATGTGTGTAAGTTTACACACAGACCCACGGTGCTTATGTAAATATGCTTTATATTTTTCTTTTCCATGATGCACTGCAACAAAGGAGTAAATAAAATACATTTTTATAGACTAAAGAAACTTCATGGTAAAGAAACACTTATCCTTTCTTTTATTAATGTGGTGTATCATGTTGATTGATTTGGGAATATTGAACCAGCCCTGCAGCCCAGTAATAAATCGCACTTGATCGTGGTGAATAATTCTCTTAATGTACTGTTGGATTCGATTTGCTAGTATTTTATTGAAAATTTTTGCATCCATGTTCATCAGGGATATTGGCCTGTAATTTTCTGTTTTAGTGGGGTCTTGTCTGGTTTTGGAATCAAAGTAATGCTGGCTTCATAGAATGAGTTTGGAAGTTTTCCTTCCATTTCTATTTTTTTGAACAGTTTGAGAAGAAAAGGTATTAACTCTTCTTTAAATGTCTGGTAGAATTCCCCTGGGAAGCCATCTGGCCCAGGACTTTTGTTTGTCAGGATATTTTTGACTACTGATTCAATTTCTTTGCTGATTATGGGTCTGTTCAAATATTCTATTTCTTCCTGTTTCAGTTTTGGTAGTTTACAAGTTTCTGGGAATTTTGTGTACCTTCTCACAATCCCATAGATCCATGCAGGCAGCTGAGAGTTCCTACCCCTTTTCTTTGCTCTTAGTAGCCCCAAGGCAAAGTTGCCTCAGTGCTCTTGAATGAGTTGAGATAGAAGTAGATCTTTTGGGCAGCATCCTGAAAAGTGAGGCTAATGTCAGATAGTTGCTTTACTCATTTTTTGCCCCTGAGGGAAAAATTGTGAGCTGAGGGGATTTCTTTAGATGCTGAGCTGTTCCAACTTGTGGGAGGGACTGACACCAGTAAAGTGAAATAGCATTCTTTTATTGGTGTTTTCGGTTAGGGATGAGGGCTAGGACTTCCTCTTCCATTATCTTGCAGATTTCACTTCAGATTTTTTTTTTAACTACAATCTGTAACAATGTGGACAGAGGGAAAAATATAGGGCCAAATATGGTAGGACCTAATGAGTTTTTTAATGCATGTAAAAATGCAAAAACACGATGTGTCCTCATCACTTTGAGGAATCTGTCATACCTACTTCCTAAGCATCATGCTTAATTCTAACTTTGTTCTCCATAAGCAAAAGTTAATTATCCCATCAAAATCACCAGATGTCAGCAATTTTACCTAATAATTGGTCTCTCCTATAAGAAAATACAAATGGACTTAAGCAGTCTCTTTTAAGAAGGTGATATATAGAAAAAAGTATACATATGTGCATATACATTTTGCCGTTCAAAATCTGAATTTTTATGTCTGCTGTATAAAAATGTCATTATATATATTATATTATATTTTTATATATATATTTATATATAATTATATATATAAATGAATCATCAAAGCCAATCTTTGTGAAAGGAGAAGGGGGCATCTAGAAGATCACAAGAAAATGCGGCTTGGTGCCTCCGGCCTAAAGAACAAATTCGAACTATGTCTGTAGCCCTGTGGGCCTAGCTGCTTAGGTTGGCGCCTGCAAGTTTGCAGAGCAGGAGTACCAGCTTGGTACTGCCTTCTTGGAGAGGGAGGGGGGACCCATTTAAACAAACGTCCATCCTGGTGTCTATGGAGCTGGTCTTCCTTAGGTTAGATGGTAAATGCCATATCCGACTGGAGTCGCATAGAGTCCCACGGGCACAATGGGAAGCACAGGTCTATGGAAAGGGTAGGATGTTCCATATATGGATGCTGCTTGCAGGAGCGAGTTGATGGGAAAAGGGAGGCCGAAGCCAGAGGACAGCATGGGTTTTACAGCCATTTTCAGCTTTTCTAGTTCTGCCTCCTGCAGTCTTTTCGCCTTGGCCCTTCGGTTCTGAAACCAGATTTTGACCTGGGTCTCTGTGAGGTTCAGAGAGCTGGAGAACTCTGCACTCTCTACAGTGGAGAGGTACTGTTTCCGGCGGAACTTGTGCTCCAGAGCGAGGAGCTGGGACGTGTGTAAGGGGTTTGTGGCTTCCGATTGGTCCTGTGCTTCCGCAGGGTGCAGGTGGTGGGGCTCGTGTGTCTTGGCGGCGGCAAGTATCTGCTGTGTTCCCGCATGCACGTGGCCCCGTTTTGTGAGTTTTCCGACTTGACAAGGCGGCCTGGAAGGGCTTGACCAGCGGCCCCAGCGCTGGCGCTTTCGGCTGGCTGGCAGCGGGGACGCCTCCTTGGGCGGCTTCTTGTCCGACGTGAGCGCTGAAGGGCAGGCTGGAGACCTTGACGCGGCGCTCCTCCACTCCCCCAGGCCCTGGGCCCGGCCCAGCCACCATAGCCCAGCCACCATCGCCTGGCCCTCCTCATCAGACGAAAACAAGTCCTTGCCTTTGGACGGCGGAGCCATGACTTCTCTGCCCTACGGAGCGCGCGACTCCCTGCCCAAATGATTTTTGATCTGTGGAGGACAGCTTTCACTGAGGGAGCTCTGCTATTTTGTCTGGATCTCAGTGTTCTGTGTGTTCCCTTTCTCTAGATCAGGGGATCTTATATATCCTTTCACTAAACCTACAGAGGGGAAAGTAACATCCTGACATTTAAACAAGAGAAAATATACTTCTCTAGGTTAAAAAGAATTTTGCCACAAGAACACCATAAGGGTCAGCAAATATAGGTCCTAACATGTGGTAGCTTTGGCAGACTGAAAGCTTATAGCCTTGAATTACCTTTTTCTTGTTACTGTATCACCCAATGACTTATCTCAGATCTGCTATATCAGAAAGTCAAGGGAAGGGTAGGGGCCAGGAATTTTTATTTTTAGGAAATTGGTTTTAATTCACAGCTGGATTGAGGATCACTGGTGAAAGCAACATGCCTCCCCCGAGAGAGAGCTTTATTTTTTTCCTGGACATAGTATAGAAAAAGCCTAAACCAGACATCAGATGATTTGAAATCTGGTATAGACTCATGCTACCAAGCTAGGGAGGAAGTTATGTAATTTTGCTTAGTTTTCAATGTTCTTATTTTTAAATGGTTTTTAAGAGACCTCTATTTGGTTTTGAAGGCATAACGATAAGTGTTGTGGAAAAATAAAAATCAGACCGGCGAGAGACCAAGTGACACTCAGAGAAGTAGAACTTGGATTTATTTTATGCTTGCGGACCCAGATGAGCTCATGCTCAAAGTTCTGGGCCCCAGGCAATGGGGTTATAGGGCTTTTATAGGGTACTGCAGGCAGTCAGGTTAAAGGGCTATGCTGACTGCTGGTAGGTGGCTTTAAACTGGGGGAGTGGGGGCTTCTTTAGGCGGGAACAGTAGAGCAGGGAGCCTGTGGTGGGAAGCCTGTTTATAGAAGCAGAAATGGCTGGTTATCTCTTGCTCCCAGTAGGGCTTCTGGTTATCTCTAGCTTATTGTTAGTAACTTTCCATTTTCTGGGGCCTCCTAGCCTGGGCCTGCTCTAGGTAATTTGCCAATAGATGCAAAAAAAGCATTTGACAAAATACAGCATCCTTTCTTGCTTAAAAAACAAAACACACACACACACACACACAAACCTCAATAAAGTAGGGATGTTTGGAACATACCCCAACATCATAAAGGCCATATATGAAAGACCCACAGCTAACATCATCCCTCAATGGGGAAAAACTGAGAGCCTTTCCCCTGTGGTCTGGAACAAGACAAGGATGTCCACTCTCACCATTACTATTTAACATAGTACTGGAAGTCTTAGCCTCAGCAATTAGACAACAAAAAGAAATAAAAGTTACCCAAATCAGCAAGGAAGAAGTCGAACTTTCACTATTTGCAGATGACATGATACTTTATGTAGAAAACCTGAAAGACTCCACCAAAAAATTTTTAGAACTAATTCATGAATTCAGCGAAGTTTCAGGATATAAAACCAATATGCAGAAAGCTGTTGCATTTCTATGCACCAATAATGAAGCAGCAGAAAAAGAAATCAAGGAATCCATCCATTTGCAATTGCACCAAAACTGATAAGACATCTAGGAATAAACCTAACCAAAGAGGTAAAAGATCTGTATTCTGAAAACTATAGAACGCTTATGAAAGAAATTGAAGAGGATACAAAGAAATGAAAAAGCATTCCATGCTAATGGATTGGAAGAACAAACATTGTTAAAATGTCTATACTACCCAAAGCAATCTATACATTTAATGCAATCCCTATCAAAATATCACCAGCATTTTTCACAGAGCTAGAACAAACAATACTAAGATTTGTATGGAACCACAAAAGACTCCGAATAGCCAAAGCAATTCTGAAAAAGAAAAACAAAACTGGAGGCATCACTATTCCAGATTTCAAGCTATATTACAAAGCTGTGATCATCAAGACAGTATGGTACTGGCACACAAACAGACACATAGATCAATGGAACAGAACAGAAAATCCAGAAATGGACCCCCAACTCTATAGTCACCTATTCTTTGACAAAGCAAGAAAGAATATCCAATGGAAAAAAAAAAAAAGACAGTCTCTTCAACAAATGGCATTGGGAAAACTGGACAGCAACATGCGGAAGAATGAGACTGGATCACTTTTTTACACAATACACAAAATAAATTCCAAATGGATGAGAGACCTAAATGTGAGACAGGAAGCCATCAAAATTCTAGAGGAGAATACAGGCAGAAACCTCTTTGACCTTGTCCATAACAACCTCTTTCTAGACACCTAGCCAGAGGAAAAGGAAACAAAAGCAAAAATGAACCATTGGGACTTCATCAAGATAAAAAGTTTCTGCACAGTGAAGGAAACAATCAACAAAACTAAAAGGTAGCTTACTAAATGGGAGAAGATATTTGCAAATGACATATCTGATAAAGGTTGTTATCCAAAATCTATGAAGAATGCAATACCCAAAACCAAATAATCCAGTTAAGAAATGGGCAAAAGACATGAACAGATATTTCTCCAAAGAAGACATACAAATGGCCAATAGACACATGAAAAAGTGCTCAACATCACTCATCATCAGGGGAATACAAATCAAAACCATGATGAGATATCACCTCACACCTGTGAGGATGGCTAAAATTAACAACACAAGAAACAACAGGTGTTGGTGAGGATGCAGAGAAAGGTAACCCTCTTGCACTGCTGGTGGGAATGCAAACTGGTGTAGCCACTCTAGAGAACAGTATGGCAGTTCCTCAAAAAGTTAAAAATAGAACTACCTTATGATCCAGCAATTGCACTACTAGGTATTTACTCAAAGGATACAAAAATACAGATTCGAAGGGGTACATGCACCCCAGTGTTTATAGCAGCATTATCAACAATAGCCAAACTATGGAGAGTGCCCAAATGTCCATCAATGATGAATGGATAAAGAAGATGTGGGATATAGATAAATAGATAAATGATAGATAGATAGATAGATAGATAGATAGATAGATAGATAGATAGATAGATGATATAGATATATGTATAGATATATATTGGATATATATATTGGATTGGATTCAAATATATATTGGAATATTACTCAGCCATCAAAAAGAATGAAATGACATTTGCAACAACATGGATGGAGCTAGAGTATATTATGGTAAGTGAAATAGATCAGTCAGAGAAAGACAAATACCATATGATTTCACTCATATGTGGAATTTAAGAAAGAAAACATGAACATATTGAAAGGGGGAAAAGAAAAAAAGGAGAGAGGAAAATAAACCATGAGACTCTTAATGATAGAGAAGAAACTGAGGGTTGATAGAGGGAGGTGAGTGGGGGATGGGCTAGATGGGTGATGGGCATTAAGGAAGACACTTACTGCGATAAGTACCAGGTGTTGTATGTAAGTGATGAATCACTGAATTCTACTCCAGGAACCAATATTGCACTGTATGTTAATTAAATAAATTTAAATTAAAATAAAAAGAGAGAGAGAGAGAATGTAAACAATTGTGAGAGTTAGAGGAAGGGAGAGAAGTAGAGCTTGCACCCAGTGCCATTCCAGTACATCCTGGCATTTTAGTATATTGTCATAGAGAAAAATAGAGCAGGCAGCTCTCAACAGCTGACATGGCTCTGTGGGATAGGGAGAAAACACACAATCCAGAATCTTCTCCTCAGAAGCAAGGGAGAAAAAATGGAGCTTGAATGGAACAACTTAGCATTTCAGTACTCTGACCTAGAAAAAAGTGGCAGGAGGTTTATTGTGGCCTGCAATGCTCTTTGAGATTGGAAAAAGGTCCACAACCCTGAGACTTCTCCCCTGGAAGAGAGGGAAAAGACGAGTAGTTTTCCACTATGCTGACCTATCAGTGCTACTGCTCTAGTGAAAGTGAAAGCAAGCTTACAGAAGCCAACATGGCTCTGTAAAATTGAAAGAAGATGTACAGGCCTGAAATCTCTTTTCCAGAAGGGAGGGAGAGGACTGGGAAGTGCATGACCACAGAAAACATTTGATAGGCCTCCAGAATCTCCAGCTGGGTTGACTGGTGAATGTCTTTTCCTGGCAAAACCAGCCTGTAAGACTGGAAGAGGTGAATGCTTCATCAGATGCACAGATACAAATGCAAATTTATAAGGTACATGAGAGTCAGGGGAATATGATGCAACCAAATGAACAGAATAAATCTTTGATAACCAACCCTAAAGAAATGGAAAACTATACATTGCCTGACAAAGCATTCAAAATAATCTTCTTGGGGAGCCTGGGTGGCTCAGTCATTAAGCGTCTGCCTTCGGCTCAGGTCATGATCCCGGGGTCCTGGGATCAAGCCCTGCATCGGGCTCTCTGCTTGGCGGGAAGCCTGCTTCTCCCTCTCCCACTCCCTCTGCTTGTGTTCCCTCTCTCGCTGTGTCTCTCTCTGTCAAATAAATAAATAAAATCTTTAGAAAAAAAATCTTCTTGTTAGCCTGGTGATGGATATTAAAGAGGGCACGTATTGAATGGAGCACTGGATGTTATACGCAAACAATGAATCATGGAACACTACATCAAAAACTAATGATGTAATGTATGGTGATTAACATAACATAATAAAATAAAATTTTAAAAAAATCTTAAAGCTCTGTGAACTACAAAAGAACACAGACAAATTTTAAAAAATCAAGAAACCAATACATGAACAAAATGAGAATGTCAAGAAAGGAATAGAAACCATAAAAATAATCAAACAGAAAATCTGGAGTTGAAGAATACAGTAGCAACTGATCCAAAAACTTCAATACAGTGCTTCAACAGCAGACTCAGTTATTCAGTAGAAAGAATCAATGGCCTTTTCATGGGAATGAAAGGAATAGCATAGGAAATAATAGTTGATGGCATTTTAACAGCATTGTATGGTGACAGATGGTAGTTACACTTGTAGTGAGCACAGTATAATGCATACATTTGTTGAATCACTATGTTGTACACCTGAAACTAAGGCAACATTGGTGTCAACTACCCATCTATACATACATACATACATAAATACTGTCAGGAGGTTGCCATTCAAAGAAGTTATGAGTGACATTTTACATAAAGTGAAAAACTAATGGCTCAATTTATCTGTGTTAAAATTTTGACTTTTGTGCTCACTTTGGCAGCACATCTACTAAAAATTAGAATGAAAATTTTGACTTTCATATTCTACACTTGTTTTTAAGAACCGGCATGGTTGTCCTTAATTTGCTTTGCCAAATTGAAATTTTTTTTCTCTGCCTAGCTGTTTTACATAAACAGCATGAATTCCCCAAAGGCCGATTAATATCCAAAAATGTTCTTTAAAATATTTACAAAGTCTGAGACAGGAAAATTAAGTGTTAAATATCTAAGAGATTTATTGGAATCTCAGCTTGAATTCTAACTGCAAATACTTATGAAAATGTTAATATTAACATGAAATAACTGGCAGTGTTTCTAATTAGTATAAATTGAATTAGAAAAAAAAAAAGAATCAATGGCCTTGAAGACAGGTCATTTGAAATTAGCCAATTAAAGGAATAAAAAGAAAAAGAGTGAGGAAAGCATATGAGACCTATGGGATATCATCAAGCAGAGAAATATATGCATTATGGAAATCCAAAAAGGATATGAGAGAGAAAGGCAGAAACTTTATTTAAAGAAATAATGGCTGAAAATTCTCCAAATCTTGGTAGGGAAGTGGACATCCAGATTCATGAAACTAAAAGGACCCCTAGCAAAATCAACCAAAGAAGATTACCCCAAGAAACATTATAGCCAAAATCTCAAAATTCAAAGACAAGAGAACTTTGAATGCAGCAAGGGAAAAGTGTTTTGTCACAAGCAAGGACATACACAGAAGGCTATCGTTGAATTTATTAACAGAACATTTGCAGGGAAATGATATATTCAAAATTCCAAGAGAAAAAAAATTGCCAACCAAGAATACTATGCCCAGCAAAACTGTCTTTCAGACATGAAGAAGAGATAAAGACATTCTCAGACAAGACTTCTTTACCACAAGACCTGCCTTACAAGAAATGCTACAGGTACTTTTACAAATTGAAACAAAAGAGTACTAAATAACAAAATGAAAACATATGAAAGTATTAAGCTTATTGGTGAAGGTAGATATATAATCAACTTCAGAATATTCTAATACTGTAATGGTGATGCATAAATCACTTTTAACTCTAGCATAAAAGTAAAATGATAAAATTATTTTTTTAATTTTTTTAAATTTATTTGAGAGAGAGAGACAGATAGTGACAGAGATAGAGAGAGAGAGCACAAGGAGGAGGAGAGGGAGAAGCAGGCTCCCCACTGAGCAGGGAGCCTGACGTGGGGCTCAATCCCAGGACCCTGGGACCATGACCTGAGCCAAAGGCAGACACTTAACCGATTGAGCCACCCAGGCACCCCTAAATGATAAAATTATTAAAATAACTGGAACAACAATAATTTGTTGATGGATACACAACATAGAAAGGTGTAAAGTGTGGCATAAATAGCATAAAATGTGGGAGGGGCAATGTAAGAGTGTAGTTTTGGTATGTGATTGAAGTTAAGTCGTTACCAGCTTAAAATAGACTTAAATGTTTTATGTATGCTTCATGTTAATCACAAAGAAAAAATCCTCTAGTAGATACATAATAGATAGAAAGAAAAGAATCAAAGCATACCACTACAAAAAATCAACAAATCACAAACGTAGACAGCAAGAGAGGAAGAAAGGAGCAAAGAAACTACAAAACAGAAAACAATTAACAAAATGGTAGGTGTAAGTCCTTACCTATCTATAATTATTTTAAAAGTAAATGAATTTTTAAAAAGTAATGAATTAAATTCGCCAATTGAAAGACAGAATAGCTGAATAGATTTTAAAAACAGGAATTAAAATTTTTAAAAATTAAAAAAAAAGCAGGATTCAACAATATGCTGCCTGTTAGAGATCTCATTTAGCTTTAAGGACAAACATAGACTAAACTTTATTAGTTCTAAGAATTTTTATGGAGTTTAAGGTTTTCTACATATAGGATCACGTTATCTGCAAACACAGATAATTTTATTCTTCCTTTCTGATTTGGATTTCTTTTATTTCTTTTTTCTTGTCTAATTGTTTTAGCTAGGACTCCAGTACTATGTTGAATAGAAGTGGTGAGAATGGGTATCCTTGTCTTGTTCCTGACCATCATTGAGTATGATATTAGCTGTGGGCTTGTCATATATGGTCTGTATTATGTTGAGATACATTCTTCCTATACCTAGTTTATGAGTGTTTTTGTCATCAAAAGATGTTGAATTTTGTCAAATGCTTTATGTGCATACATTGACATGATGATATGATTTTTATCCTTAATTCTGTTAATGTGGTGTATCATGTTTATTGATTTGTGTATGATGAACCATCCTTGCATCTCAAGGAAAAAGCAACTAATATTTGATAAGGATACCAAGAATACACAATGGAGAAATGATAGTCTCTTCCACAAATGGTGTTGGGGAAAAATGGATATCCATATGCAAAAAAAAATTAAATTAGACCCTTCCTTTACACCATACACAAAAATCAACACAAAATGGATTAAAGACTTTAACATAAGACATAAAATGGTAAAACTGTTAGGAAAAAACAGAGCAAATCTTTTTGACATTGGTTTTTGTGATGGTTTCTTAGATACGACACCAAAAATACAGGCCACAGAAGCAAAAATAGACCAAGTGAGACGACATCAAATCAAGCTTCTGCAGAGCAAAGGAAACAAGAGGATAAAAAGGCAACCTACAGAATGAGAGAAAATATTTACAAACCATATACCTGATTAGGTGTTAATTTTCAAAATATGTAAGGAATTCTTATAACTTAAGAGCAAAAACAAACAAGACAAATAACCTAATTAAAAATGGGCAAAGGACTTGAACAGACATTTCTCTAAAGACATACAAATGGCCAACAGGTATATAAAGATACTCAACATCACTAATCATCAGGAAATGCAAATCAATGAGGTATCACTTCATACCTGTTAGATGGCTATTATTAAAAAAAATAAAGAAGATAGTATTGGTGAGGTTGTAGAGAAATTGTATACTGTAAGTGTGAATGTAAAATGGTGAAGCAACTATAGAAAATAGTATGGTGTTTCCTCAAAAAATTAAAAATAGAACTACTATATGATCCAACCATCCCACTTCGGGGTATTTATCCAATAACTAAAATTGGGATCTTAAGGAGGTATCTGTACTCTCAGGTTCATTGCAACATTATTCACAATAGCCAAGATATGGATACAACCTAAGAGTCCATCGACAGATTAATAAAGAAAAAGTGATATATACATACTATAGAATATGATTTAGCCTCAAAAAAGAAGGAAATCTTGCTATTTGCAATATAGATGAATCTGGAGAACAGTATGTTAAGTGAAATAAGCTAGTTACAAAAGGAGAAACACTGCATGAGTTATATGAGTTATTTACTTATAGAAGTTATCTAAACTCATCAAACCCTCAGAAGCAGAGAATACCATTGTGATTGCCAGGGGTTTGGGGGTGGGGAATGGGGCAGGAACGGGGAGTTATTATCCAATGGGTATAAATTTTCAGTTATGCTGGATGAATAAGTTCTTGAGATCTTTTTGCTGTAAAATATGGTATTATGTACTTCAAAATGTGTTAAGAGGGTAGACCTCAGGTTTAGGATACTTACCACCAAAAAAAAAAAAAAGGCAGGGGGGATTTGGGGAGGTGTTGGAAATGCCTGTTACCATGTATCATGGGTGTTTGCATATGTCCAAACTCAACAAATTGTACACATCAAACATGTGCAGGTCTTTGTACATCAACTATATCTTAATAAAGCTGTTAAAAAGAATTCTGGAAAACAATTACCCAGGGACACCTGGGTGGCTCAGTCGTTAAGCGTCTGCCTTCAGCTCAGGTCATGGTCCCAGGGTCCTGGAATCGAGTCCCACATCAGGCTCCTTGCTCAGCGAGGAACCTGCTTCTCTCTCTCCCTCTGCTGCTCCCCCTGCTTGTGCTCTCTCTCTCTGACAAATAAATAAATAAAAATCTTTAAAAAAAAAAAAGAAAGAAAAGAATTACCCAGATCCATATGGTCCCTCCTGACTGGTGAATTTTACCAAGCTTTGAAAGAAGTAATACCAATCCACACAATTTCTTCCAGAAAATAGAAGAGGGAACATTTCCCAATTCCTTCTCCAAGGGCAGCATATCCTGAACCCATAATCAGACAAAAACAGTATAGAAAAAGAGAACTACAGACCATTTTCTCTCATGAACATAGATACAAAAATCCTCTACAAAATATTAGCAAGTTGAATCCAGCAATATATAAAAATAATGCACCTCAGTCATCTGGGGTTTATCAATTAATGTAATTCACCTTACTAAAAGTCTGAGGAAGAAAGACCACTTAATTATATAAATAGACGCAGAAAACCTCAACAAAATAATATACCCATTCATGATAAAACTCAGCAAACTAGGAGTAAAAGTGAACTTCTTCAAGCTGATAAAAGGCATCTACAAAAACCCTACAGCTAACATCGTATTTAATGTTGAAAAGCTGACTGCTTTGCCCCTAACTCAGGAACAAAGCAAGTATGTCTACTCTCACCACTCCTGTTCAACATGATACTGAAAGTTATAGCACAGTGGGGCAAGCAAAGGAAAAAAGCATATAGATCAAAAAGGATAAAATAAAACTGTTTTTATTCTCAGCCATTATTGTCCTTACAGAAAATCCCAGGGAATCGACCAAAACAACCTCTTAGAACTAATAGGTGAGTTTAATAAGGTTGTAAGATACAAGGTCAACACACAGAGTCAATCTTCTGGGCTCTCTCCTGTTCCATTGATCTATGTGTCTATTTTTGTGCCAGTACCTTACTATTTTGATTAACTATAGTTTGTAATATATCTTGAAATCTGGGATTGTGATACTTTCAGGTTTGTTTTTCTTTCTCAAGATTGCTTTGGTTAGTCAAAGTTTTTTTGTGGTTCTATACAAATTTTAGGATTATTTGTTCTAGTTCTGTGAAAAATGCTACTGGTATTTTGATAAGGATTGCATTGATTTGCAACAACATGGATGGACCCTAGAGGGTATTATGCTAAGTGAAATAAGTCAAACAAAGACAAATACCACATGATTTCAGTTATATGTGGAATATAAAAACAAACAAACAAACAAAAAACAGCTCTTAAATACAGAGAATAAACTGGTGGTTGCCAGAGGGGAAGTGGGTTGGGAGATGGACGAAATAGATGAAGGGGATTAAGAAGTACAAACTTGCAGTTATAAAATAAATCACGGAGATGAAAAGTACAGCATAGGAGATAGAGTCAATATTATTGTAGTATGTTGTATAGTGACAGATGGTGACCATAATAGTTATGGTAAACATTGAATAATGCATAGAATTGTCAAGTCAGTATGTCTGTAGGAGTGCTGACAGTACGTACTCCATCGTTGGCTACATGTTTGGGCCCCTTGGAGATTAATATACATACCTTAGAAATGCCTGTTAAGGTAGGGAAGGCGGCAGGCTTGCTTTGGCCTCCCAGGAATCCATTAGAGACATCTTTCCTTCCCCTTCTGACACATAGGTAGTACCACAAAATCTAATTGAAGGGCAGCTGTCAGGTGCCAACCCTTTGATTTCACTACAATGCCCCTCACTATAAAATCTGTGGACTAAGGTCTGAATTTTGTGGAGAAAATACAGCTGTAATGGATCGTCCTCCACCAGATCGTCCCTGTCAGTAAGTTACCCTGAATAAAACTGTGTAAACTGTATGGAGTGTTGTGCTTCGTTTTCTGGTCTCAAAGTGCCTTCTCAGTTTGGGGGATACTTTCCTGTCTCTTCTCTACCTTCTGAAAATGTTACACACCTGAAATTAATATAACACTGTATATTTCCCCCTTTCAGTTAGTAGAAAAAGAAAATCCAGACTAGGAGGAAGAGACAGGGAGAGAGAGAGAGAGACAGCCTATCACCTGACCCCAAAACACAACTTTAATAGTATGTCATGCACTCATCATCTCGCTCTTTATGAGTGGCTCGGTAAGTGAAATGAAAAAGGCAATGAGCTCCATCTAGTGGCCAACATTTTAATTTTTCTTCACAGTATTTTATCACTCCCTTTTATCACTTGAGTTTGTCAGTATATATTGCCTGCCTCCCCCACTAGAATATAAGCTCCACGTGGGCAGGAACTGTTTTGTTCATCACTGGAATCAGCAGAGTCCAGAAGGGTGCCTGGCATAGTAAACACTTCATACCATGAATATCTTTAAACATACAAATGAATATCCTTATGCTGTTTATCATCACAACTCCATTCCTGATGTTTCTCCCTGAAAGTTTACCATTTGGTTATTTAACATCATATTGAATATCGCAGGAATTTGATGGTTTATATTCTTGTACAATTTAGAGGAGAATCTTCTCCCTCTCCTTCCCCACATAGGATTTCATCATTATCTCTTCCTTACAGACCTAGAGAATATGGTGTTAATTTCCTACCGCTGCTCTGGAGAGCTCCCCCCCCCCCCCCCCCCCCCCCCCCCCCCCCCCGCCCCGCCCACGCCGCCCGCCCCCCCCCCCCAACAGAACCCCCGCCACCCACACAACAAGGGGCGACCCACCCG